>NC_090356.1:17808236-18138236 GCF_035084215.1 Heptranchias perlo
AATGACTCAGCATCCACAGCCCTCTGGGGTAGAGAATTCCAAAAACTCACAACCCTCTGAGTGAAGAAATTCCTCCTCATCTCAGTCTTAAATGGCCGACCCCTTATCTGGCGACTATGCCTTCTGATTCTAGATTTTCCAGCCAGGGATTTTAAGTTGAATGTGTTGGGGACTAGCTTGATATCCTTGAGTTTAGAAAGACCTAAAATTCCAGTCCCATAAAGAAACGTTCTTCTAAATCCAGGCCAAGTTCGAGATTCTACTTGAAGCAGCAACTGCTTGTGAAATGATGCACCAGGGAACCCCTGGCTGCAGACATTGAGGTTGTGGCAGCTTTGTGGAGTAGGATCACTTAATGTGCATGCTGTAAAATTTTTAAAGGGGCTTTGTATCCAGATGACTTCTGCTCACCTATGAAGTTGGCTGATTATCCTGTTGGTGTGTGTAGACTGCCTACATTCAAAGTACAAAGGACCCATTCCTATGGTAGGTAATTAAGCATTTGTTGGTGCTTTGTCTTTTTGTGCAATACATACCAGTAAGATCAAAAGAATTAATCACAGTCACCATTACCAGATGAAGCAGATCTCTACCCATTACTGTGAATTCCAGATCGCTGTTTGAGTCACTAGTCTAATTACAAAGCATAGCTCTGGACTTGTTAGTTAATAGCCCAAACATTGACTACTTTGGTTTACAAGTGATGTTCTGAAGCTTGTGTGTTTAACTACATCTGTCATCAGAAAAGTTGCTTAATATTCATTTTTAAAGTCAATAGCAATTCAGTGCACATAATAACTAAGCTATCCGTGAAATTATGTATTCCACTTCTGTATGAATGAAGTCTTTAGCTACCTAACTACGTGTGCGCACTATCCTTTAACTGGTCATTTTTGATACCATTTCTTTAATGTTACTTCATGTATTAAATTCTCCTTTTTTAAAAGAAGAATTCCATTTGGAACAGATTAAGAAGTCCACTAACGAGCTTGCTCCAGTATAAAACAATTACTTGCCTTTATATAGTGTCCCTCATGTGCAGAATGTTTCAAGGCACTTCACATTTTAGGGACATAAACAACGGACACTAAGCAAGAGGGGAAAGCTCAGTGATTTTGTTTTGGAGTTGAAGGCATGGTTGAAGACAAGGGTTTTGAAATCGGGAAGGGAGGTGGCAACATGGAGGGAACAAAACAGAGGGTAGGTGTGTAGTCGTTGAACAAACAGCCATCAGTGGTAGAGTGGGAAGAAGGAGAAAAGGTTATGTGCAAGCTCAAAAGGCTGGGCACAATTACTAATGTAGGTTGGGCAAATCATGAAGGGATTTGAAATTAAGGGTGGGAATTGAGAGGGACGAAGGAGGAAAGGCATTTTTTTTTCCTTTTTCCCACAGCTCTACATTAACTGGTGAGATTCAGAAGTCTAAAAGTGGTCCTTTTGCATGTATGTAGACTCTGACTATCCAAATTGGGGGTGCGGGGGGGGAACGGGGACACAGTTTTCACTTGAATTTTGAGAATTACTTACATAAAGTTGAAAATCACTCTTCAATATCAAGGTCACCCTCAACAATGAAATTAATGTTTTATTTCATTCACATATATTCATAAATTTATATTTTGAAGCATCAATCTTGAGAGCAGACATTGAAAATTTCTCTGTCATTAGTCTCGATGTGATGTAGATATGCTAATACTCACATTTTAATTATAGTTTCCTTCCAGTGCTTATATCAGTTAGACAGGCATAAACTAACTGGAGGGGGAAGAAAGAAATAAGACAATTTGTATTCTTAAAAATCAGCTATGGTATTTCCTAGCTTTATAGCATTTAATCATTATAGTAACATCCTAGCAGTTTATGGCAGGTAATAATGGCATTTGACACCACAGCTATGATTTAATGAAGTGTTAATTGCTTACTTGTAGCTGTTGATTTCTTTGAATTTTTTGTTTTTAGAAAATCAAACTCAGAATTACATCAGATCATTTTGGCTTTATAGAAGGCACATATATGGGTAATCTAGCTTAGTTTACCAGTATATTTGTACACTATTGCAACAGATACTTGGCAGACTGCAATGCCTCCGACCCACACAAACTAGGACACCACATGCCTTGCACCAGAAGTCTGGCTAGGAAAGGAACAGCTGCTGTTAACAGACTCATTCACCCATAAATGCACAAGGAACGCAGGCATACTATGTTATTAGAAATGTCAAGCAGTTGCTGTTAGATCAAAATGCAGTGAGTACCTTAGCAGCAGTGGCTATGATTTTCTGTTGCAGATTGGTACCTCTAAAGCTGATAAACATTCTTGAATATTTGGATCTGCAATCTTTCAGTGCCAGCAGAGGTGGGGCCAGAGGGCCAGCTAATTTAGGTAAATACCTTGCCCCAAATGGGGCAGTGCTGTCAGCTAACTTATGTTCAGTTCATTGGACCCCAAATCATTGCAACTCAAGGCAGTTCCAAAGAGCTTGGATCTGAGTTCTGGGACCTATCGTGCATCTCCAATAATCACTGATTTTCAACAGAGTTTGTAAGTAGGTCCGGTTAAATTCAAACTATTGTAAACTGAATAAGCCTAGATTTAGCCTCACAGGAAACTTGTGAAACACCCCTCATACATTCTGAGAATAAGCAACCAAATTGACTTTAGTGCCAACATTTTCTGGAGATTAGAATCCCTTGTTTTTATAGGCCCTGGATGTTCTTTGTTTAATGTCTCTTTTAGGAAATGTTCCCACTGTTATGAAATATTGTAAGCACTTTGCATCTGTAGAGGTTTCTAATGACAGTAAATTGTTTTCTGTCTGAGAAACAGTTCCAACTTGCCTTCCAAATCTGGTTAAAACACGTAGACACTTGTGTTATCCAATTAAATCTCACCTGCGTTTGGTTAGCCATATACTCACCTGGTGTTCCAGGGGAAACCATGCAGGTGATTTTGAAAACTCAGCCCCCGTACCAGGTCTTTGAACATCCTCAGTATTGCGAAATTGATCCTTTTTCTAGATCCCCTGGTGGGAATAATATGAATAGGTTGAATAGCCTATGGATATTGGAGTCTACAATTGTCAACATTTCAAAAATCAAACTTTGTGGGCCTGGGGTCATTTTGATCCTCTGATTTGTCTCCAGTCCGCACAAAGTTATATATATAATGCTCAGAGCTATCTGCTTATGAACCATTTCTTGTTATCCAGTGAATTGCATCCATATGAATCTTGGAAATTGTGGATGGCTGGTCAGTCAGAAATGGTGAGGATTTGACCCTTCTGATTTCTTGCAGCACTTTTGCCAGTACATCCTCATAATCAGGACCAGCTGCTGTTTGCACACCAGTGAGAGAGTTGCCTGTGGCTGTCCGATGCCCCTCGATTCTCCAGGTGGTTTAAGGAGTTTTGTTCCAAGTGACGCCAAAAATAATTTCTGTTTGAAGCTTTGGAAAAATTAAAGGACTTGGCTGCAGCTTCATCCGTGTTCTCTAAACTTTTGAGTGTGCTCTACAGGAGCTGATTCATTAAGTGATCGTCTTCCATTTATGCAACACATGACCACTAAGCCATTTTCTCAAGTTAAAATTAGTCAGTGGCACATTATAATACTTACTAGTTGCATTGTTGGGCTCAGATTGGTGTGAGTATGACTGCTGAAATATTTAATTGAAAATTAAAAGTGGCCACTATTGTTCCCACAGATGTTAAATAGTGTGTACGTAAGTGTTTTTTTTTGTGTATGTCATAGTCCTCACAAACACTCGCTGTTTTCATTAAGAAGTTGATTTACAATCCGGGCTTTGGCACATCTGTTGCTGCTTTTCTGTGACTGCAGCACTAGCAATTATAGCTCATTAAAAATGTCAGTCCTATTGCGATAGAATGTACTTGAGAATGTTTTCTAATTATTGGAAGCATTACCCTGCAAATATTGTGAAGTGCTTTATATGTGCTTTGCTTTAAATTTCAATACATATGTGGAAAATAGAAATTGTATCGTGCACAATATCTTTTTTAAATTGCTCTGAAGTACTTTGACCTCTGGGACTAAATTGCTGCTTGTCAACTTAAAATGGATGTCTATGTGAAATACATAAAGAAATAATTGGTGTCTGTTTATGATTGCATAAGTATGAAGTATTTAAGGCATTTTTGACAGTTCTCGAGATGAAGGCATGATAGCTCCTGTAATATTGAGAACTAATAACTAATTAGAGCATAGTTTTTCAAACTGGGGACTCTGGGCCAAAGGAGGTCCACAATGAAATCCCAGGATATCATCAGATTTCTGTATTTTTCTGATTACCGACTGATTATTTTTGTTTCTTTGTGTGTAACATAGTAAAACTCTTACTTCTGCACATTTTTCTTGTCAACTTATTCCATGATTAATTCCCATGTCCACATTTGTAATGGAAACTGCCTATGTAAACTGGCCACATTGTAATTACACCCTCCCATCAGTGGTGCTGCTATTGTGTTAGAGGATACAGTGCAGTTACAATACCTCCTAGTGGCTGTAGTGTCACTGGGACTTGTTTAACTGTTTACATAGGAAATTCCCATTGGCCCCCTTCTCCATCAGTTACATTTTTTATTCGTTCATGGGATGTGGGCGTTGTTGGCGAAGCCAGCATTTATTGCCCTTGAGAAGGTGGTGGTGAGCCGCCTTCTTGAACCACTGCAGTCCATGTGGTGAAGGTTCTCCCACAGTGCTGTTAGGTAGGGAGTTCCAGGATTTTGACCCAGCGACGATGAAGGAACGGCGGTATATTTCCAAGTCGGGATGGTGTGTGACTTGGAGGGGAACGTGCAGGTGGTGTTATTCCCATGTGCCTGCTGCCCTTGTCCTTCTAGGTGGTAGAGGTCGCAGGTTTGGGAGGTGCTATTGGAGAAGCCTTGGTGAGTTGCTGCCATGCATCCTGTGGATGGTACACACTGCAGCCACAGTGCGCCGGTGGTGAAGGGACTGAATGTTTCGGGTGGTGGATGGGGTGCCAATCAAGCAGGCTACTGATAACATTTTTGCATCTTTTCTACTCTTCTTACTCTAGATTATTTCAGCTCTCGTTTCTTAGGTCACTGTCATGGATAAATTCTTCAAGAGTGCCTATCTTAGTCTTGAGATCTAGTTAAAATCCTCTAAATCCAGTCACAATATATAATGAATTCAAAGCCAGTCGTAGTTTGGGAGGTGGGGTGGAGGTGTGGAAACAAGCCCATATCCAAGCCATGTTAAATACAAATTGCTTCAAACTGGTTTTCCAACTGTAGTCTTGAGGGGAGGAATGAAGCTACTTTTGAAAAAGCTGAGAGATTTGTTCGGGTAAATGAATGACACCCAATTATTTTTCAATTCAAATGTCAGTTATGAAAATCCAAATAAGCTACAGCAACTGGTCCAAGTAGAAGATAATCAAACCAATTGGAATCTTCACACTTAAGTAACTAAACTAAGGTAGACCAGCTAACTCCTGTCGTCAGAGAAGGTTACAAGGAAGAAACGGGCTACATATATAAAAATGAGTGATCTAAGATGTGACGAGCAAAATGATCTGGAATAAGAAGGGTAGAAAAGACCCAAAAACGTAACAGTACTTAGTTTTTGCTTTTGTATTTTTATTGTCAGTTTTCTTTTAAATGAGATCTGTGGTTTTAGGGATCTACATTTTGATTTAGTGATCAGATTAAATCTTTGTAACATTTCACATTAGAGATAAGTACTGAATCGATCAGGCCAATTTAGTTCAGAACTGTTTGCACTTCAGATTATCACTAAAGTGGAATATAAAAAAATAAGTTAGGTAACATCTGATAATTCAGCTACATTTGATATACATGAAAGATGACAATCAGTTTCTCGGTCTGGGACTGAATCTGATCAAAAGTTCTTGGTTTCACCAATCACTTTTTTTGTGAGGTGGGGGGGGGGTGCGCAGAAGCATTGTCCCTGTAGAGAAGGGGAAGAGAATAATAACAATGGTAATAGCTTGAATGGCCAAACTGTAACATTGTAGTGAGTCCCAACTCCTGGGGGTGATATTCTCAATGCATCTAGAGTATGCTGCTCAAGTGCTGCATTGAATTTTAGAGGAAACCGGAGTGGCTAGCAAGTGATGAAACTTATCCTTTCCACTTCTCCTGCTTATCTTTATCTGGAAGTACATCCCCAGATATGCTTCACTGACTCACTGAATATTGTATTATGATCACTTAATTTTCCAGTCTGTTTTATGCACCTCATTTGGTTTTGAGGTATTCAACATATTGTCCCATGTCTTGATCGGAGTCTTTTGTCTCAGGATTTTGAAGCAATTTTCTTTGCTCTTAACAAAGATGTAAATAGTTTGTGCTTTATTTGAAAACATATGTCAAAAGTACAGCAAACTCCAGCAATAAAAACATTTTACACTTAAATGTGATTTTATTGAAAGGTTTTACTGTCACTAGTTCACTAAGCTGGATTAATTTACTTGTACAGTGCAGCACTTTTGAGTGCTGAACAATTCTTCATCAATGTAAGATTGCAACAGAAATGTAAATTTGGTAAGGAGGAGGGACCCCTGGGCTGAATGGTATGTTTTAAAGACTCTGCTTAGTCTTGTTGGTATATGCCAGGGTCTACTTTCTGATTTATGTTTTTCTTAAGGCCATCTAATCCCCACAAGTCCCCCAGAGTTATTGTATAAACACCTGCATCTTGTAGAATCTAATGGAAAGGGCAGACTGGTTTTGAATGCGGAGAGACTTTTCATGGTCTAATGGCTTTGGAAACCCAATCAACCTGCTGTTAATAAGAGCCTAACAATTTTCTCCTCTTATTAGCAGAAGTTCTTAGGTGAGTTGCACGTGACCTCTGGTGGTTCTGGAAATTAACCCAAACCTTTTTTGGATTGACTGCTGTGAGTAGCCCGCAGAGCTGATGTGTCCAAATAGCTTCTGAGGAATGAATTCAGACTAAAAGGGGAACAGCTGCATTCCTCTGACGAAAATAAGAATTTCAGTGTGAAGTTTTTGTATCACATTAAGCCTTTATTTACATAACATTTTGAGTGTTTTTCTTCCCTTCCTCCAGATACTGAAGAAACTTAACACAGAATTTGAATAGTGACAGCATTCTTTGAACTGTGCCTTGAACACTGCTTAATCCACACATTCATTGATGAAGTGCAGCCTTAATTATACTGACTGGTACAGTGCTATCATAAATAATGACGTTAATATAATGTTATTTGTTCCCTCTCCCCATGCTGAAGGATTGCCCATTTTGCCTGTTGCCAATTGCAGTGTTTTAAAACAAAAACAATGCACATTTGTGGGAGCACCGGTAGCTGTTTATAATACTGGATAAATCTGAGTAAAAGCAGTTTGTTCTCTGTTGCTGGTATAATTAGGCAAAGAACAGGAAAAGCAATCTAGAAAATTATGTGCTCAGCAAGGGTGGCAGCCTCATAAAGAAATGCTGATATTTAGAAAATGAAACACATTTACGGTGAGTATAAAGGAAACTTTCATACTCAAAGTTCATTGTGAAGCTTTGTTATAACATACTAGTTATTATTGAGATTGAGACCTTTTTTATATCAAGGATCTTCAAAAATTCTGTACAATGTGCTATTGCGTACATAGGTAATTATCCCCTACTGCAATAAGTGAGTTACACCCTATTTGCAGTTATACATCAGCCACTTCATGCCATTTACCAGAATAAATATTGGAAATTTAAAAGGGGAAAACAAAATCCATCTTTTTTTGCAACATAAAAACTGTGTGTGCTGGCATGCAGTTTTTTGATGCTTTTTTTCTTGGTGCTCTATTGTTAACTACGTTGAGGATCTGGGCTCCAGGTTGGCTGTAAGAGAACCAATGCCTACATATCTACACTTTCTAACATGTTTTACTGGATGGCAATCAGGAATAGAACTCTTGTTTTACTTCTTCCTTGTGCCTCCCAAATATACTGGGAACAATACTCAGAATTTTTCAGAGGGGATAAAATATTTCAAAATTATTTTTTGAACTTACTGAATCTAGTTATCTTTTTTAAAAAAAATACAGTTCCATGTTTATTGTGTTGAAAATGTTGATGAAGAAGTCTTCAGTACTAATATTCTAAGGTCAGGTTCTGTGAGCTTCACTTGCAGATGATTTAAGGCAGGAAAATTTACAGCTGTGTTTAGTTCTGTTTGACAGAAGAAAGGATGCAGAGCAGAGGTTTATTAATGATCAGTAAACCTTTGTCTTGGTTTTCTTCTCAATTTGCAAAACCTCTGAGTAGGCCTTTTGACATATTGCATTACTACTTCTGCATTCTTACAATCAACTGCAGGTTTTTTTTTTAAGAAGTTGAATCATTGCATCCTGTTGTAGTTCATTTTCTCTATTGGCTTTGCCCTAAAAATGCCTCCTAATTATGTTTGCTCAGTGCAGATGGAAAGCATATTTAGGTTGTTTGGATCTCAGGGCCATGAAGGTATTAAGAATATTGCGGTTTATTCCAGCTTAAGTGTGTACAAAGTTGCAGCCTGTTGGTGAGTGGCAAGGATTATCTTCATTTTTAATATGTGCATGTGTTGGGGAGGAGATTTTTGTGTATGCATGTATAGGGGGTGGAGGGATATTTTTGTGTGCTTGTGACTGGGGTTGTTTTAATTGGAACAGAGGAGGCTGAGGGGCCGTGATAGTTGATAGGAAGGACCTATTTCCCTTGGCAGCGGGCTCAGTGACCAAGGGGCATAGATTTTAAGTAATTGGTAGAAGGATTAGAGGGGAGCTGAGGAGAAATGTTTCTACCCAGAGGGTAGTAGGGGTCTGGAACTTGCTGCCTGAAAGGGTGGTAGAGGCAGAAGTAGTAATGCAGCGCATTTAAAAAGTACTTGGATGTGCACTTAAAGTGCCGTAACCTACAGGGCTACGGACCAAGTGCTGGAAAGTCGGATTAAACTGGATAGCTCTTTTTCGGCCGGCACGGACTCGATGGCCCGAATGGCCTCCTTCTGTGCTGTAACTTTCTATGATTCTATGTGTATTGGGCAAAGGGGCAGGACAGGGCAAAGGAGGAAGAATGTACCCCGCCGAGTGAATGTGTAACTTAAGGGTAGCCGGCCTTTCATTTCACGAGAACCATGGAGGAAAAAAAAACTTGTATCTGGAAAAAAGTTGCAAGCATTCCAGTCGTTTTATGTTACAACTTAAGGTTCTGAGATAGCTTCCACAATGAGTCCCGACTGCTGTTAGCTCTGCAGATCATTCATCTTAAGGAGTACCATTCCCAGCATAAGAAGCATATGATAAAACTGCCTTAAATTAAAATATTAGTGCAACCAATGGCACACTTTTTTGTTGAATAGAGTTGTGGCACCAAAATTTCCATCAATTTTGAATTTAAAAGTTTTTTTTTAATAGAATCATACAGCAAAGAAGGGGGCCATTTGACCCAACGTGCCTGTGCTAGCTCTTTGAAAGAGCTATCCAATTAGTCCCACTCCCTTACTCTTTTCCTTTAGCTATGCAAATTTTTCCTTTTCAAGTATATATTCTATTAAATCTCCCTGTAACCTTCTCTGCTCTAAATAAAGACAGATTTTTATTTATATAGTGCCGTTCACAACCTCAGGACGTCCCAAGGTGCTTTACAGCCAATGAATTAACTTTTGAAGTGTCATTCCATGTACTGCAAAAATAATAATTGACAAAATTCAATAATTTGTTAAATAATGAAAACACCACTAGCAATACTAGTAACCAGTGACATCACTAATTACAACAAAACTAGATTGGCATTGCTCAAAGTAGCACATGTCAGTGTGGCTTCCATTATGCTTTGCAATTTGAGTTGTGAAAAAAATTCCAACACACTCTCATATTTGGAATAGAAGGCTTTAGTTTCCAAAAGTTGCAACAGTAAGAACTAACAATGAAACAAAATTCAATCATTGTTGTGTAACTGAAAGGCAAAATAATTCCCTGTTCCTTTCTGAAAACTAAGGTGATTGTTAAACACATTAATTGTAAAAACGGCTGCCTATGTCTTACCAGTTTGTAATGTGTCTTTGGTTTGGCCGAGTAATGCTGCAGTTCTACAAGTGGGGCACTCTACAAGTGCCGGTTGTCACCTTTTGTGTCTCTTGTGTTCAGCTTTGCTTTCGTTAGACAGCTGCATGTAGCACAGCCTTCCTAGCTGAGGATCTGATGAAGGGTCACACCTGAAGAGTTGACTTTTATTTCTTTCAGTTGCTGACTGTTTCTCTTTCTGATTTCTAGCATTCATGTGTTCTTAACTCAAAGATAGGTAATCTGACATTAGGTATTTTTTTAATGACACGTGATATTCGTTATCTGTGAACTGACATTTTAAAGTTCTGAATTGAGTTGTGAACATTTTAAGCATGTTTAAGATTCTTGCTCAGTTGAAATTTTATATTGTGTATCATACTGCACGGAGTTCTGAATTTAAGGCTTGTAGTGTTGCAGCTGGAAACCTTGTAACGCAAAAAGAAAATAAATGGTCAAAGTACTTTCATAGCTTTGTTTTCAACAGATGCAATGCAAACTACACAAACGGTACAAATGCATTGATGAAAGTTTGGTATTGATGACATTGGAAAGAACTAATGTTGGTAGGTTGAAGTTTTTGAATCCATGGTGAAGATTTGATGAAAAGTGGAGAGGAAATTTGTATAACCTGCTTCCCTACAGAGGTGAAATAAATGAGTGGAATGTCCTGAGGTAGACTGTGTGTATCCAGCTGGTAGACAAGGCTGAAAGAATGGAGCTTTTGTTGGCTGACCCTTATTAACTGAACAAAGTTTTGTATTTCTGTTGCTTCTTTGTAATCACTTTAACTATGAATGCAATTTGCTTTTCGTTTGCGTGACTGAGAGGAGCAATGGTAAGACATCCTTTTGGGGAGTTTAAGTCGTGTGCGTGGAACAGCCAGCCTTGCAAAGCTTTCATTATTCACTCCAGGAACCAGATTACACCATGATAAACATTATCTGCTGCAGTGGTCCTCTTTCCTTCTGATTTTTCTTTTAACACCAGTGAGTTGAACAAACTAAGTAGAGCTCGAAATGAAGACGTTAAGATCAGAAATAATTTCTAATATGTTGGCTAACTGATTATCAATGTTACAAGTAGTATATTTTAAATGGGGTCCGTTAGATCTGATTTACCACCAGTGGAGGAAACTTCCCCTATTGATTGTACAAAATGGAAACATCCCTCTAGTGGTTTTAACGTGATCTAGTCATGTGGATAGTGATCTTTGGGTGAGTTCAGTCAAAGGCACCTCTCCCTGCCATATGCCCGCTCCCAATCCAATCACTTGTCTAAATGAAACATCTTTCCTCTCCTTTATTTGTATGTATAATTTTACTTTTATATAAGAAGTTTGCATGGTTTCATACGGAGTGCATGCATTAGTAAGCATTTTGCAATACTTGCAGATTAGTGCAGTGAGAGGGTAATACATAATTTGTACAGTCCTATACAATAGGGTAACAAGCTGCTTGATGACTAGGCTGGGATCATCCCTAGTCAAAGGATGCTGGGGACTTGCAGAAGATGGACAAAGTGCTGAAATAGGTTATAGCAGTAACAGGTCCTTTTCACCATTATGGAGGGTGCAGAGGGCTATCTCCTTCGGTAGCCATAGGCCGGTCTGGGTTGTAGAAGCTTAGGGTGGGTGAGAGACTGGCCTAGTAAAGAAAAGCAATATTTCTTGTTGTTTCTCCAGCTCCATTCACAGCCCATACATACTTGCTCTGACTGGTCGAGGTCCCACTTGCTTATACCATATTTGTTGTAGGGAGGGTTGGATTGTGCCATAACAGGGAGATGCATCTTATTGCTGGCAGCAATATCTGTGAGCTTTCAAGTGGTATGGATTACTTAGTCTATCAGTAGTAGACCGAATATGCATGGGCTAGGGTCCAGAAGGATGATTGCTTAAGTATCTTCCCGCACTTCTGTCTAGAAGAACTGGAGAGTGGGGCAAGATTAAAACTTGTGCCTTTGTGATCCCAGTTCTGCAACAGTCACCTGCCTGGATCAATTGGAATTTTCAAAGTTTCTGGGAGGTGAGGTGTGTGCAGTGGAGTATTGAGTTGACCTCTATCACCCTGTTATAGATAGAGGTCATGAATGGTCAGTGACTCCTTACAGTCTTCCCACGAGAGTAGATAGCCTAAGTTGCACTCGCAGGAGTTATGTAGGCTTTGTGTTCCATGTGACGCAGATTGTCTAGCATTGAGGAGAGAGCTGTGCCTATGAGGCACCTCTGTTGTAAAGGGCTAGCTCTAATGGGGTCAGTTTAGGTTGGATTTTAAAGAGCACAGTGGCGTCCTGTATATAGCAGTAGTCATCATGTTGGATGATCTAAAATTTGTCAGCCAACTGCTGGAAGAACTTGATCCAGCCCTGGTGGAGCAGTTTGTCCAACCCAATGATACCATCCTCTTCCACACATTGAAACTGCTAGCACAGAGTTCCTCAGGCAGGCTACTGTTGCTCCACAGTGAGGCAGGGTGGGGCGGGGAAGCCTGCAGACCATTGACACCTTCAATGTGGTGCAGGCTTCCCTTGAAAGACAGGCAGAATGGAAAAGGCGGGGGTGGGGGGTAGCCCTGAAAGTAAAGGATGGCATAAGGACAGTAGTGAGAAAGGATCTTGGCTCAGAAGATCAGGAGGTGGAATCAGTATGGGTGGAGATAAATAATAAGGGGCAGAAAACACTGTTGGGAGTAGTTTATAGATCCTCTGACAGTGGTTACACTGTTGGACAGAGTATTAATCAAGAAATAATGGGAGCTTGTAACAAAGGTAATGCAATAATCATGGGGACTTTAATCTTCATATAGGCTGGACAAATCAAATTGGCAAAGGTAGTCTGGAGGACATATTCATGGAATGCATTTGAGACAGTTCCCTAGAACAATACGTTGTGGAACCAACCAGGGAACAGGCTATTTTAGATCTTGTACTGTGTAATGAGACAAGGTTAATTAGTCATCTCATAGTAAAGGATGCTCTGGGGAAGAGTGATCACAATATGATAGAATGTCACTCTCAAACTCTGTGAAATACATGAGTCTGAAACTAGAGTCTTAAACTTAAATAAAGCCAATTACATAGGTATGAGGGGTGAGTTGGCTTGGCTAAGGTCGATTGGGAAATCAAATTAAAAGATATGACTGTAGATAAGCAATGGCAAACATTTAAAGAAATATTTCAAAATTCTCAACGAATATGCATTCCATTGAGAAATAAAAACTCCACGGGAAAAGTGATCCATCTGTGGCTAACTAAAGAAGTTAAGGATAGTGTTAGATTAAAAGAAGAGGTCTATAATGTTGCAAAGAAGAGTAGTAAGCCTGGGGATTGGGAGAGGTTTAGAAACCAGCAAAGGATGCCTTAAAAAATTGATAAAAGGGGAGAAAATAGAATGAGAGTAAACTAGCAAGAAATATAAAAACAGATTGCAAGAGCTTCTACAAGTATGTAAAAAGGAAGAGAGCAACAAAAGTAAACGTTGGTCCTTTAGAGGCTGGGACAGGAGAAATTATAATGGGAAATAAGGAAATGGCACAGATGTTAAACAAATATTTTGTATCTCTCCTCACAGTAGAAAACACAAAAAGCATACCAGAAATAGTGGGGAGCCAAGGGGCTAATGAGAGTGAGGAACTTAGGTAATTAATATCAGTAGAGAAAAAGTACTAGAGAAACTAATCTGACTAAAAGTCGACAAATCCCCTGGACTCGATGACCTACGTCCTAGGGTTCTAAAAGAGGTGGGCTGCAGCGATAGTGGATGTATTGGTTGTGATCTTCCAAAATTCTCTAGATTCTAGAACGGTCCCAGTGGATTGGAAGGTAGCAAATTTAACATCGTTACACAAGAAAGGAGGGAGAGAGAAATCATGGAACTACAGGCCAGTTAGCCTGACATCAGTCGTCTGGAAAATGCTAGCATCCATTATTAAGGATGTAGTAACAGGGCACTTAGTATATTTGGATTTTCAAAAGGCATTCGATAAGGTGCCACATTAAAGGTGGTTACGCAAGATAAGGGCTCATGGGGTTGGGGGTAATATTTTAGCATGGATAGAAGATTGGTTAACGGACAGAAAACAGAGTAGGGATAAACGGGTCATTTTCAGGTTGGCAGGCTGTAACTAGTGGGGTGCCGCAAGGATCAGGGCTTGGGCCTCAGCTATTTACAATCTATGTTAATGACTTGGATACATTACACTCTGTCCCTTCATCTAAGTTTGCAGACGATACAAAGCTAGGTGGGAAAGTAAGCTGTGAGGAAGACACAGGCTGCAAAGGGATATAGACAAGTTAAGTGGGTGGGCATGAAGGTGGTAGGAAGTTATTCAACTTGGAAGGTGAATAACTTCCTACCAAGTTATTCACTTTGGTAGGAAGAATAGAAAAACAGGATATTTTTTAAATGGTGAGAAACTAATAAATGTTGGTGTTCAGAGAGATTTGGGTGTCCTCTTACAAGAAACACAAGAAGTTAGCATGCAGGTACAGCAAGCAATTAGGAAGGCAAATGGTATGTTGGCCTTTATTTCCAGGGGGTTGGAGTACAAGAGTAGGGAAGTCTTGCTGCAATTGTACAGAGCTTTGGTGAGATCACACCTGGAGTACTGTGTACAGTTTTGGTCTCCTTATCTAAGGAAAGATATAATTGCCTTAGAGGTGGTGCAACAAAGATTTACCAGATTGATTCCTGGGATGAGAGGGTTGTCCTATGAGGAGAGATTGAGTAAAATGGGCCTATATTCTCTGGAGTTTAGAAGAATGAGAGGTGATTTCATTGAAACGTGTAAGATTCTGAGGGGGCTTGATGGGGTAGATTCTGAGGTTGTTTCCCCTGGCTGGAGAGTCTAGAACTAGGGGGCCTGGTCTCAGGATAAGGGGTTGTCCATTTAAGATTGAGACGAGGAGGAATTTCTTCACTCGGAGAGTTGTGAATCTTTGGAATTCTCTACCCCAGAGGGCTGTGGATGCTCAGTTGTTGAGCATATTCAAGGCTGAGATTGATTAGATCTTTGGACTCGAGGGGAATCGTGGATATGGGGATTCGGCAGGAAAGTGGAGTTGAGGTTGAAGATCAGTGATGATCTTATTGAATGGCGGAACAGGCTTGGGGGGCCACATGGCCTACTCCTGCTCCTATTTCTTATGTTCTTATGAATTGCCGGGGATACAATTGGGTGCTTCTCTGTACACAATGGCCCGGAAATTGCTCATGAAATAACGGCAAGGCTAACAGGGCTCACTGTTATTTCAGAGCAAATGGAAGAGCAAGTTCCAGCAAATGCACATGCCCAGTCAATTGCAGAAATCTGGAAATTGTTCTACCATTTGTCCAGCTCGTTTGAAAACTGCGTGGAAAGGACATCTTGCTGGCTGAATGAATGGATCGGTGCTAACTTGCTACACTGCCCTAACTAACTTTTAATGGTGTGGTAAGTATAAATGACTGTCAAACAACTTCTGGCACTGAAAATGAACGTTTTTTTATTTATGCATCGTAGAGCCAACAATCTGATGTATAGTATTGTGAATGTTGAATGCTGGATATACCACACCAGAATTAGTGAAATCTACAAAATCATTTACTGTTAGAAAACTCATCAATAAACTTGCCTTTAAGTGAACCTCGAGATAAAGTACTCTTTGAACGTATTCACCTCTAATTCTGATTTCTTTTAAAAATGCTGACAACAATTCAGACAAGCATTACACACAAAAAAAACCTGAGATATTTAAAAATATAATTCAGCTGACAGTAGTTAGGTTAACTTTCATCTAATTTGAGTGTTGTCGAAACTGAAACTTCCTGGAACAAATTACTGGGCTATTGGTGTTAATAACTGCTTCCTCGTGATTACTGATGGGCTCAGCTGAAGAATATGATTTAAATTGGTAAAGGGCTGTAGCACAACAACGGATGTGGAAATGGAGAAGATCCTTTGAGAGAAATAGTATCAGTGAGGTGCAGTCAGTCTTTATTACCAGGTAGGGGAATAGCTAGACTTTTAATTCAGATGATGCGCTAATTGCACATTTGCCCCTTTAAAAACAAGCTGCTTTTTGTTCATCCTCACCAGTCTGAAATATTTTGGTACAATGCAGATCTGCTAGCTATAGCGACCAGTCAGTTGCTTAAAGGGTAAGTTTAAGTCTTAATCTGCAAAGTACTCCAAAATTTAAAACTGCATTTTTATTAATCTTCAGCCACTGGCTAACATAACTCAGATTGCCAGCGATTAGATGAAGCTAAAACAGTCTGATTTTGATATGCCAGTGGCCAGAAAGTACTGCACCAGCAGCGGCTAATCTAGAAGACCCTCTGACATCACCACGTACATACTCTGTCCCATCTATGTTTTGCATGTTGTGATGTTACCAGTTGATATCATGACAGTTAGCTTGCTTATGTGTTGTGGCCAAATTGTCTCAACCAGCTGTGATGGTTGCCAGAGCCCAGCAGCACAATTTTACAGCAAATTCCGGACGGTGGCACTCCTGGGCCAGTCTCACTAAACCCATTCTATAATGTGAAAGTTCCTCTATAATGAAAAAAGACAGATGTAGCAAAATCTGGTTTGACTTTTTTTAAAACAGCATCTATCTTCCCAGTATATCGGAGGGTGTTTTTATTTAAAAAGTGTACTTCCTAGATTTGCCTTCCCCTTTAAAACTGGTATACTGTTGAGATTACACAGTAATCAGGTGGTTAACATTAATTAAAGTAGTATTATTTGGGTAACTAACTGCACTGAAGGGCTCTCATAGAGTGAATAATGGAAGCATTGTTCATAAGACTTTTTAAGAGGATGGCTGTTTTCTTCTTTCCTTACGGCTTTCTTTATGTTTCTTAAATAGTGTTACTTTTTTGCTTGATGAATACAGCATTACCTTTTCCAGCTGCACGCTTCCCAGCACTATTGGATTTGTACCACACAATTTGAACAGCTGAAACTTGCCCTGGAGAATCCTGGTTTGTTTTTTGTTGCAGTGTGGTCCGGATATAAAACTATAGAGCAGGTCATCCTGTATTTCTGATGGCTTTCAGAAATAGAGACAGTCAGGTGAACAGCTAAGCAAAATATCAAAATACTTTACAAATGCAAATGGTTGTACCAGATGTTTGGATGTCTTTGTTACCTTTGCTTATCCAGAACGTAATTTGATATTTGAAACCTGCTGTACTCTTGTCAAGACAGTGCTGTTTTATCAAATTAAACCATCTTGATGACTATTCTGCTAAAATCTGCTGGATTGAAAAATTTTAATTTTCTTCTTGCCGTATACCACTGCATTTCAGTCCTTCCAAAAAGATTTTAACTCCCTAATCTCCCTGCTCAGTGATTGGACTTGTAATATTCCTCATATGGCACCCTCTACACTTGGCTTGCCAAATATAGACCTCCATTGTTGGGACAAAATTTACCCTTCTTTCTCTTCCCTCCTTTCTCTGTGCCCCCACCCCCAAAGAAAGGAACTTCCATTTACTTGGATGAATTTACACGAAACACGGAAAGTTAATATGCAATTAGGAAGGCAAATGGTATGTTGCCCTTTATTGCAAGGGGGTTGGAGTACAAGAGTAAGGAAGTCTTGCTGCAATTGTACAATTGGTGGGCTTTGGTGCGTCCGTACCTGGAGTACTGTGTACAGTTTTGGTTTCCTTACCTAAGGAAGGATATACTTGCCTTTGAAGCGGTGCAACGGAAGGTTAACTAGATTGATTCCTGGGATGAGAGGGTTGGCCTATGATGAGAGAATGGGCCTATACTCTCTGGAGTTTAGAAGAATGAGGGGTGAGCTCATTGAAATATATAAGATTCTGATGGGGCTTGACAGGGTAGATGCTGAGAGGCTGTTTCCCCTGGCTGGGAGTCTAGAACTAGGAGGCATAGTCTCAGGATAAGGGGTCAGCCATTTAGGACTGAGATGAGAAATGTTTTCACTCCGAGGGTTGTGAATCTCTGGATTCTCTACCCCAGAGGGTTGTAGATGCTTAGTTGTTGAGGTACTGGCCAAAATCTTCCAAACATCCTTAGATACGGGGCTGGTGTCAGAGGACTGGAGAATTGCAAATGTTATACCCTTGTTCAAAAAATAGTGCAAGGATAAACCCAGCAACTATAGGCCAGTCAGTTTAAACTCTGGTGGGGAAACTTTTAGAAACGATAATCCGGGACAGAATTAGCAGTCACTTGGACAAGTGTGGATTGATTAGGGAAAGCCAGCACGGATTTGTTAAAGGCAAATCGTGTTTAACTAACTTGATAGAGTTTTTTGATGAGGTAACAGAGAGGGTAGATGAGAGCAATGCAGTTGATGTGGTGTATATGGACTTTCAAAAGGCGTTTGATAAAGGGATGCATAATAGGCTTGTCATCAAGATTGATGCCCATGGAATCAAAGTGGCAGTAGCAGCATAGATACAGAATTGGCAAAGTAACAGGAAGCAGAGAGTAGTGGTGGTTGGTTGTTTTTCGGACTGGAGGGAGGTGTACAGTGGTGTTGCCCGGGGTCGGAACTAGGACCACGGCTTTTCTTGATATATATTAATGACTTGGACTGGGATATAGAGGGCACAATTTCCAAATTTGCAGATGACACAAAACTTGGAAGTGTAGTGAACAGTAAGGAGGATAGTGATAGACTTCAAGAGGATATAGCTAGGCTGGTGGCATGGGCGGACACGTGGCAGATCAAATTTAATGCAGAAAAATGTGAGGTGATACATTTCGGTAGGAGTCTGTGTTTCCTTCTGGGCTGTTCCCGGATAATGAGGGTATTTTAAACCATGTAACCCAGAAAGCCCAAGGTGTTGCTTGGAGTATATGGTTCCCAAAACAGGTGGAGATGGGGGAGGCAGGAGGGAGAGTGTTTGGCCTGCACTAGCCTAAATTTGACTCAAACGATCTGATGAAGGAAATGTTGAAGATTGTTCCTTGTTTTTGGTATTGTATTGAGATACATCTAATACTGTCTAATTTTTACATACATCTGTTGGTCAATTTTTCCATTTCACAAAGTGTATTGAAACAGACTGGCATTATGTTATTCTGGAAATGATAGTCCAGAAACTGCTTGAAAAGGATTACGAAATACCCTTCAGCAATAGTGACCCATATTAAAGGTTCTCAATCTTTTATTCCCTAAATAGGGTTAAAGCATCGTTGAATGTATTAATGTATTTTTTTATCCAGATCAGCTAGAGCAGCTAGTATATGCACTTCCCTCAGAATCCTAACCACCCTATTTTTTAACTAACATAAGATGACCGTGAGAGTGATCCTGATCTTATTTGGTCCTGTCTAGTGAAAGCAATCCACAGGCAGTATGATAAAGTAACTGAAACATTGTATTTATATGCAGTAAAATTAAATTTTATTTTAAGACTCACTAGTTTATTGCAGTCTTGTCAACTTCAAAATACTATGGATGAATGCAGGCTCTGCTAATTTAGTTCATGTTTTGTGTCAGTGCCCCATTTTGTGGAAGGGCTGCACTGCAAATTGTATCTTGCTGAAGGTCCCTCGGGATGGCACTAAGACTAATGTCAGTTTGATTAATAGGATTTTTAACATTCTTCAAAACAGTTGAAATGAAGTTGGAAATTTCATTGTTTACCCCAGCAAAGGATTTAAAGTGCGGAACAATTGTTAAAGCAGAACTTCAGGCAGTGATATTACAGTCAAGTTGCACGTAGGGGTATGGCCATCAAAGCAAATTGCATATGGTACAAACCCCGCGATCCTGAATACATGCTAATTGCATACGGTGCAGTCTCTGATCCTAAATCCATACAGATTGCATACAGTATGAACTCAGATCCTAAATACATAGATTGTATATAGTATGATCTCTAAGCCTAAATATAGATTTAATACAATTTCTGATTCTAAATACGTAGAGATTGTATACGATACGAAGCCTGTGATCTTAAATACATTGCATACAGTAAGAACCGGGTGATCCTAAATACATTGCATCCAGTACAAATTCTGATCCTAAATGCATACAGTGCAAGCTCTCTGATCCTAAATACATACACATTGCATCCAGTAAGAACCGTGTGATCCTAAATACATAGATTGCATCCAGTACAAACTCTGATCCTAAATACTTTCCTTCGGTAACATTCCTTCACAGCTTGACCCCAGCGTTATGACTCCATTCAGAAATCTGGAATACATAGTCTAAATCCCCTAGGTGTATTTTAAATTGCTTTTCAAACAGCTCTGCATACTGTAGCAGCTCATGATGAGACCGTGCAAAGGCATAATAAAAAGTATAGTGGGATATATTTATAAAACACTCGACTGAATGTCCGGTTCTACTTACATCAGATATTAAAACTCCATGCAGCTGTTGTAGGTCCACACAGAATCTCAGGTGTGCTGGAGTGTTGCTACGATGCAGTTTTGCACCCACAATTCTCTATATAATATCATCTCAATGTCAGCCATATTGCTATGCAAAGATGACCAGAAATATTTGACCGGTGAGGGGAAGGGCTTGGTAGCAGGTTGCCACCCTTCTCTGCTGGAGATGGTGGGTCCTGTGGAAAGAGACAAGGAAGCAGGCTGAGTGTGTGAAATATAATATGTAAATTTGTGAAATAAACTACCAGAAAACTTTGTGCCAGCTATTACTCATTGTTTTCCTTTCCACTTCTAGTTATGTTCAATGGAATAATTGTGAAAAAAAATATTTGCTGCCTTTCTTGGAAATTTGGAATGGAAGTATTTTTTGGTTTGGCTAACTTCTGGCAAACCTGAAGTTGTGCTACACAGCATTTTTTTCAGGTTTTTAAAAAAAAAATGTTCCTTACATGACAATACTATGCAGCACAATTCTAGCTGGTTATATTAAATCCAGAACAACTATCAAAAACTCCCCAAATTTCTTTCCACAGAGTGTCTGGAAGGGGACATGGTCAATCCAGATGGTGGTTTTACCCTTTTGCTTTTAGTTTAACCTTCCTATTTTCAGCTACTGTATTGTACTTTGCCTATACAAAAGTGTTTCCACTTAATATATCTGCTGTAAATCTAAATCTGCGATTATCAGTTAGGCAGACACAATCTGATGATTGAGAAGGGAGACACCCACTGAAGAGTTAGTGCAACTACAAGAATGCAATCCTTTGCATTAATGTTTCTCTGATATTTCACAAGATTTATTTGAAGTAGATTTTTTTTAACCTCATGCAAATCTAGAAATGTGACAATCTAATTGAAATTCAAATGTTTTTGTATAGGGATTACAGTATACTGGATATTGCGGGTATGATTACTACGTATAATGCTTTGGTATTGCTGAGTTTCTTGGCTGATAACTTTTTGCTGTTGACTTTAGTTAATTAGTACACAGAAGATTAATGTGTGGAGACTTAAAAACAATTTCTACAACACAATTTCTGTCCCTGCCTTGGACCCTTATTTTCCCAAAATCATTGGCACAGACTGTTTCCTATTTAAGTGAATGTGCTACATTTTTCTTTACTTTTTTAATACGTTTCTGGCCTGCCTTATGTTGCCATCTGTGTCACTCCACAGCTTCATCAAGTTCACACCAGTAAATTGAGCCAAAAAGTTGACAAGTAATTATAAATTGAACACTGAAATTTTGTTGTGTGTGTTCAAATAGAATACATGCCTGGGGCTGGTGGTTTATAGAACATAAATCAAGTGCATTGTGCCTGCCGCAACTCGGTGATGTGGCTGGCAGTCCTTGGGTTGGTTTTCTATTAACTGCCAGTTTGCTGTTGGGCTACTGAGGGAGAAGTTTGGGTGTGTGGTGCATCGTCAGTGTAATGGGATTTAAAGTAGCTGTAGTTTGGGGAAGTGCAATACTCATGCCCACCTCCAGTTGAGACCAAATAAATTATTTTCATAGTAAATATGTTAGAATTTCATGTACAGGATTCTTTGAGATTCACATGTAACAGTGTTCTTTCTGAATAGCAAAGTATTTTTGTTTTTAAAAAGCCCATCTGTTGCTATGGGTTCAGGGTGATGTGTACATACTAGTTCTGGTGCACATCCCTGATCCTGGAAGCACGAAGTGAACCCATAGCTGTTATGACAAAAGTGCCAGACTCTAATGAATAGTGAAGATTGGGACAACTCATTACAGCAGAGGATGAAAACATGAACTTGAATCACAGCTTACTATTCTCAACCACCAAAACACAAATCTAATTTCTAAGTTACATGGAATCTTTACTTCATTGTACCCAGAAAATATAAACACAGCAAAAGTAGGCTGGAAGGTAGTTCAGGATAAGTCCCATGCAACAATGCACAGTCTCAAGTATAATGAATTGAAAGGACAAATTAAAACCAACCTCAGGAAAGAAGAAAGAACTTACGTAGCACTTTATCATATCCTGACTATGTCCTAAAACATTTCACACCCAATGAATTACTTCTTGAGTGTAGTCACTGCTATATAGGTAAATAAGGCAGCCAACTGCAAGGTCACACAAACAGCAAATGTGATGAATGACCCGTTTAAGTTGTTTTTGATGGTGTTGATTAAGCACTCTGACAGTGCTGCATTCCTGTGCTGCACTGAAATGTCAGCCTAGATGGAGTGAAAGTTCATCAAAATTTGGTCCTCCATTCCTGGCCCAGTGGCTGTCCAGCATGTCAACAGCAACTTCCACATAAGCTGCACCTCAAGCACACTGCAACCGACCCAGATAAAGCCCTGAGGGCACCACCATGCTGGTCAGACTCTGCCACTCTTGATACAGTCCCGAGGGTTGCCCATAAACCCAGCCACTTAGTAAAGCTTACTCGCTACTACAGTGTACCATGTAGACTTTATACCATGAATGTAATGTGTGTAACTATGTTGTATGCAAGAAGAAATTGCAATTGAGAAAAAGCACATTCTGTTCCTCTGAACAATGTAAATAGAGCTTTTGGCGCATTATTGTAATTTGTGTTTGGGAAAAGAAATGTATCTTCTCCATACCATACCTTTGATACATTGTTGGTGTCCATTAAGCGTGATGAGTTCAAAATTGAAGAAATAACTATTGAGCCTGCAATTTTCTTCATGATTTAAAATCTTCTCCATTACAAATGGATGTGATTTTGCAGATGTTGACAGCAAGAAACTCTGTTGTAAAGGTTCCAAAATATAATGCATTAAATAATTTGAAAATTGTAAAATAGAAAAAGGCATCTTTAATATGATTTTAAAATAAAGTTTGGAATCCAATTTTTTTTGTCTATGTAAAGCAACCCATATAAAATTGTCTCAGGAAAAGAACAGTTATCTCTTGGCTAGTATACAATGTTTCCTCCTTGTATACTATTTAGTGTTCCTCTTCCCTTTGTAGATACCATACACAAAGCAGGAAAATGGAGTGACTGCACAACCCCGGAGTGTGTGACATCTTATCTTGTGGTTGCAGCAGAGCCTGAGATCCCTGCTGTGTTTGGCCTGCTGTGATCATTCAAGTAGCTAAACATGACTTTTGTCATAAACATTTGGGTGGTTCTAATGGGACCTTTCTGAAAGTAGGAGCCTGTTCAATTTTACATTTGCAAGTATATGTATTAAGCGTTTTTCAGAGAGAATTGTATTTTTCATTACTTGTGATGGTTTTAAAAGATGAGGAAACAGTTCATTGCTGTTTTTAAAACTATTATCAATCCTATTGAGTTCATGAAATGTAAAATGGAAAGTCTATGCCATACCTTGTTAAAATTGTTTCTAATGTGTTCTGCTTGATTTTTTGCAAACAGGTTCCATCTCTCTGTGAAGACCTATTATCATCAGTAGATCAGCCGCTAAAGATCGCCAGGGATAAAGTAGTGGGAAAGGATTACTTACTTTGTGACTATAATAGAGATGGTGACTCATACAGGTGAGATAATTGTACTGGAAAAAAATCCTGTAGACATTTTGTTAACCAAATTACCAGCACAAACTTTGCAGTAGTTAACATGTTGGTACTTAACTCAGGTTTACAATTTGCGCCCCTACTTCATTCCCAGGTAATCCTGCCCTTGAAGCCCTGAGAACTCCGCTGCTATTTGCACTTGCATTTCTCACTCACTGATTTATCCTGTTTGAATTTGGTCGGCCTGAATGTTTGGAAAGGAATGATTTTTGCACTGTTGCCTCATTGGTGGATGAATCGTGAATCAGAATGCCAAGGTCTTTTAGTATCAGCAACTTGAGATATATGCAGACTAATGGAAACATTAATTTAAACTTCATATGTGGACCTCAGGCTCCACAGCGTGCACCTATGTGACCCATAGTTTGAATACCCCTAGCTTAATTTCTTAACTACATTATTCCATTTTGAAGCCATTTGGAACAGTTCATATCTCAATGCAAATATAGTCGGTAGGAAGCCCTATTTCAGCTTTTCTTGTTATTGATTCCTCTGTGATACTTTCTTACTTGAGTACGAAAGAAAAGAAAAAGTGAGAGTGCTACCACTGAGCCAAGGCTGATACTAAGTAAGGGGGATGGGATATGTGCCCTGGACATACACATGATGAAAATTGCGGTTTACCGTGCTCATTGGATAAATGTATTCACAGGCAAGTCATTTGGAGCTACTCCCTTACCTGCATGGATAACGTCATGTTCAGCAAAAAGCTCTGATCACCAATTGATTATACTTGATATAGGGGTATTTGCAGCCCAAGGTATCTTGCTCTGGTTTCAAATGCCTGGTCTTCCACTAGGCTTGTAGGTAACACTCTTGAAGTTCTTCTTTATAGAGAAATAACTCTGTAGTTGATTATATGTAGGTCAGAAGAGGCTCAGGCATGTGGTTAGTTATCTCTGATCCAGAGAATGGCAAGGTTCCTTTTGTGACAGGAGGGAAGGTTTCATACTAGGGTTAAAAAGAGCTGCTTTCATTACTTTTCTGATTGAACAGCACTGGATACTGGTACTGCTGGCAATGGACAAAATCAATTATGCACAAGATTCTTACTTGTTCCACTTAACTTGTCACTCGAGTAACAGGTGGTGGATTGCACATTTAAAGAAGCAGGCGTATAGTACTTTATTTGGCTTTCTGATAACCTGGTGAACTCCTTGATGTATAGATGAAATGGAAAAAAATATCTGCACGTTTCATTTCTTTAAAAGCTTCATCTAGTTTTAATGGCTTTTCAAAATGTTGCAGCTTTAGTTTTGTCGTTCATATTTTGATTTTTAAAAATGTTAATTTTTGAATTGACATGGAGTGTCCAGTAATATGGCTCAAGATGGCTAAATCAGGGATTCTGGAATTAATCCATACTGCTTTTAGGATGCAATGGAATATTCTACTCTTTACATATGGATCACTTTACATTCCTAAAGATTTGTAAGTGTAAGGGACATCTCTGGATATTAAAACAACCTTTTCTTAAATTCTGCTATTTATATTCAGTACTGACGCACTATCTAACACAATATCTGGGACAGGATCTAGTTTCTGAAAGAAATACATTTGGGGCTTCAGATTTCTCATGTTTTCTTCTGAGTTTTACACAGGCTTTCTTTCCAGAATTTCTTTTTTTAAATGAAATCCTTATGGGGAAACTGGTGCCAGCTACACAGTTTGAAATCGTTAGCTTCAACAAAAAGCATTCTCTGTGGAAATAATACACTTTCCTTCTAGTCACAGTGGCGAGGGCCATGTGGCTTTCTGTTGCACACATAAAATGCACTTTAACTTGTTAACCTAGTTTTAATCCCATACTAGCTCTCTATACATATACATATATAACGTCTCTCACTCTCACTCATGTATGTGTATAATGTTTGTAGAATGTTTCCTGAAGTTGAGTAGCTCCAGATAAGCTTGCAGACTGGTCTGAAGTTGTATTCCCTGTTAAAAATGTATGGATACATTCCAGGATGGCGGCAGCTCTTCCCTGTTGCCAGCATCGCTAGAATGATGGAGACCTGAAATGGTGGGTCTCTGTAACTACAAATTAAAAAGCCTTTTTAAAAGTCAATATAACATGTGCAAAGGAAACCCATATGGTCCAAGCCATTCTGTTTTGGGGGGGGGGGGAAGGGAAGCAAAGCAGAATATAGTCAGTAACAAATATATTCTTCCTGCGTGGTCCTGGGAGGAAAGGAGGAAGGAAATTGAATAAAAAGCAATCCCCCTTGACTTTCCATGGATTCAAGTTATAACCCGTACACACTGTGATTTGCATTTGTAAGTTCTGTTTTTGGGCCGTGTTGCGTTGAGACCAAGGCAGATAGGCATCGCTGTGACCTGACGCCAATGCAGCTTGTTATTCTTGAGTTGATTTAGTTGTAATTATTGAATATGGAATGCTTGGCATCTATTGTTGCTATGGCAATTAGAGCACTTGATGTATTTTGCAAATTAAAATGTGCAACATATCCTTACATGATATGCTGGGAGACTGAAGATCACCTGTTCTTAATCTGAAAGAACATTTGCCAGAATTTAATGTCTATAAATTTTAATGCTCACTGTGCAATGTGTGGCGTTTGGAAGCACTAATGTTCACCAAATGGCTTCAGTAAGAGATGTAATTTTCCCAAAAAAATGTATTCGTTTAGAGATGCTAAAATGGAAAACATGAATTTAATTTAAAGTAATTTTGTCTCATTTTATATCTACTGTACCCAGGGAAAGGGCAGGTGGCATTATGTTCTACTCTTCTGGCAGTGCTGTTCCAAAGCCACCTGTTAGGTGTGCAGGCAGAACCCAGGCTCTTGTTACCATTTTCCCCTCTGCCCCAGCCACCACCAAAACTCTCTGTTAGAGCTCTACTTTGAGGAAAAACAATGGGAATGTCTTTAAAGTGCTTCTGATAAGAGTCTACTTCCCAAGAAACCAACACCCCATGTTTGTTAGACGTAGACTGATTTACTTGTTACACACAATTTGATGGTTTAAAACCCAAGCTCTTCTCTCTTTTTTCCCCCCCACCCCCTCAAAAAAAAACTTTTCTCTTCCTCTTGGGAAAAGCAGCTTAAAATATTTTGTACCAATCCTATGTCAGCCATGTCTATACAATGCATGTTGGGACAGAAATGTAATGGCACAGAATTCAAAATTAATAATGACTTTTTCAAAACCTTGTTCTGGTCAGAGACTAGATTTCTTCTCTGAGCAACGCTAAGTAGCCTTGATAGACACTAAAGAATCTAAGGGCATGTTAGGGCCTTTCAAAAACTTCTCAAAGCACTTCACATACAATGAATTACTATTGAAGCGCAGTGACACTCATGCAGACAGCAGTAGCAGCCCACTAATAGTGGAGATGAATGACCAGTTAATGTTTTGATGTTTGTTGAGGGAGGAATGTTAACCAGGGCACAGGGAGAACTCCCACTCCTCTGCAAAAAGTGTTACAGGGTACTTAAGGCACACCAGAATAGGTGCCTCAGTTTAACCTGCCATCCTATGGATGGCAGCTCTTGACAATGCATCACTCCCTTGGTCTTGTACTGGAATTTCAGCCATGGCCATGTGCTTAAGTCTGTGGAATGGCACCTGAACCTGGAGCTTTCTAGCACAGAGGTGAGAGTGCTGCTAACTGAGGAAGCTGAGGTTTTTTTGGGAAAGGAAAAAGAACCTTAAGTTGTGCATCTTTAATCATACTGGCAACTCATATTTAGTTTCCGATGGGCCAAACGAATAAATGTATCGTGACTTGCTTGAGAGTAAGTTTATAATAGTTGTGGAAAAAATGACTTTGGCAGCCAGGGGGTGAAGGGAAAATATTTCCAGCAGATAGTCTCTAAGTTTATGCAGCAAGTTGCCAACTTGAGTATGGATGAGGCTGTTTGGATACATTCTTGAGGTATCTGAATAACATGGTGATAGATTAATCAAAAACAAATTAATTGAATCTTTGGCAAGGAAAGCCCCAGTTTCAGAGCATATGGCAGGTTTCTGGGCTGCTGCAAGCCTGTCCATGTTAATGCTGTTACATCACTTTTCAAATAAATTTCAATATTTAAAAAACCTCATGCAGTGACCTTTCATTCCAGTCTTAGTCTCTGAAGCAAATCTTCCATTGGAACTCCAATTTGCATCTTTTTCCGATTTCAAAAGAAAAACTGATAGCCAGCAGTGATCCTGGTACAGCGGGGTCTAATGTGTTAAGTTTACCAGGGTTTTCAACTTGTGCTTATGTGCCTGTGCTTGCTGTGCAAATCTTTCACTCACTGCAGTCACTTACATCTGTGTTTAATATTTTGTGTCCTTTTTCTTGTCCTTTATAGTACGACCGTAAAAATAAACAAGCTTTATGCCATGTAAACATGGATGAAGTCTGCCAATTTTTTAAAAATGCAACTTTTTTTAACCACTTTGTTTTTAAATCAGTCTACAATAGTTCTTTATTTAAAATGTTTGAGATTTTATTTCTAAATACAAAGTGAGTATTATCTGAAAACTGAAGGTTTGCTCTAACGGCATTTTGGTGGGTCAAAATATAACAGCAGTGTAACTTCAGATATTTTGAAGATGTTATGAAAATACTTTCATTTTTGAGAAATGAAATACATACATATTAATACTAACCGTATATAGGGCACATCATTGTATAAGGTAACAAAAGATAGTGGATCAAAATTGAAAAAGCCTAGGTGATTAAAGGTCAGAAGTATCTTAGAAGTATGACAGTAGTTAGAAAGGCAAATAATAAAATGTTGGGATGTGGAAGCAGATCTGTGGAATATTTAAGTCCAAGGAAGTGAAACTAACACTTTATAAAAGCATCAGTAAGACCACCCATGGTGTATTGTGGCCAGGGATAGTTGCTATGCTTAAGAGAAGTCAGTGGAACCATTTAAAGAACTGCAGCAAAGATAATTCTGTATTTAAAATGATCAAGCTATGTTGAGGACCAAGGAAATTAAATTCATTGAAGAAAAAAGGCTAAGGGACATGATTCCAATTGTTAAAATGAAGACAGTCAATGGGCTAAGTGTGGAGAGATGTATAGTGCAAACTGAGGATAGAAGAAGCAAGGACAGGAATATAATGAAACAATTGGCCAGATTTTCTGTAAAGAATAACTTATAACTCCAATCATGGTAAATATTGTCAAAGAGCTAGGATGCCCACTGCATCTTCTGTCCCTTCAAAAAACTAGGTTACTTTGTACAGGTTCAATAAAGTGATAAACAAATAAAACCATTGGTGGGATATTAAACACAAACAACAGTTAGCACCTCACAATACATACAACATTAATTTTCAGATAATATTGATGTGGTACTTGTTTCAAATGCCCGTTATGAGATTTTACTTCTGAAGAGCTATCATGGCCTGACTTAAAAACATAAAAGTTAAAAACAAATCTATTTGCCCAGCTACTTGTGGCAAATTCTTGGAAAGATCGAGTCTCTGGTGGCAAATACATAATTGCTACTTACAGAACTCTATACATCTCTATCCATAACAGTGTGATGAATAGTAACTGAGCACTAGACAATTCTTAGGTTATAAGGATATTTTCCCCTTTGAGGGTCAAGCAATTTATTTGAATAAGTCAAGCTAACAAAATGTTAATACTCAACACCTTAATAAACAATGAGATAATGGTTTGTAGTAGTCTGCATACTTTAGCACTGACAGTAATTGGAAAATACATTTTCACCTGCTTCCTCATACTAGGAGGGTGTAAATAATTAATCCCAAGATCTAAAAGAATCCTTTAGCAGTGAATCAGGCTAGCTGTATCTGAGCAGCCATTTTAATTTTCAGGAAAGTACTTGGATCCATTTAAAAGACATATGAGAGATACATACCTAACAAGAAGAAAATTCTATTTGTCACATACACATCCTAGAAAACCAAATTAGAGGAACATTGTTTAATAGATAGGGAAGGAATAAAGTACTTCACTGGAAAGTGTGTGTAAACTTTTTTTTAGAACTTTACTCTGAGGAGAGATTTCAATTTGTGTCCATCAAAAAGCAGTCTGCTAGAGATCTGTCACTTCAGGTCCCCAAGCAGAGAGGACTGGCTCAGGTGACTCATCTGAGTCAATCCCTGGTTTAACATTAAAACCTAAAAAGCATTAGACTATGGCCAGCCATTAGTGACTGGTCTCCACAAAAGTGCCCATTAACATGAAGAAACTGATGCTAATTGCAAATCATTGTGCAAAAGTACTCTTAAAAGATACTGATCACACCACTCCTGGTGAGGGCACTAGTCAGTTTTGCTTGCAGTTACAGATGACCCAAATGATCTCTAGGAGATAGCTGAATGCAAATGTCAGTCAAGCTTCCATTCACCTCCTGTCCTAGTAGATGGCTACGGAATTAAACAGGCAGCCTACTCTAAACTTATTTTATGCAATCAAACAACTGTATATTTGCAGATTTACTGGATAGTACACAGTTTGTTTTTTGAAGTAAGTGACATGTCCACAAGAAGCTTTGTTTTTGATTGCTGTGCTGCTTTCTTTCTTAGGTCGCCCTGGAGTAATAAATATGATCCTCCTCTGGAAGATGGTGCCATGCCATCAGCTCGCCTGCGAAAACTGGAAATTGAAGCCAACAAAGCATTTGATCAGTACAGAGACCTGTAAGTCCAATATCCAGTTAAATTTTATATAGTTTTCTGCACCACGTTTAATCCAGTAGCTCTGAATTTAAAGATAGACATTTTGTCTATTGAAAACTTTGTATTAAATCTCATGGGCTTTTTAAAATCTCATTTTGGAACAGTGTCATTTGGCCCACTTGTCTTATGTTGAAATAATCCTCAGATTGCTGTTGAATTAAGCTTGGTGAGTTGCTGCAGTGCATCCTGTAGATAACTACATACTGTAGCCACAGTGCACTGGTGGTAAAGGGGTGGATATTGAGTTCAGTGGGATAGGGACCGATGAATTGGACTGCTTCCTCGTGGATGGTGTGGAGCTTCTTGAATAATGTTGTGGCTGCACCCTTGCAGGTGAGTGGTGAGTATTCCATCCCACTCCTGACTTGAGCTTTGTACATGTGGTTAGGCTTTGTGAGATGAAGAGGTGAGCCATTCATTGCAGAGTACTTAGCCTCTGCCCTACTCTTGTGGCCATAATGTTGAAATGGCTGGCCCAGAGAAATATCTGGTCAGTGGTAACACCCAAGATATTGGTGGGGGATTTTGCCATGGCGGTGCCGTTGGAGGGGAGGTGGCTGGACCTTTCCTTGTCAGATGGTCATTGTCTGGCATTTATGGCAAAAATGTTACTTGTCATTAGATTCTGTCAAGATCCTGCTGTAGGTTGGCATGTGCCACCTCATTATCAGAGGCGTTGTGAATGAAGCTAAGCATTGTGGAATTGTCAGTGAACAGCCCCACTTCTGACCTTGTGACAGATGGGCCTTGATTTAACACCTCATCCAAAAAAAAATCTCTGATAATGCAACACTTCCTTAATACTGCTGAGTGTCAGCCTAGAATATGTGCTCATGTCCTGGAGTGGGGCATGAATGTGCAAACTTCTTACTCAGGCGAATGCTACCAACTGAGTCAAGCTAGCACTTCTAAGGTTTTCTGCAGTCACTGAATATCCAACAGCTTGGAAACTATCTTCAGAAAAATATAATAGAAATTGAAATGTTGATTGCTATCCAGGGGGTATTTTATTCAAACCTAAACTGATTTGTGTCAGCAAAAGGATTGCAAAGTAAGTAAGAACAGACTTTGTGTCGTCTAATATATAGTTTGCATATTTTACAAGTAACAGGGCTTGTCTATAAAAACTGAAAATTGCTCTGCCCTCGAGTAGATTTTTTTGTATTGAAGTAAATTTTTGGTTTTGTTTCAGCAAAATCTGGCATTTGACAAAGCACCGCTATTATGTTATAGAATATTATACATTTAAGATGTGCTGTATCCTGCCAGTATTCTCCCTAGAGTTTAATGCATAACAGATTTTTGCATTTCTATGCGATGCTGCATGCTTTCCATGGCTTATTCACCGAGCAGTTATTGTATAAAATGAAATATTTTTGAAGTATTAACTTGATCTGTTTATAGCAGGCCAATTATTTCCTTAATTTTGGAATGGATCCTTGCTGTCACCAGACTACATAGAATCATAGGTTACAGCACGGAAGGTGGCCATTTGGCCCATCGACTCCGTGCCAGCTGTATGCAAGAGCAATCCAGCCACTCCCACTTCCCTGCCCTACCCCATAGCCCTGCAAATTTTTTCCTTTCAAGTACTTATCCAGTTCCCTTTTGAAAGCCATGATTGAATCTGCCTCCATCACCCTCTCTGGCAGTGCATTCCAGATCCTAACCACTCGCTGTGTAAAAACAGTTTTTCTCATTTCACCTTTGGTTCTTTGGCCAATCACCTTAAATCTATGTCCTCTGGTTCTTGACCCTTCTGCCAATGGGAACAGTTTCTCTCTCTCTCTCCTGTCTCGACCCTTCATGATTTTGAATCCCTCTATCAAATCTCCTCTCAACCTTCTCTGATCCAAGGAGAACAACCCAAGCTTCTCCAGTCTATCCACATAACTAAAGTCCCTCACCCCTGGAATCATTCTAGTAAATCTCTTCTACATCCTTTCTAAGGCGATCACATCTTTCCTAAAGTGCGGTGCCCAGAACTGGGGACACTACCTAGCTGTGGCTAAACCAGTATTTTATAAAGGTTCATCATGACTTCCTTGCTGTTGTACTCTCTGCCTCTTTTTATAAAGCCCAGGATTTCGTATACTTTCTTAACCTCTTTCACAACCTGTCCTGCCCACCTTCAACGATTTGTGTACCTATATCCCCAAATCTCTCTGTTCCTGTACCCCTTTTAGAATTGTGTCCTCTAGTTTGTATTGCCTCTCCTCATTCTTCTTATTGAAATGTATCACGTCGCATTTTTCTGCGTTAAATTTCATTTGCCGCGTGTCCACCCATGCCACCAGCCTGTCCATACCCTCTTGAAGTCTTTCACTATCCTCCTTACTGTTCACAACACTTCCAAGTTTTGTGTCATCTGCAAATTTGGAAATTGTGCCCTCTACATCCAAGTCATTAATATATATCAAGAAAAGCAGTGGTCCTAGTACCAACCCCTGGGGAACACCATTGTACACCTCCATCCAGTCCGAAAAACAACCATTCACCACAATTCTCTGCTTCCTGTTACTTAGCCAATTCTGTATCCATGCTGCTACTGCATCTTTTATTCTATGGGCTTCAATCTTGATGACAAGCCTATTATGCGGCCTTTTATCAAATGTCTTTTGAAAGTCCATATACACCACATCAACCGACTTGCCTTTATCTACCCTCTCTGTTACCTCATCAAAAAACTCTATCAAGTTAGTTAAACACGATTTGCCTTTAACAAATCCGTGCTGGCTTTCCCTATCAATCCACACTTGTCCAAGTGACTGTTAATTCTGTCCCAGATTATCATTTCTAGAAGTTTCCCCACCACCAAGGTTAAACTGACTGGCCTATGGTTGCTGGGTTTATCCTTACATCCTTGTTCAAAAAAGGGTATAACATTTGCAATTCTCCAGTCCTCCGGCACCACCCCCGTATCTAAGGATCAATAATTGCGTGGATGGAAGTGCCAGTATTTTCCAGCAGATGTACAATAATTTGGTGTGGGTGTAGGAGGGAGAGAGAGACACACCTGTATTTATCTTATTCATTTATTCTCAGGATGTGGATGTTGCTAGCAAGGCAGCATTTATTGCGCATCCCTAGTTGCCTTTGAGAATGAGGTGATGGGTCTTCTGGAACTGCTGTAGTCTGTGTGATAAAGGTGCTCCTTCATCACATGGACGATGCTGTTAGATAGGGAATTATAGCATTTTGACCTAGCGACAATGAAAGAACTGAGATTTGTCCAAGTCAGGATGGTGTGTTACTGGGGAGGTGGGGGGTGGGATACATGGAGATGATGGTGTTCCCATGCACCTGTATGTATGTGTATATAGTGCATCTTCACCCCAGATACATGGTGCTCGGATCATTGCAATGAATCTTTTGCCCGGTGACCCCTAAGATGCATTCCATTGTCCCAGGGGGCGAAGTCGAACAGAAGGTCTTAAGTTGATGATCTTGAGAGGCAAAGCATTTTGAATGCATTGTGGTTATCAGGGCCCCATTGGTGATGCAAGTTTTTTTTTAAACCTATTATAGATTGAGTGGACCAGTTCCAGACTTTCACATTTCTCAGCCAAGCCCTGTTTTCAATAGCCCCTCAGCACGGCCTTATTCTGTATTATGAGATCTAAAAATATACAGTCAACCTAAAAAAATTTTCAAAAACTAGCTAATTATGGCTTGTTCTATACAAAGGCAGAAACTATGCCTTTGTAGCCTCTTGTGTTTAAAAACTTTAAGAAACTCTCATGTTAATAAACAGTATCACACTTGCCACCAACAGCTGCTTCATATTTAGTGGATTTTGTCTTTGTTTAATTTCTGAGCATTTCCATTTCAAGTGCCACATTGATCTGACACTGTTTGGTCCCATGTTATTCATAAACTGCTGTTGACCTTTATATACTCACTTCCACAATCATTTTGATGCACATTAAATTACAATTCTGAAGTTGCCATTGCTTCTCATGTATTGGTGTTTGCACTGTATTTGGCATTTATTGTATTAGATGCCTTGTGGAAATTGAGTGATCCCATCAGATGTCCAGAGGACATTAATTATCTGTAATGGCACACACCTCAAAAAGCTGAGTTAGTACTACGGACATTCCTAATAATGTTAAATTTCAGGTTTTTAAAATGGATTCAGACTGTTGACTACTCTCATAAGCCGAGCTGGCATTCCCGATAAACCAGAGCGTGCTTTTGTCTGTGCAATATCTAGATAAATTAGTGAAACCTGGAGTCAAACCAAGAACCCTGGTCACTGTACTCCACCTTACTGGAATATATCACATGCTGCCACATCATCTCCTATACGTCAAAAGGTGAAGAATGTATACTCAATCTGACTGCAGTTCTGGATATAAACAAACAGACAAATTTGTGTAACATTAAACAGGTAAATGAACAATACGCAGTACAAATAGTATATTTACAGTAATTACAAACTTTGGTGTTCTCTTCAAAATGTCAAAGTAACAAAGATGCTTCTACTACGCTAACTCTCAACATAAAATTGACCCTTGAAATGCAGTCAACCCTCTGATTAGTTTCATACCCCTGACAGCCTCAGATTGACTGCTTTCTGGTTGCATGACAGCCAAGATATATTTCCAAATTTCTTTGTAGATATCCCACAACAAAGGGAATTAAAAGCGGTTTTCCTCACAACTGCATTTTGGTGGTTAGACATTCATAGGATTCAAAACAGCACCTGCTTACATAAATGCAGCCGGCAAATGTAGACTGTGAACAGCCCCACAGGATGCATGTAATTGAATGGAATGGCTCGACCCATTGAGCCGTTCCAAACACTTAGAATGATCTGAGAGACATGTCCCAATCCAAGACCAAAGGCCATCTCTTAGTTAGAGGCACAATCCAATTGATAAAGCAATTCAATAAATAACTAATCATTGACAAAAGTTATTTTTGTCACATTCTGCATTGTTTTAAAATCGATTTTGAAAAATTAATTCTCGGAGGCACTTTGATTTCAGACTGTTTATTGGCGATCATAACAGAATATTTCAAAAATAGAAGGGTTCCATTTGAAACATGATCTTGTCCTTTTTCAGATGCTGAATTACTAGTTGTGTATTGTCAGCATTTTCTTGTTTCATTTCAGAAATGGTATTGAATTCTTAAAACTGCCAGTGAAAACGCTCAGTATAAAAATTCATGAAAAGATTTCTCTATGGAAATGACTGTCACTACGTTGTGGGGAATGTACTGAATTATACAGTTCAGAAAATTGAACATGGGAGCCTTATGTTTATGCAATTGACTGATAAAGCTGAGGCTTAGAATATTCAATGTCTAAAATTTTAAAAAAAACCTGTGTTCTGAAGGCAGCCCTGATCTTCATGTATAACTTTTAAATTTCCCTGTGACTGGCAGATATTTTGAAGGAGGAGTCTCTTCTGTCTACCTCTGGGATTTAGACCACGGTTTTGCCGGTGTGATACTCATCAAGAAAGCTGGTGATGGATCAAAAAAGATCAAAGGCTGCTGGGACTCCATACATGTGGTGGAAGTTCAGGTACACCCTCAAGGGAAACTGGTAGATGCTGGTTACAACTGGTTACATTTACAAAGTATTCGAATATAACTCAAGGCATGCTGTGTAATTCAAGGTACAGAGTTTAAAAATTGTGTAGACTGCTAGCTGTCATCTAAATCTAACTTCTGTGCCACGATGTGTATTCACATCAAAAGTGTCCCACCAACAGCAGGCTTGCAGTACTGCTGCCATCGCGCATTATAATACAAAGTGCTTCTCGTGTCCTGACCACAGACCTGAAAACAAATACCCCTTTCTATTGCCCCCCCAACAGGAGACTGGAAGCACATGGACAGTGTAGCATGCAGAGTGATGGTTGCAGATCTCTGCCTGAGCATCACTCTTCCGAAGCTATGGCAAAGTTAAAATGTTGTTTGAAACTGTTCAAAAACTTTGTGAAAGATATAGCAGATTGGCTTCTTTGCCATGTAAGATACTGCAAAGTGGTCCATTTTGCTAACTAGGAATATGCACAAAAAATCTAATATTTACCTGAATAAGTATCATCACCAAGCTATCAATTTGTCATCTTGGCATACCATCGCAGCCTCTTGTACGTGGTATTAATATGGTTTCCCAACACTACCTAGGCCCTTTAAACGTATCCAAGCTGCATAGTCACTACTTTTTGTCTACTTCACAGCTTTGCTTTAAAATCTGCACAAAGTGTACAGACCATAACCTTTAGAACCGTAGAGAAACAAAACCTCTAAAGGATATGGTGTGCTAACACAAGACTCCTGTGAAATTGTCCAAGTTAAATAGGAACAGGACTAGGACTTTCAGCCTGTTCCGTTATTCAGTCAGATCATGGGTGATCTGTATCTCAACTCCATTTAACCACCTTTGATCCATATCCCTTGATACCCTTACCTAACAAAAATCTGTCAATCTCAGTCTTGAAAGTTTAAATTGACCCAGCATCCACAGCCATCCAGATTTCCACTACCCTTTGTATGAAAAAGTGCTTCCTGATTTCACTCCTAAATGGCTTAGCTCTAATTTTAAGATTTTGCCCCCTTGTTCTGGGTTTTCCCCACCAGAGGAAATAGTTTTTCTCTATCTACAATATCGAATCCTTTTGTTGTTTTAAATAATTCAATTAGATCACCCCTCAACCTTCTACACTCAAGGGAATACAAACCAGATTTATGCAATCCATATCCATCCTCATAATTTAACCCTTTAAGCCCTGGTATCATTCTAGTGAAACTGCGCTGTACCCCTTCCAAGGCCAATATATCCTTCCTGCGGTTTGATGCCCAAAACTAAACGTGTATTCCAGATGGGGTCTGAAAAGGCTCTATACAGAATATACGAAGTATAACTTTCTCCCCTTTGTATTCCAACACCCTTGAGATAAAGGCCAACATTCCATTAGTCTTTTTTCACTACTTTTTGTATCCGTCCATCAGTGATCTGTGTACATGGACACTCAAATCCCCTTGATCCGCCACAGTTCCTAGTTTCTCACTATTAAGAAAATACTCTGATTTGTCTTTCTTGGATCCAAAGTGGATGGCCTCACACTTCCCACATTGAACTCCATTTGCCACAGTTTTACCCTCTCACTTAGTTTCTCTAGTCCGTTTGTAACTTCCTGCTCCCATCTGCACAATTTACTGTGCCTCCTAACTTAATATCATTTGCAAACTTGGATGTACAACTCTCTCTCTCTTCCTTCATCCATTCTTCTCTTAAAAGATACAATTGTCTCTGTCTCAATTACTCCCTGTAGCAAAGCATTCCATGCTCGAACAAATCAAAAAAAAAAAATAAATGCAGTGTATATATAGAAAATACCTGTTTGAATTTGTGATGGATAGTTCTTATTTAACTCCATTTCTAGGAGAAATCGAGTGGACGTACTGCTCACTACAAGCTGACCTCCACAGTTATGCTTTGGCTACAAACAAACAAAGCTGGCTCTGGCACAATGAACCTTGGTGGCAGTCTGACCAGACAGGTATTGTAGCATGCTTCTGCCTCTCTGGATTAATGCTTTTATCGTTCTAAACAGAAAAGGTTGTCAATCTTGAAGTTTCTCCTCCTTTCTCCACAGAAAATAGTTACACTATAACCTTTTATTAAGTGGGTTTGGTCAACTGAAATAAGATATACATGAGCTATTGCCTCTAGCTGTTCTGTATTACCTGACAGAAAATTAGCAATGCAGAACATTCCTGTACCTGTGCTGCTTTGCTGAAGAATAGCTCAAGTAGGTGAGAGTTGAAGGGGGAGGGGGGGATTTCTTTTTACATAAAATGCAAATTATATGTTCTGTTGATTTGGCTGTGACTGCAGGGACTGTTTAAATGATTTGTTTAGGTCTCTAGTTTACCATTGGCAGTGTGCTTGTTGGGAGAAATGTTTGGCACCTAATATATCTCTGGGGAGTGGCTGAAGGAATAACATCTGTTGGCTTAAAGATTGAGCACGTTCTGTTATGCCCATAAATGGAATGGAAACAGTTGTGCCAAAGTTGGATCTTCTGAGCTGAATATTGCAGTCTGTGGTATTAACATATACTTGTACAGGCAGACTGATGTAGATAAACATATACTTGTACAGGCAGACTAAATCAGTGATCACTATATTCAGTAATTTTGGTCGGACTCCACCTCGTTGATTTGAAGTTACACAACGACATTTTCAATGAGATCTGAGAAGATTTTCTGTTGAACTACTTCGGTCCAAGTGTACAGCTAATAATATGTATAATGTAGCATGCATATTAAATTAAGAATTGGGTTGAAAAACATGCCTATCGGTAATGTATAAAATACATCTGAAATTTGCTTTGACAATTTCCAACACCTTTAAGTTTTTTTTCAATTGTACAGTCATATTTTTAACTGCATGAATAGCTGGTCTCACTGTAGTCTTGAAATAATTGGTGATTGTGCATTTATATTGGCAAACTGCACAATGCTCTTCATCTTTTAGCATGTACTAGGATAATGGCAAAGGATTCAAGTTTGTAAGTAGGCAACATATAAGGGTTTGTAATCCTAGGGAATCAGAGAGCCAAGTATATGGTTCTTTGAAACTTCAAACTGAGTGAATGAGCTTTGTAGAAAGATAGCTTGCTGCTGGTAGTTACTGAAGTTGAATGATTGTCCATAACAGTAAATAGTCGCTTGTATTGACTTTCCATATACATGCAATCAGCTATTTTCACAATGTGGCTCCTTTGTAGCTGACTTGAGAAAGGCAGTGAATTGTACGTAGAGGTAGGTGATGCAAAGCAGCATGTCCAAGTATTACGTTGATGTTTCTTCACTCTGCTGTGGAGTAGTGCAAATGGGTCGAGGCCTGTGATTTTCCCACAATGTCCTGATTTTCACTGTGATTAGTGTAGAGGAGAAACAGATCTTTTCTCTGAAGAGATAGGATTGCCAGGCATCACCCCAGGCTGCTCTTGTGTACCTTCCAGTGACCACCTGATGGCAAAGGACAGGACGAAAAGAAAAATGTCGATGGTTGTATATACATTATGTTCTCATCCGCATTTCAGTTTACATTCAGAAGTGCTTTGAGATCAGAACAAACCGATGCTTTTCAGGGTAAACCTAACATGCAGTTAGAATCACACAGCACAGAAACTTGAATCCTTTGCCATTTATCCCAGTACAGCCATTCGGCCCATTGTGCCTGTGCCGGCTCTTTGTAAGAGCTATCCAATGAGTCCCACTCCCCTGCAGATTTTTTCCTTTTCAAGTATATATCTACTTTCCTTTTGAAAGTTACCATTGAAACTGCTTCCACCACTCTTTCAGGCAATGCATTCCTGATCATAACTTGCTGTGTCAAAAAAATTCTCCTCATCTCCCCTCCCCGCCCCCCCCCCCCCCCCCCCGGTTCTTTTGCCAGTTATCTTACCAACCCACCTGCCAGCGGAAACAGTTTCTTGCTATCTACTCTATCAAAACCCTTCATAGTTTTGAACACCTCTATTAAATCTCCCCTTAATCTTCTCTGCCCTAGGGCGAACAATCCCAGCTTCTTTAGTCTCTCCTTCATCTCTGGTACTGTTCTAGTAAATCTCCTCTGCACCCTCCAAGGCTTTGACCTTCCTAAAGTATGGTGCCCAGAATTGGACACTACTCCAGCTGAGGCCTAACCAGTGATTTATAAAAGATTAGCATAACCACCTTATTTTTTGGGCACTATGCCTCTATTTATAAAGCCCAGGATCCCATGTGATTTTTTTTTTAAACAGTCATATCAAATTGCCCTTCTTCCTTCAAAGATGTGTGTTTGTGAACCCCCAGGTGTCTCTGTTCCTGCACTCCCTTTTAAATTGTTTTTTCTTTTGTCACAAACATTTTTGCAATTAAATGTCACTTTTGAAGTGTGTTCAAATTTCAAACAACTATTTATAATCTGTGTAATTTGTAATTAAAAAAATTTCCACATGCTTTTACCGTAGTCTCCTATACCTTGAGTTTTGGGAATGCAAATGCATCCATGCCAGTATTTGAAAAATCTGAATGTGTGTGGGGCTTCAGCAGAACTATTTGATTGGAAGGTTTTTTTTGAAGTCTGGAAATTAAAACACAAAGCTTTGAACATTTTTTCAGATTCTTCCCGAAAGGCTGAATGTGCGCTGTCCAGATTTAATTTAAGCAATTGCAAGGTGCGGAGTAGGTTAGACTGCAAAGTGGCTGCTAGGAGCCATCACCCACATAGTCCAAGTAGCATGGAACTGCTTCTTTAGCTTCTTCAATTTGTCAGTAATGTTAGATATTAAATGTTGTGTGACATCAATGAAGATAAATGAAAGTAGCGGAAACGGGAGTAGGTACTGCATGAAGATAGGATCAAGCACCAAAAGTGTGCAGAGGTGTTGTAGAGCAGATTAGAAGGGAATTAGCACCACCTTATTGGGGGACATTGGGAAAGAAAAGTGCAGCTCAGTGATTTGAAAGGTTATTTAAAGTTTGCAGTAAAAGCCTGATTTGTTGAGTGGCTGGCTGTGTTTTAGAAAAAAATAGATGCTGCAGACCCAGTATGGGTAAATGGTTTACATGAACAGTAAAGAGTTTATTTTTGATAGTTTATAATGAATTGTAACTGGAATTTGAGAGAGAAGAATAGAAAGGTAGTTACCGTCTATTATATTGGAAAATGGGATTTTATTGTTCAATAATTTCATTTTAAAAGATGTAAAAATGTCCATATTTTCTGTTTAACATCTGGAAAATAACATCTACATATTGTAAAGCAGAAAACTACATTAAACACTTCTGAATCCTGAAGAGTTAAATTGTAAAGTTTTTAAAATGTCAGTGAAACCCTGTGTGGTGTAAATATTTGATAGAACTGAAGCATAAACACTTACATTTCTCAAAGAATAAAGCCAAGAATCATAATTACAGCCGAGCTGTGGATCTTGCCAATGAAAACACTGTTTAGTGAAAATGGATGTTTTTGTGCTGCTTGCTGTCAACTGTGTAAGGACCAACTTTAACTTGTTCCCCAGTTAGCCACCTTAACTTCTGCTTTCAATTCACTGCACAAGATAATATGTAATGGACATGTAAGATGTGTTAAGATTGTCTTTCAGTATAACTATAGAAGCTATGAAAGGTACTCGTGTAATGAAGTAATGGGATAGCACTGAGACTCAGCTTATTATCCTCCACCAATATGTCTGATTTAAGGTTATCAGGTTTCATCCCAGAGAGACTGATGGAGTTACCCTTTCTTGGGAAAGGCCTCTTTGGTGGAGTGGTAGATGACATGATGAAGCATCAGAAAAATTGTTGAGCCATTCAGAGAACAACACTCCAGCCCAATCTGGCAGACACAGTGTCTGCTGGAAAGCATACATAACAAATTTCCTTTTGGCACAAGGAGTAAGGAGCATAGGTTTAGAAACAATAGGTCATGCTTCACAAGTCTACTGGAGTTCAGTGAGGTGTAGTTAAATTGGTAAATAAGGGCTGTCCAATCCATTGGATATAATTTATTTGAATTTTAAGAAAGTACTTGATAAAGTTCCACAGGTGGGGTTTGTGAACAAGATTAAAAATCATGGATTTAATAGCAGATTACCTAGTTACATTGAAAACTGGCTTAGTAATGGGAAGCAGGTAATGAATGGAAAAAGTTTTGGCCTGGGCACTGATTAGCAATCTGCTTTGGGTCCCTGCTTTTCACACTTATCACAAATGATGTGGAGGAGAACGCTGTTTAGCTTATACAGACAGCCAAGTGACGAGTATGAATTAGAAATTGTTGTAACTGTAGTTTTATCTACATGCAAAAGTAGGTGATGAATGGCTTTATAGCAGTTATTCAGAGCAGTCTTTGTTTTCCTCTGAATCTGAAAACTTTGCCTGAACTTGTCTAATCCGAAAAACTGTGACATCTGCACCAGTCGCATCAGAAATGTCTATTTATCTAATAAAGTAGATGAAGTGAATAGATTTAATGGGTGTGTTGCAGAAGACTACAAATGAAGGCTTTGCATGCTATGTTTAAACCATTCAGATTTATGTCCGTGATGGATTAAGAATCTCCAGAGTTATATAAACAATCGGGCGTGATTTTCCAGTTTGGATAAAGTTTTGTGTTCTATCCAGTTTTGGACTGAAATCAGTGGTAGTTAATTTCTGTTTGACAGTGAACAGGCTGGAACAAGGGGAAATGACTAATAGTTTCAAATCCCATTTTGGCAGTTGATAATGACCTGGGTTGCAATCTCATTATACAAATTAATATTTTATTAATTATTTGCCTAGTTCATGATTTCATTGTTTAATTCTTCCTCATGCATTCAATTTCTGCATGCATCTAGGAATTGGCTGTCCCAGAAGGGAAAATCACCTGGGACAGACATTTCCTTTAGGAAATGTGCACTACTTATGATGGAATTTGTAGCAACTTTCTAGAATGAGATTATTGAGATTATGCTGCAGCAGCCTTTGTTAATGTTGTAGAAAAGGAGTTCCTATGTGCCTTCTGTCTGGTCCCTTTAACTGCAAGGATACTTTGCAAGATCCAAGCTAAAGAAAATGAATCATTCTCATTACTTCCTAACGGTTGACGAATATTCAGCTCTTGAATCTTCTGCCACTGAGCATCACTTTAAGCCTTTAGTATCTTGTACTGAGGGGATCGACTGACGGGCCAGATATGGCATGACAGTTTAAGAAGCTGCCAGTTGTTGCCCTGGATTTTGATAGTGCTGGCTTAGCCAGTTGCTTAGCCAATTCTGCTTCTGCAGAGATCACTTCTTAGCAATTATGTAAAGAACGCCTCTCAAAGTTATCTGCAAGGTAGCTACCCAAATGGTTTCACAAAGCATTATGGTCGTGATCTGACGGCTCTGGATAGTCAGTTCTTTTAATGCTGCAGTACTTCAAGCTGACTGGGACATGTAAGTATTCAGAGTCCACTCCAGTTTCTGTACTACTTTTGGTATGTTGCTATTTATATGTGGAGATCGAACAAATTAAGAAGAGTTTTAAATTACTTATCGTGGGTATGGTTTCCATATTCTTGGAAGAAGTTAGAGTCTGATGAAGCTCTTACCCAGCCTGCTTCTTTATTATTCTCCTCTTGTCAGCTGTGGCTCAGTGGTCGTGCACTCGCCTCTGAGTCAAAAGGTTGTGGGTTCAAGCTCCACTCCAGAGATTAGAGCACATGACCTAGGCTGACAACTTTGGTGAATTTCTGAGTGAGTACTGCATTGTCTGATGAGATGGTAAACAGAAGTCTCATCTGCCCTTTTGGATATACGTGAAAGATTCAATGACACTATTCAAAAATGAGATGGGGCGTTCTCCTGGTGTCTTGGCCAATATTTATCCCTCAACCAACACCATCAAAACAGATTATTTGATAATTTATTTCATTGCTGTTTGTGGAACCTTGCTGTGCACAAGTTGACTGTCATGTTTCCCGACATAATAGGGAACTTCAAAAAGTACTTAATTGGGTGTGAAGCACTTTGGGACATCCTGAGGATTGAAAGGCACTACATAAATGCAAGTTCTTTCCTTGGTTCTTTCATTCTTTCTTACCATTATCGTTCAGCTCTCAATGCTACCTCCACTGGTCATAGAAGTGAAGGATTGATTCAGGATGTGGCCACTGTATAAAAAAAATTAATGCACGACCTAAAGCAGAAAACATTTATAATGGATTCTCCAGTTCTGTAGCATGGTCTATTAAGCTTTTTAGTTAACATTGGGTTTTTATATCCACTTTTTGCTGTTTTTTTAACGAATCTTTGTGTCTTCTCCTAAGTAAGTTGTGTAGATGGGAGCAAGAAGTTACTAAGGGACATAAGTCTTGAGAGTTGGCAAAACCATGGCAGATGGAGTTCAATGTTGGGAAGTGTGAGGTCATCCACTTTGGATCTGTGAAAGACAAATCAGAATATTTTCTGAATGGTGAGAGATTTGGATGTCCATGCGCACACATCACTAAAAGCTAGTTCATAGGTACAGAAAGTAATCAAAGGCTAATGGAATGTTGGCCTTTATCTCAAGCTTGTTGAGATGCAGAAGTTGTACAGACCCTTAGTCAACCCTACCTGTAATACTATATTCAGTTTTGGGCACTGAACCTCAGGATATATTGTCCTTTTGAGGGGGGTACAGCACAGATTCACCAGTATGACACCAGGCTTAAAGGGTGAAATTATATGGACATCTAGCATAAACTTGACTTGTATTCCCTTGAATCCAATCAAGGTGTTTTAAATGATAAAGGGATTTGAAAGTGTAGATACAGAGCAACTGTTTCCCCTGGTGGGAGAATCCAGAACAAGGGGGCATAACCTTAAAGTTAGAGCTAGGCTATTTAGGAGTGAAATCAGGAAGCATGTTATCACAAAGGCTAGTGTTAATCTGGAGGACACTCCCTTAAAAGGCTGTAGACGCTGAGTCAGTTGAAATTTCAAGACTGAGATTGATAGATTTTTGATAGGTAAGGGTAACGGGATATGGAGCAAAGCGGTGGGGGTGCAGGTAAATGGTGTTGAGGTGCAGATCAGCTATGATCTAATTGAATGGCAGAGGAGGTTCATAGAATGAATAATAAAATGGTTATGGCACAAAAGGAGGCCATTCGGCCCATTGAGCCTGTCTGCTCTCTGCAGGAGCAATCCAGCTAGTCCCACTCCCCTGCTCTTTCCCCGTAGCCCTGCAAATTTTTCTCCTTCAGGTACCTATCTAATTCCTTTTTGAAAACCACAATTGACCCTGCTTCCACCACCCTTTCAGGCAATGCATTCCAGGTCCTAACCACTGGCTGCGTAAAAAAGTTTTTCCTCATGTCGTCTTTGGTTCTTTTGCCAATCATCTTAAACCTGTATCCTCTGGTTCGCGACCCTTCCGCCAGTGGGAACGGTTTTCCTTTATTTATTTTGTCTAGACCCTTCATGATTTTGAATACCTCTATCAAATCTCCTCTCAACCTTCTCTGCTCTAAGGAGAACAATCCCAGCTTTTCCAGTCTATCTCTGTAACTGAGGTCCCTCATCCCTGGAACCATTCTAGTAAATCTTTTTTGCACCCTCTAAGGGCTTCACATCCTTCCTAGAGTACGGTGCCCAGAATCAGACACAACACTGAAGGGTCTGAATGGCCTGCTGCTGTTCCTATGTTCCTGAAGGTGCTGATTCCTACGTAGTGTACAGTTGCTAGGATTCTGGCAGCAATAAGAAGCAGGAACCCTGGCTGGCTCAGCACAAAACAGGAATTAAAGCCAGGACCTTAGCTGCATGAAGCCTTGGGATATTTTACCACGTTAAAGGCACTATATAAATACAAGTTGTTGTTTACCAACTCTAACAATATGCTTTAATTGTAATTTGGTATTTCATAAACTGTATCTATATATGCTGCATTGCACAGTTCCTCTGTTAGATCTCTATCATTACTCAGGCTTCCTTTCACATTGTTTCTCCCTTTATCTGTACTATAGTTCAGCAGTGGGGTGCTGTGAAAGTTGGTACATTAGTGGAGTGCTTTAATTAGACTGGTATCTGCCCAGAAAAAAGATTGTTATCCTCATAGATTTATTACTCAATGTGTGTTAGATGTGTGTATTTGCATAGATTCATCACAGTTTTTAAAATGTTTGGGATGGGAAGTATTTTATATTCTGATACTGCCATAATAAAGGAATCTCTTTCTGTTGTGCATTGTTACAATATGAAGATTGTTAGCCTGAATGTGTAGGCATTGTTCTCAGCAGACCACCCATCTAATGCAGCATAATGAGCCATGTTAATACATTTGTATCTCTTTGTTGGTTTTTTTTGTTAGTAATTGTATGAATCATGGAAAATGTTTGGACATCAGCTATTGAGTTGCTTGCAGCTGCAGAATTGGGTCTTTTGAAGAATCCCATGACCTGATCAATACCCCCATTGTGCGTCAGCCTGCAGAGCCCAAAGGCGTCCAGTTTCATGAACTTTTTTCCCAACTGTCTGCCACCAAGTTACATCTATAATGTACAAACAGATGGCCAAAGAAATGATGCAGCAGTTACTTTGGCTGTAGACTGGTGCTGAAAACCATTTGTTTTGGAGGAGTGACTGAGGAACTGCATATGGGCCTTGGCTGTAAAACTCTGCAAGCTGAGATCATCTGCAGATGCAGTAAGGCTGAGAATAGTTTTCTTTCTTAGCTCATTCACTGTTTTGAGTACAATTGTGAGCTACAGCCTCACCTGTAGAAGATTTTCCCCTTCAATCGAACTCATGTACTGAATTTGTGTTTTTCACAGATGGAGAAAGATGAGAACGTGAGTGAATCATCGCCTCACATTGCTAATATTGGGAAGCTGGTAGAGGTAGGTGGAGCAATTCTCAATGTGTAGATAGAACAAAAAAAATTGTACAACCCACTCTGGAGTTTCACAATAAGAGGGACAGATTTGTGAGTCTGACTGACCATAGACCAGTACACTGTAAAGAAATGTGATATAAACGCTGACCCATATGTGTTCATTGATTTTTTTTTTGTTGATCCTTGTAAATATTTTTCAGCTTACGTTTAGAATGCACCCACTCTGCCAAAGAATTTAGGGAGTTTTCTACGTTGTATTTATTGCATTACAAACCATCTTAACTCTTTCTATTCCCGAGAATCTTTTTTAAACTTTCATTCCTTGTCGTACGCAAGATACATTCAGGAATTCAGGTATATGTGTAGCCTGACCAGTTAAATGGGAAGGGATGTCTGAGGTATACTTTTTATTGTAAGTACTCCTCTTTCATGATCTTCATAAAAATTATCTTTGATAATTAAACCTTCACCAGAACCTGTAGATGTCAAGAACATCTCCACTGTGTACAGTGGGCATCAAACATGGCCTGAGACACAGAAATGTTACAGCTTGATTGCAGAATGCCCAGCTGCTTTCCAGGGATTGGGCAGCTCCACATAGACACTCAGGTTGTTCCAAAGTCATTATACCTTCCTGAGAGGAATGTTAGGGAGCAAAAAAGGTCAAAAGTAATTTTTAGGAAGGTATTTATAAATGGGAGAGTACTTTGAATAAAATTTACTCCCTCTATGACTTCTTCTTTGAAAATTTAACTTCCTAGAGATTTGATAGAGGGTCACATTCTCGTTTGAACATTTTATTAAAAATGGAATATTTTTACTTCAGGGGTTGCTGTGGCACATTTGCATTGCACCATTGAGGTGTAAGCACTACTGCTTCTCCATAGTGAGAATTTAGAATCCTGAAAATGGGCTGACTCAAGCCAGGCAATATCTGCACACATCTGAGTGGCAGATTATAGTACACCATTGGCAGAGGGTGAGGAGTTGTTTCAGATACCAAGGAATAGAATGGTGAGCCACAGGTTTATGCTGATTTCTAACACAAGCTTCTGATCTGAGTTGAGATGTTTGGAAAGCAAGCAGTAGCTCACTGTCAGAAAGAAGGGCAAGGCAATCTTCAGCCTATTTGTGAGAGGCCTGGAAGCTCGTTAGCTACCTAGTCACTGATGCAGAATGGTTAGGTGGGAAATGTAAAAAGGGATGAAAGTTAATTATTGGAAGAGACATCATTAAAGGTTGACCAAGTCACCTTAAAAAATAAAAAAAAACTGCTCCCACTGGCTGACTCACGTTTTTCTGCAGTGTGAAAGAATCCAGCTTGTAGCATTACAATCTTTTTACACTACCAGGAGAATAACTTTGCTTTCATGGAGCACAGTCTGGGAAGGACGACGTCACTGTGGCTTGCCTGTGTTCTGTAGCTGTACTATAAAATTTTCCACAGAACTCTGGCTCGTACACAAAACAGATATTTATTATTCTATGAGCCAAAATTCTTTGGAAAGTTCAATAGCACAGCTACAGAGTGCAAGCTGGCTACAATTAAATTGACCTAACAAGAATGTATTGCATGCAAGGAGGACCAATAGTGTCCCCTGGTGGTGAAAAAAAGTTACACTATGTTTGACCTGAGTGTTTCAAGCCATGTGAAAAACTGTTCTATTTCCTTGATTCCTTTGAGGATGTTGCAAATGAAAGTAGATTGTAGAACTCCCAATAATAGTTATAGGCTTTGGAGTTTCAGAAAGCCTTTGATAAGGTCCCACATGAATGAAGTCTAATAAAACTCAAATCCAAGGGAATCGACATTAGAACATGGCACTGGATTAGATTTTTAAAAAGTAGGAAAATGTGTGGCCCAGTGAGAGGTTAGTGTCAGACTAGTATTGAGTGGAGTACTGCAGGGATTGGTGCTTGTACTCTTCTTATCTAACTTACCTGGATGCAGAAACCAATTATAAGCTTGTTAAATTTACATTGGGTATGCAGTTCATGATTTGTAGAAAAATTTAGATCAATTATGCAATTGTGCTGACAAATGGCAAATGAAATTTAATATTAACAGATGTAAAGTATTGGATCAAAAAATGCACAGATTTAGAATGAAGGGAACAGAATTAACACAGAGAATTAGAAACTGGCCTGGGAGTGACAAGACTCGTCACTTTCAATGTCAAGATAATGTGGCGAAGCATTTAAAGCAAATCAAATGTTGAGATACAGAGAACAGTGTATTATAAGCCTACAGAGTTTATAATGCACCTTGTATATTTCACCTGCCTACTGTGCACAATTCTGGTCACTACTTCAAAAGAGACATGCATGCGTTAGATAATAAGCACAGAAAAGCAACAGGAGGGGGATGAGTTCTGAGTAAAGACTAGAGAAGCTCCAGCTCTATGGTCTAGAGCGAAGAGGGTTAAAAGAAAATCTTCTAGAGGTGTATAAAGTATTAAATGCTTGGATAGGATGAACCATAAATATTACCTCAGGGTAGTAGGATTTAAATTAGCAAAAATATTTTACTGAAAAGATATATTTGTAACAATCTTGGAGGTAAGGGAGTGAAATCAAAGGCAGGAAAGTTCGAGATCCAGTTGAATGCTCCTCCATGATTCATAAAGTTCTTAATTACAGAATAATTGAAAATCACATGGAGTGGAGGATGCTGCTATAAGGAATTGTGATAGTTTGATTTTTATTGCAGATGACGAGCAATGACTTGATATCACATGAAATTCTGGAGGTATAGAGATGCCCTCTGCATTCTTAATGCAGTGATTTAAAACAATTTCTTGGACTGTAAAGTTGATTAATGTCAGGCAGAGGAGTTGTTTCAGGGTTTAGTGGGCTGTACTGAGGGTTTGTCCAGTAAAAATTCTGGTGGATACATGGGGGTTTCACTCTACTGTGGATGGAATGGAGTTAATAATGCCTTCAGTCTAAATATATAAACTGATACATGTACCCATAGTGGGTTTTTCTTAAGATTAGAAAAGAAGGTTCACAGCTCCTTGGTGTCATTGAAAAGAAATGACAAAAGCTCCCCTTACACAGAGCTGTGGGGAACTGCTTTATACTGAAAGTACTCCCCCACCCTACCCCCATACAATCCTTTAAATGCCAGCGTAGCTATAAGCTATTTGGGTTAGATGAAGGTGGTTTGGGAGGAGGCTCCTGTGGAGCATAAAAGCCAGCATAGACCAGTTTGGCCGAATGGTTTGTTTGTGCTGTAGACTCTGTTACTCTAATGTAAAGCAGTAGAGCTTAAGTGGTATATCTCTAACTGTGTACCAGTTTTCTTTTTCAAATTGTAAACTCTGAAAATTCAAAAATGGAGTCAAATCAACTTCATCCAGCTTAACCACAAGTAATTTTATTTCCTGATGGTCTTTACTCTCCAATAAGGAGCACAGTACTTGAGGGATTTCCTGATTTATCTCCCTTTATGGTAGGTCCTTTCTGGAGCATGTACTTCTGCTGCTGAGAGGTTGGGTGTCTGGAGGATAATGACAGACATGCAGGCCAGCTGGAGTGTACTGCTGAATGCCCTTTCAGTGAACATCAGAAGGACTTCCTGACATGCAGGAGTCGCCAGACATGAGGTTAAGATTCCAGACCACTCTGGGGTGTTCCCATGCTTTAGACTGGCTCCAGTTACGCTGTTCATTGCACGGCAGAAAGGGGTGCGTGGTAACAACCCAATCGGGACTTTGCTACCTTTTTTGTTTTTCCCCCCATACATTTCTCCCATCACAGGGAAGTGCACCGCCTTAAACCTGGCATCACCCTGATAGCACAGCTGAGGTTGAAATTGAATATGTGGGGAATTAAACTCTGGCACTGAGAGTTGGTACTGCACTGCTCTGCCAACACCCATCAGAACCGTAATACTTGTGGAGAGGGGTCCATTAATTATAGTTAGCTGGCAGTAAGATTAAGCTGCAATGATGGAGTAACAGATGAGAAGCCTTGTCTTTGTATCTGGATGATTTGAATTATACATTTTAACATTTCTGTTTCATAGGATATGGAAAACAAGATCAGAAGTACATTGAATGATATCTACTTTGGGAAAACAAAGGATATTGTTAACGGACTAAGGTAATGTATGAAATTATATTCTTGTTTAAATTTTATGTAGAAGCGAGGCCAGTTTTAAGCAGTAGCTTGTATTTATATAGCACCTTTATGTAGAAAAATGTCCTTAGATGCTTCACAGAGGTGTAATCAAATAATGGACACTGAGCCAAATATTAGAACGGGTGACAAAACCTTGGTCAAAGAGGTAGATTTTAAGAGTCTTCACGGTAAGGAAGATGGAGAGTTTTAGGGAGGGAATTCCACAACATGGACTTAGGGGTCCACAAGAGCCCAGAACCAGATGAATGGAGGGTTCAGTTGTGGGGGGTTGGAGGATGTTAGAGATGGGGATGGGCAACAGATTTAAACAAGAGGGTGACATTTTTAAATTTGAGACTTTGGGGTACCAGGTCATAACATAGATGAGTAAGGACGGGGTGACAGGTGAGCGGCACTTGGTGTGGGACAGAAATCGGTGGCAAAGGTACAGAATTTGTGGCGCAGACTAAAGACGATGGCTTTGGCCTTCCCTATGCTTAGCTGGAAGAAATTGTGGCTCGTCCAAGACTGGATGTTGGACAAGCAGTCTGACAACACAGGCAGTGGAGGGGTCGAGGGAGGTAGAGCAGGAAGACATTTTATTGCTGGAGATGCAGTGGCTATATTTGTAACGGTAAGAGTGGAACCAAGCGAGGGCAGTCCCACTGGGCTGGACAACGAAGAGGAGGCATTGGAGGAAGTTGGTGGGGTCAACCGTGTCGAAGGCTGCAGAGACATTGAAGAGGGGTAATGCACCACAGTCGCATACATTCCAAGCTAAGGACATAAAAGGGCTAACTTTCTGCTTGTGCTCCCGTTGGGGAGCCTTGCCCGCCAAGAGCACACTTTAGGAATTCAGGCAAAGACTGCCCACGATTTTCCAAACATTTAAAATAAGCATCAACAAATCGTGGACAGTGCACTTCTGAATTTCTGATGAGCACTTTCAGCAGATAAGGCTTCCCACCAGGGAGCGCAACAACAAAAAATTATCCCAGGATCTTCTTTTTCTTTCTATCCGTGACTTTATATTTCTAATTATCTGTATTAAAAGTTTGTAATATTTAATGTTCAGTTTGAATCTTCACCTTTGATAGAAAGTGTGTGCACCATACACTGTTTAATTTAAATTTAAAAGCTTCAAGTTTAATGGACTAATTTGCTGTTAGCTTATACATAATATTTATGTAGTTAAAACATGTATCTAGATGTTCAATGAAACCACAGGCTTCATGGTAATGACGCTTCACTAATGACTGTTTCCTTCATGAGTGAGTTGAGGAAGCACTACCAAGAGGTGGAGGAAATAGACCAGTTTCAGGGTGCAGAGAGTGTTCTCCTGGCGAGGCGAGAGCTGCTGTGTTTGATATCAGATAGTGAGAGGAGCAGAGGGAAAAACTATTACTAGGATGTGATTGTTACTTTTCCAAATGAACTCCAGCGTTCAGATGTAGGCTCCTGTTCTTGTACATACACCACCGCTACTACTGAGAGGCTTTGTTTGAACAATGCGATTTATTGGGAACACATATTTTAAAATACAGTGGTGTCCACTCATTATTTGCCCATGTAAAACTTATTCACCACACGTTCCAAAAAAGTTGAGGTTAAGCCCTGAGTTCTATGCAAGTCATGCTGCTGGTCTCCAGTTTTGGCACAGATACTGACCAGACCTGTTCAGGGTGTAATCGGAAGGATTTCCCTTCCAGCTGATGAGTTAAAATGTGCACAGAAGCCTGAGTATCTCTTCTTCAGCAGCTCACCCCACCCAAATTGCACATGGATTTAAAAAAAAATATTTCTCTTGTCCCTCCCTTTTCTTGATCCCACTATCCTACCCCTTGTTTCTATCTCTGACCTGAGGCTGGACCCATTTTATTTTCTTCTTGTGTTTTGTCGGTGTTCATAGCCTAATAAATATAATGGGGCTGAGGTCCTGTGTGGGATCAGAGGGGCTGAGGCCCTGATTATGATGCAGCCCATGGCATAAAGTTCTTAAAGGTGCAGTGCCCTGGATGATTTTACCTACCCTTCTCGTAAGGTTCCTGTTTGTGTAGGCTTTGTTTAGGCGATTTATTTTAGGGGATGCTGAAGAAGATACCTACCATAGGTAATATTTGTTTGGGACTTCTATCCATGTCCAGTTATTGATGGGAGTCCTGTGACTCCAGTGAGGTCTGTGCCATGGTGGGGGCGGGGGGGAAATCAGTGGTTGAATTGTGCTATTGAAAATAAATCAGACAACTTATAAAAGTTCAGTTCAGGAGCTTTAGCTTCTCATTTTTGAGAATGACTTATCCAAAAATAAAATGTGATTGGTATATGAAAAATAATAGCATTCTACAGGTTTGTATTAGCTGTCTCCTCTTCTTGATCTTATTAATTTTATTGTTCATTTTTCTGAATTTCATTTCTTCTTTTCTCCTTGACTTTCATGTAAAAATAAAACCTTTTTATAGATCAGTTGATGATTTACCAGACACCCAAAAGCTTAAGCAGTTACAGAGGGAACTGTCTCAAGTACTGACCCAGCGCCAGATCTTCATCCAGCCTGATAATTAAGTGCCCAGGTATCTGCCTGTGAGGCTTACAATGTGATTAACCACAACTTAACTGGGCTGAGATGATCAGCCTTTTGTCTTTGCATGAACTTTTACTGGTAAATCTAACCCTTAACCCACCTCACCCAAGGCAATTGCTGCTTTTCTACTGCGGACTGAACACAACACTTGCAACACATGGTCTGTAAAAGTGCTTCAATAACTTTAGATCTTGTACATTGGTTGTGTTGAAAGTTTGTATGTAATTTGTTATGGTACAATCAAGAGCTTTTATATGGACAAGTTCTAAGTTGTGAAGGACCTTCCATTTGATGCATGTTCATATTTTTAAACTAATGAATTCCATGAGGGAACAAGTTAATTCTCATGGACTGTTTTACTAATTTGTATAACCCATTCACTTTTTTTGTTTAGACTGTTCAAAATATGGATGGATATTATCAGTCCTGACATTTCCAGCTGAATTGGTTTTCCTCAAGTATTGTCCCTGTTGGTAAATGCATTGCCCTGGGTGCAGCAGAAACTTGTGCTTGTATAGCACCTTTAATGTAGCAAAGCATCCCAATGTCCTTCACTGTTCACGGTCAAACCCAAGCAGAATTAGAAGGTAGTACTAGTACTGAATCATAGAGCAGCAAGGTCCCAGGTTCGATCCCTGGACTGTGCTGAATTAGCTGATGATCTGGGGGTGGAGGGGAGGGAATGGTTCCTGCTGCTGATCACTATCCAATTGTCCTGCTAGAAAGTGTGTGGATGGGATCAAGGTTGGCAGTGCTGTTCATGTTCAAATAGCCTAACATCCCTGTCCAGGTCACACATGAACAAAGGTTGTTTGACCAGAGGTGGCTGGCTGCTATGAATTGTACTCCAGCGGGAGGCAGTGCTTTTAAAAGAAAACTGGAGGGGGAAGAAAATACTCCAACTGTACCAGTTCTTCTAAAAAGTGATATCAAAAAAATGTTTGTCGAATGCCCCTCATTGTTGGTTAAAAAGGTTTCAGTGTAATGCTCCTCACTGCTGTTTAGGTTTTAATGCATTATTCCTCACTGCTTGTGCAGATCTGTGTACAAGTTGCATTAGAATTGACACTGCCCATTTGAGGCCACAGGTAACACATATTTTAGCAGGATGGCTGAGTGCGGGTGTCCACCTTTGATTCTTTTGACCTGTATTTAGTACAGAGAAGTGGGGTAAAGGTCCTCTTTGTGGCTGCTAGGGTTACTAAGTGAAATGAGTTTCGGCAGTTTTGATTCATGAGTGAATGATTGAGTCCCAAGCTTATTACATTCATTCTGACATTGCTAAACAAATCCTGCACAAGGAATTCAGGAAATGCTTATGCCTGTTCATAATATGCAGAAGAAGAAATGTTACATCTCACTTGAGATGGATATCCTTTCTGTGCTTAACGGAAGAATGACCTTGAATGGCTGCTTGCTGTTGCATGGCAAAAATAAAAAGGCTGCTTGGTGGAAGAAATGTTGCCAAGTGGATGAGTCAGATTGAAAGAGATGAAGTGATTACACATAAACTTTAGTTTGGGAGTTCCCAGCATGGTTTGTCATGCATGTAGTGGATCTCAGTGGAGACAGTAATTTGTGCAGTATTTGGTTTTGAAAAGGGCTAAAGATACAGTAAGGAATGTTACCAATATGTGATTAGTCTTCATGACTGACAATTTTCAGGTTTTTTTTTAATTAACTTTCTTTGTCTTCCAAAGCAAATGATTTTTGCATAACTGCGAGTCTCTTCCAGACCCTAAACTGATCATATTCCAACGGTCACCCCATAAGTGAAAATGTTTGCCTTTCGCTTTCAACTTTTGAATAAACCTTACTGCTACACTTGCACACACAAACCGTACAGCAGTTCTGACCCTTACAATGGTACATGTTACTGCTGCACACACAAACCATTCAACAACTCTAATCTGGTCAGCATTAGTTCAGTTATTCTCACTTTGGAGTTTGCACATCTGATCAATATACATAATCTCTAAACTCTACGATTGTCCCATTCTGTTCATCGGCTTTATCTCAACATTTGCACCAGTCTCCAGTTATTTGGTTTCCTCATCTTAAGTTGTTGTCGTGTTTGATCTAAATGTGTCTCTAAAATATTAAAGAACTGTAGTAGATGGAACTATTAGGTCATTCTTGTTAGCTGCAGATGTGCTCAGGATACAGGATTGGGTTTTTTTTTGCACCACTTCTCTTGTCTCCTCTCCTGAAAAGGGAGATGCCAGTCACTCTGGGGCTCTGATCAGCATTAATCTTTGAATGCCAAAAGGATACTATTAAATGCTGAGCTGAAGATGAAATTTCCCAGCATTGCAAGGTTCTCTGTACAATCAGACTTTTTAAAAGGAGTGATGTTTGGAAAAGTACAAGGGGAAGCCTTGTTCCTCTTTGGGGGAAATGCCTTGTTCTTCAGACTGTTAAACCTGTATTGCCTGGGACAATACTGACCCCAGGGTTCCAGAGTGCATTCCCACATTACACTTCGCCAAAGGCCCTGGGTTTACTAGGAACCTCCAGTGAAAGCACAACATCAGTGATATTAAAGGGCTGTTCGGGGTGCAGTTCCTTTGGTTGCCTGCAACCATTTCTCTGCATCATTCACATTTTATCAAAGTTGCGTTATTGTGAGATGTGTTTTATCCGAGTTCACTGTAATGATGCTCGAGTGTTTAAGTAGCAAGTGTTCAGGAGGTATGTGCATAAGTGAACTTATATCGCTGTTCAGATTATTTAAATACAAGCCCCTCTGTTTTCCAGTGATAAAGGATCAAGCTGTAAGTTAGTAGGAGGCAAATTACACTTGCAGCACGAGCCAGATTCTTGATCTCTATCCCTACTATCTGAAAGGTCATCCTGACTTCACTGCCTAAATTACTAAATTAGATGAGGTGAGAAATTGAACTGAGTTTAGTTTAGGTCAGTGGGTGCATTGGAATCTTTCGGTGGCAGAAGTAGTTCTGTAGCTGGATTCTGTTTGGTGGATTAAATACCATAATAATCCACCTTACAACATGATGAAAATCAATTAACCTTTTTATTAATTTGCTACTAAACCTCATGTTGCTTTTCAGCAGACCATGTAGTACCTACAACCATTCTTCATGTGGGTGTATTGGACATCAGAGCTAATATTTGAACAATGGTAATTTTGTATTACATAGTGTGAGCCAGGAGATGAGGACCCATGGACTCTAATAGTTTTTACACTGGAGCATGTGACAAATATTAATTTAATAAATGGTCACTTTTCAACTCCCATCTTAACCGTCCCTGTACAGAAAGTTCACTCGAATTCCTAATTCGGGCTGTTTGCCTAGTTTTTGCAGAATCTGTCCAAAATGTAGGACTTGCTAATCTGAAACGAGGAAGTAAATATACATCCTACTTTCTAGTCCCCTCTTTAGTAGATATGTTGGCATTTCCTAGATTTATAACTTTTTCACTAAACTGTCAACTTTACAGAATTTAACACAGAGAATTTAAATGGAGAAATGAATGAATTTGCATCTTCCAAAGTGACCTTTTAGAAAAGAGCCAACGTTGATTCATGAGATACTTTAAGTATGCGCTGTAGTCCGGTGGAATGGAGATGGTATAATGGGCCTATCCTTCAGGACTTGCAGCAACAACCGTGGAGGAGCAGGTTGGAATCCAGGGAAAACGAAGCAGCTTAGCTGGTGGCCACAGTCGCCCTGTAATTGCACCATGCACCTGTGATGACACCACCTTTAGTCATCCGTTTTGTTGCATCTTTAAAACCACCGAGTTCTGGCAGATTTGATTTTCACAGCAGACGATTGTGCAGTCCTTCTCCAAGCTAACTGTTGTTCATTTGTTTCACAGGTCTGTGGCGTCACTTGCAGACAGATCAAGCCAGGAAGCTCTGCTAACTAATCTGGCAGAAGCTTTGAAGAAAAGACAGCAACCTTATTGATTCTTAGAGCTAACTGACAAAAGCAAAGCACTGTCAGTTTCGGTTACATTATTTTCTTATCTTTTGTTCAGTTCTTTAATTTGTCCCATTAAAATTTGCCTAAACTATTCTTCATGTTTAAAAGCCATTCTAACCCTGTCAAAATTGTAAAAAATGCTATGTTTTAGCTTGTAAACCTAGTTCATACTACACAAAGGCTTATTTCACAATCAAACACGAGGAACATTTACTAAAAGGCATCTTTATACTTTCATTTTTATTGGTCACAATGGTTAACACAACCCCAACCTGGCTTTTTTTTGTTCAAAGACACTGTTTACATTTATGTAAAATGTAAAGCAAGGAACAGAAATCGACCTACAGACAACTATGGCGAGATGGAGATGCAGACTCACAAATGTTATAATACCAGTTGATATCTTTCCAAGGAACAAGGGTTGTATGTTCAGTATTGTACTATAGAAAAGATGTGATATAAACTGTCCTGAAATTCTACAAGTTCTAACATATTTGCCTTTAAGGTTCTCCCGTGTCAATATTTTGAGGAATGAAAGGGTTTTTTTGTAAAGCTTAAAAATTGAAATGTACATCTTGTACTTGAGCCTCCAAACTAAAAAAATAAATAGAACTAGAAACTCGTAACAAGCAGCAGTTGTGTGTGAATTCTGTTTCTTTTCAGAATTAAAAAAAAAAGTTTGATAGTATGATACAGCACAGAAGGAGGCCATTCAGCCCATTGTGCCTGTGCCGGCTCTTTGAAGGACCTATCCAGTCAGTCCCACTCCCCCTTGCTTTTTCCCCATAGCCCTGAGAATTTTCCCCTTCGAGTATTTATCCATTTCCCTTTTGAAAGTCACTATTAAATCTGCTTCCACCATCCTTTCAGGCAGTGCATTCCAGATCATCATAACTCGCTGCGTTAAAATATAGTTTCCTCGTGTCGCCTCTGGTTCTTTTGCCAATTACCTTAAATTTGTGTTCTCAACCTTTCTGCCACTGGAAACAATTTCTCCTTATTTACTCTATCAAAACCGTACATTATTTTGAACACCTCTATCAAGTCTCTTAAACTTCTCCACTTTAAAGGAGAACAACCCCAGCTTCTCCAGTCTCTCCACATAACTGAAGTCCCTCATCCCTGGTACCATTCTAGTAAATATCTTCTGCATCCTCTCTAAGGCCTTGACATCCTTCCTAAAGTGTGGTGCCCAGAATTGAACACAATACTCCAGCTGAGGCCTAACCAGTGTTTCATAAAGGTTTAGCGTAACTTCCTTGCTTTTGTGCTCTATGGCCCTATTAATAATGCCCAGGATCCTATATGCTTTAACAGCTTTCTCAACTTGTTCTGTCATCATCAAAGATTTGTGTACATACACCCCCAGGTCTCTCCATTTGTGCATCCCCTTTAAAATTGTACCATTTTACCATTTAGTTTATATTGCCCCTTCTCATTCTTCCTACCAAAATGTATCACTTCACACTTCTCTGTGTTCAATTTCATCTGCCATGTGTCTGCCCATTTCACCAATCTGTCTATGTCCTCCTGAAGTCTGTTACTATCCTCCACATTGTTACTACATTTCTGAGTTTCATGTCATCTGCAAACTTTGAAATTATACTCTGTAAACCAAGTCCAGGTTATTAACATATACCAAAAAGAACAGAGGTCCTAATACCGATCCCTGGGGAACACCACTTTATACTTCCCTCCAGTCTGAAAAACAACTGTTCACCACAACTGTGCTTTCTGTCCCTTAGCCAGTTTTGTATCCGTGCTGCCAATGTACCTTTTAATCCCATCGGCTTTAATTTTGCTAACAATTCTATTATCTAGTACTTTATCAAATGCCTTTTGAAAGTCCATATACACATCAACCACTCTACCCTCTCCGTTACTTCATCAAAGAACTCAATCAAGTTAGTCAAACGCTATTTTTCTTTAACAAATCCATGCAAACTTTCATTTATCAGTCCGTACTTTTCCAAGTGCAATTAATTTTGTCCTGGATTAATTGTCTCTAATAAAAGTTTCCCCACCATCGACGTTCGACTGGCCTGTAATTGCTGGGTTTATCCATCTCCCCTTTTTTGAACAGGGGTGTAACATTTGCAATCCTCTGGCACTGTATCTAAGGAGGTGGAAGATTATGGCCAGATCCTCTGCAATTTCTACCCTTCCCTCAGTAACCTCGGATGCATCCCATCTGGCCAAGGTGAATTTTCTACTTTGAGTACTGCCAACCTTTTAAGTACCTCCTCTTTTATCTATTTTTATCTTATCCTATTACCTCCTCCTTTACTGCTACATTGGCAACATCCTCTTCTCTGGTGAAGACTGATGCGAAGTATTCATTTAGTACCTCTGCCTCCACAAGAAGATCTTTTTTGTCCTTAATCGGCCCCACACTTTGACTACCCTTTTACTATTTATATTTTGGGTTCCTTTTATGTTAGCTGTTAACCTATTCTCATACTCTCTCTTTACCCCTCATTCCCTTTGTTAGATGATCTCTGTACTTTCCGTATTCAGCTTGGTTCTCTAAGTTGAACAAGAATAGGCCATTCAACCCCTCAAGCCTGCTCTGCCATTCAATTAGACCATGGCTGATCAGTACCTCAAATCCATTTACCCACCTTAGCTCCATATCCCTTGATACCCTTACGCAACAAAAATCTAGCGATCTTAGTCTTGAAAGCTCCAAGTGTCCCAGTGTTCACAGGCTTTTGGGTGAAAGAGAATTCCATATTTCTACAAACCGTTGTAAAAAGGGTTTAAAGCTGCTTCAGACAGGGTAGCTGAGCCATACAGACTACAAAGATCCCAAGTTTGTTCCTTGGTCTATGCTGAGTTAGTTTCCATAAGAGTGCTACAATTGGCTGCCGTATCCACGGGTTATGAAGGGTAAAACTGTCCAGAGTTCCTACTCCTAAGCACTACTCAGCGACTCCTGCTGCGTGTGCTTTGGGTAAGGGTAGGAGCAGGCCTAGCTGAGAACCCCCTTCCCCTATGGTCAAGTGGCTTCACTGAAAGTTACTGTCCAGGCCCCCACATGAAAAGTAGCCATTTGGACAAAGTACTGGGGGATAACTAGCACCTGTGAAGAGAAAGCTCCTTCAATAGAGGAAGAAAATTGGCAAGAAAAAAAAAGTGACTTACCTTCTGGGTTTTACATCCTTACTTAACCACGTTGGCCTGTGTTTCCCTTTGCACGGGGATAATTTTGATTGCAGCCTCTCACTTTCTGGAATATTTTTCACTTTTCCACCGGTCTCCCTACATTTGTTTTGTTAGTCAACTTCCTTCAACTCATCTTACATTCCCTCTAATTCTGATTTACTGGGGCAGTTTGCACTCCAGTGCCTGACTCAGGTGGCAGTTTTCTGTGTGTGCGTGTTGACAGGTAACTTCCAATTAACTGAAGCCAATTCAATGTTTCGAATTGTAAGTGCCTGTTGCATAAACATCTGCTGCTCTGTGTTCCGTTGAGTCCTTCTGACGTGTATCAGTTTGTTGTAACAAATTGTATCTAAAAAGGTTAAGTGCAGCTTTAGAACACTCGCGGTTGCCCCGGTAACAGCATAGTTGCCGCGTGAACATTTCTTAATAAATGTAGCGATAAACCCGGCAACGCTTTTAGGATCCGTTGGACATTTGTCTTCATGATTTGAAACACTCCATGGAATTCTCATTTCCTGCTTGCATTGTAGTCCAATCAGTTGTCCTTTCGGTTGCAGGTTTAAGGGGTATTTTTGGACTATCAATATTGGCTTTTGGTAAAAAAAAATCAAAATTGATCTCCAGTAAGCCTGGATGATTGAATTTTTATTTGCATATTTATTATCCTGCAAGTGACGTTGACAGGCTGTCTATGGTTTATTTGCAATGGTACAGATTGTATGTGACAGCTGGTTAAGAGTAGAAACCCTACTTACTGTCTCTCGTCACTCACAATATATTAGCACTGCACACCTCGGGAATGTACGTGGTAATTCAGAATAATGCGGTTTTCAATCCCCGATCCATTAACGACTTTAGAGAATGTAAACGGTTATGACTTCAACTTTTTATTTGCTTTTTGTTTTCATGAATGCAAATCTGATACAAGCCCCTGATACCGGATGCAGACAGTGTATACCAATCTACGTATAAGGGATTTTTAATTTCTCTCCTGAAGACACCAATATGAAATTGTTTTCAATATATTGCAACAGAATTACAATGCTGCATTATATGGCCTGGATTTGGCCTTTGAACGTACTCCAATCTCCAGGTGCAAATCCTACCCAGTTATAGCCCAGAATTTTCTGTCAGTCTTACTGATGTTTGAATTATCAGGAGTCCAATAAACGTGTTTTTACCGATTGTGTGATGTGTAATCTCGTTGCTGCCTTTGGTTATGACCAGAATAAGGCTGTTACCCTGCAAAGTCCACTCACCAGCGGTTGTCTGCAAAGCTTGAGAGATGAGCCAAGCTACAATCGAACAAGTACAGATTGATTTGTTCAGTTGAATGTATCATAGTCAGTTGTTTTGAAATGTGGGCAACAGTTATTCACATCCAGGAAGTACTAGTAACTGTTTTGGGGATATTTATGCAGCTGTTTGAATATTTGATTCACTTTGGAACATGCAAGAGATATAAATCAGAGCACCCACGATGACAAGAAACACAAGAAACATTGCAAATATAAAAGTTATCTATAAGTATTTAGATAGCAGCCATTGATTGTTTTCCTCTCAAGGAGCTTGATAAAAGGATTTCTATTGTTTATATATGTTTTGTTTATTATTAGTTAGTTATTTGCTTGATCAATACATTTGCTAAATATTTTAAACCTGTAGAAGGTCTGTTTTCATGCTTTACCACTTCTTGAAGATGGGAGAGCGATCCAAAGGAGCCAAAGAATAATTGCCAGTAGCTAATGTAATTAACAGAAAGGTTTCATTATTTTGGGCACAAAATCTTACCTTAGATATCAAGGCTAATGAAGATACTCCAGAAGGTAAAGGCAGTTGAAACTGAACTACAAGAGTGATCTAAAATAATGGTCTAAAAAATCTATAGTAAGTAGGGTAGAAAAACCCCAAAACAAAATTTATTCCCATAGCTTCCAACTTTTTTTCAAAAGGGCTGCATTGAGACGTTAGGTCAAAAATCTTATGAGAATAAGTGAAAGAAATGTAAGTGGGTTTTCTGAGTCTTACAATGCTTTTCAATCTTGCATAAAAGCACAACTGGCCCTACACATCCTCACAAGAGCAAAATTGTGCCTGCTCCTTAATTGATAACACCATAGGCCTCCAATATACATGCGTCAACAATCCAAAGAACCACCTTAAAAACCATTGATAGCAACGAGATTCTTCAGTAGTTTTCATACTACGATACCATCTGACACTACAAACTACACCTCCATCTGACACTGAGGGTCTGTGTGCACCAAACAGAATCCAATTCAGAAGGGCAGTGGAACAAACTTCAATAGATGAGAGGGGGAGGACAACGGCCTCGGTGAACAGAGTCAACTCAATTTGCAGCTGTCTTTCTGAGGCAGGTGAATGAAGAGCTTGCGTGGTAGCTTTCACTTCCTTAGGATGTCCTAAAACACTTAACAGCTGTGAATTATTTTTGAAGTACAGTTACTGTTTTCAAGTACAGCAAACAGTTTATACACAGCAAGGTCTCATAAACAGCAAATGAGATGAATGACCAGTTAACCATTTTTTGCTGGTGTTGGTGTGGGAGAACTGTCAGATTGGTGATGAGAAGAGCTCCCTGCTCTTCAAATAGTTCCATGGGATCTTTTACACCCACCTGAACAGACCGGCAGTTTAATATCTCATCTGAAAGACAACACCTCTGACAATACAGCACTCCCTCAATACTTGTGATCTTAGATTGTGTGTTTCATTCCTGGGGTGGGACTTGAACCCACAACCTTCTGACTGAGGTGAGAGGGCAACCAACTGGGCCAAGCTGAATAGGATCTGAATTACCAACAGTAGCTTACTAATATGAAAAGATAGAAACAGGCAAATGCTATTTAATGCACTTCATTTGTCCCATTGTTTAGATCCAGGTTCATAACCCACACATTATATAATCTGACAGAGCTACACAACAAAATTTATCAGTCATGTTGGTGCTGTTCCAATAACTCAGTAAGCCTCTTAAGTTTGGAGTTTGGGTTAGTGTTACAGGTGGGCCCCAAAAACATTGCATAACCTGCTGTGCGTCTCCGTCATTTGCAGTTTCTCTTTTTATCTCTTGTTTGAGATTTCCAACATTGTGTGACAGGCCCTGTCAGCATATTACAATTGTCTATAGAGACTAATGTGTAATGTTTAAATAATAGTCTAGCAGGGACTCGTGCTTCTAAGTCTGTAATAGGGAATAATTGAGTAATAAGGAAGTAGTTACAGCTAGTAAAGGGTTGGTGAAATATTACTCTTTGATTCATTCTTAATTTATTTTTTAAAATTAAATTCCTTTCTTGTGTTAGACAGATGTACCTGGTACAAAGGATGAATGTCTTGTAATGAGGCTAATCAATAGTTTGAGAGTTGTATAGTTTTATCTCTCTGATCGTGTTCAATACAATTGGGTCTGTGTTGCCATTGATCAGTCGAGCACATTCCTTTGTATGAGAGGCAGAATGCGATGAGCTGAACCCTTTGGTTCTATTTATGTTGACAGAAGACAGACAAGTGATGCACAGGGACTACAAAGCAGCAGGGTAAAGGAGGACGACAACTGCATATTTTTGTGAAAGTATTAGTCACTGAAGGCTCATCAGCAGACAAAGTCTTATTAAGTAGCTCCAACGGGTGTTAAGGCTCTCTGCTCTTCTCCTGTTCTGAAGGAAAGATGTTGGAAGAGAATGATGAAAGATTTCTGAAAGGCTGCTTGTAATGGAGATGTATGAACATTGTGCTCCAGCTGTGCTTTGCATTCCTCTTAACAAATGAGCCTTTTACCTGCACCCTCACTGACTCAGCCATGCAGACACACACCACATGAGCAGGGTCTATTCAGGCAGAATGCACTCCAGTCCTATTAAGTGGATATGACCATTAGCTACAAAATTGAGTTCACTTATCAGGAATAGTCCCTTCGTGTTTAAGTATTAATGTTTTATAACTAACTGAATGCCATGTTGTTAAGCAAGATTCAAATCTGTTTAATAATGACGTAAAACCGATAGCAGAATGGGTTACAGACTCGATTATACCCATGCTCTCCTGGCTGACCTCTCATCTTCCATCCTCTGTAAAATTGACCTCATCCAAAGCTCTGCTGCCTGTATCCTGACTTGCACCAAGTCCCGTTCACCCATCACCCCTGTGCTCATTGACCTACACGGGTTCCCAGTCCACCAATGCCTCAATTTTAAAATTCTCATCCTCGTGTTCAAATTCATCCATGGCCTCACCCCACCCTACCTCTGTAACCTCTTGCAGCCCTACAACTCTCCGAGAACTGCGCTCCTCCAACTCTGGCCTCCTGTGCATCCCCCATCACCTTCATCCCACCATTGGGCGACCGTACCTTCCGCTGTCTAGGCCCTAAGCTCTGGAATTCCTTCCCTAAACTTCTCTCCCTCTCCACCCCTCTCTCCTCCTTTAAGACCCTTCTTGAAACCTGGAGGGTGTCAGCCGTGCTCAGTTGGTAGCACTCTTGCTTCTGAGCCAGAAAGTTGTGGGTTCATAGTCCCATTCCAGGGACTTGAGCACATAATCTAGGCTGACACTCCAGCGTAGTACTGAGGGAGTGCTGCACTGTCGGAGGTGTCGTCTTTTGGAAGAGACGTTAAACCGAGGCCCAATCTGCTCTCTTAGGTGGACATAAATGATCCCGTGGCACTATTTAGAAGAAGAGCAGGGGAGGTGTCCCTGGTGTCCAGGCTAATAATTATCTTTCAACCAACATCACTAAAAAACAGATTATCTGGTCATTACCACATTGTTGTATGTGGAAGCTTGATGGACGCAATTTGGCTGCCATGTTTCCTACAATACAACAGTGACTACACTTCAAAAGTACTTCTTTGGCTGTAATGTGCTTTGGGATGTCCTGTGGTTGTGAAAGGTGCTATATAAATGCAAGACTTTCTTTTTTTACTTTTACCTCTTTGACCAAGTGTTTAGCTGCCTGTTCCTAATAGCACCATCTTTGGCTTGGTGTAAATTTTTGTCTGATTAAGATCCTGTTAAGTGTCTTGTGACATTTTATTACATTAATGCAAGTTGTTATGTAAAATAATAAAGACAAACTTACTAACTACATAAATGTAGGCTTTTACCTCTAGCTAAGTTATTCAAAGCAAGCTGATTCAGACTATAATACGCAGGAACTTTCTGCTGATGCCTGCTAGAACACAGTTCATTCTGTCTCTGGAGGGAGAAAGAGATGTCTCTGCCACTCATCTTATGGCTGTGAGATGGGGCGTTCAGCCCACTAAACATTCAATCAAAGTCATCATCCTGAGCGGAACACTCACCCTTTGATGTGTGAGCTCGAGGCACCCAGACACGGTTGAGCCCCGAGTTAAGTGAATGGAATGAAATGACACCTGCCCCCATCAAGTGTCGCAAAAAGTCATCTACTCACAATAGCCTGAACTGTTTGTGATTGTACACAATGATCCTCTCTTTGAGTAGCTAATCAACACTTTAAATCCCCATAGCAACCTCCAGCCTGGTTTCAGGCTATTGGCTTATTGTTGAGAAAAGTGCTGAATTTAACATTAAAGAAATATTATAAGTTTGACAACACAGGCCAAATCTAAATTGCTACAGTTTCCTTTCTATACCTTTTATACTTTATACTTTTTCTTCTTTATACTTTGTTCAGTTTTTATCTTTATTATCACCCTATATTTATCACGTCCTTTATTTTTAATCTCACTTTTGTTCTAACCTCTCATTATCCAAGGAACCCTTCCTCTTGACACATTCCCTTTACTCCTAGTCAGAATACATTTAACCTGTACCTTATCCAATTCATATTTAATTGTCTCCCACGCTGCTCCACTGTTTGATCTGCTATTATTTCCAACCAATTAATTTGGGCTGAGTCCCCTTTGACCCCCAAGGAAATTAGCAAACTTCCAGTCCAGCAGCTTTAATTTTGACTCATCTTTTTATTTATCTATTTCAATGTGAACCTAATAAGTTATGGTCATCATTTACCAAGTATTCTGCCTTCAGGTCATCTATTTGTGCTGCTTGGTTATCCAGAACAGATTCAACCTTCCTTGATGGGTATGCAACATGCTGTTTAAGGAAACAGTCCTGGTGCATTCTAAGAACCCCTCCCCCATTTTGACCATAAAAGATTGTGTCATCCCAGTCTACCTTAGGATAAAGTCCCTTATAATTACAACTCTGTTACTACCACAAACCTCTTTACATTGCCCACAAATTTCATCCTCAATTTTATTCCCACTATTTTGTGGTCTATAATGTACTCCCAATATGGTAGCAGATCCCTTAAGCAGATCCCTTACTATTTCAAGACTCTAACCAGACTGACCTCTGAACCACCAGCAATACAAACTTTCCTTTCAATGGCTGTAATAAATTTACGCTAACTTCCCTTTTTACTTCTCCATCTCTCTTGAAAACTCTATAGAAAGAACTTTCATTTATGTAGCACCTGTAACACCCTCTTTACAACCAACAGATTATTTTTGAAGTAATCTTTTGGTTGTAACTTCTTATATATGCAAATATAGCAACTAATTCATACACAGTAAGGTTCCACAAACAATAAATGAATGAATGATCAGGTAATCCTTTGTTGGTGGTGTTGGGTGAGGGAAGAATGTTGGCCAGGACACTGGGAGATCACCAAAGGTCTGGACTTTGAACCCTGGAGGGTGAGAGTTTTAATAATGGCAACCATTTCATGAGCTGGGGTAGTGGGTTTGGATTCACATCCTGAGGTATGGATGGATGGAGGTATAGTTGGATGGTGAGTGCTTGACAACTGCAGGACACAAAGGCTGGGCAATGGTGTTTTGTTTCCTTTCTGTTTGCAGCCTGACTCATTGTGAATAAGGTTCCGCGGATAGTGTCAGAAATTGAACCTTGCTCCCTCACAAGTGTAATAAGTACCATCTTACCAGATGACCCACCTCAATCCCTTCTCTCTCTAGTTGTCCCTTTAACCCAATTATACTATCTGCTTCAATGGCCTTGTTGGTGAGTTGTTCCTGTTTAAATGTCAACTTGTTTTTTTGTGGTTTATTCTCCTTTAAAGACAATGATCAATCAGCCAGGACGCAGGGTGTAACCAGAAGCCCTAAGTACCAAAACTGTTCAACAATTTTCATCTATACAGTGCCTTTAACGTAGTAAAACGTCCCAAGGCATTTCACTGGAGTGTCATCAGACAAAAATTGACAACGAGCCAAAGAAGGAGACATTAAGACTGGCGACCAAAAGCTTGGTCAGAGGTAGGTTCTAACTGGAGTCTTAAAGGAGGAGAGAGAGGTGAAGAGGCTTGGGGAAGGAAATTCCAATTTTGGGGGGGGGGCCCAGGGCCTAGACGGGTTGAGGCACGACTGCCAATCGTGGGCCGAAGGAAGTGGGGGATAATGTTCTTGTTATGTAGCTCCTAATCCCATTGAAATATGGGATCAGCTCTCATGAAAGCAAACCCCCTGACAAACATCCTCCTCCCGTTAGAAAACAGTTCACTCCTGGTAAATGAACTGCTTGTAATAAAGGGGATTTTGTAACAACTGTTTGTAATAAAGGGGATTTTGTAACAACCAAGTGAAATATTCAGCCTATATCTTACCCTGGTTCCTCCACCTGACAGGGACGGAGGTTCCTTAACTCACAGAGACCCTGTTATATCCCATTGAACGGGGCTTATTGTATATGACCGAAGTTCCAATTTGCAAACTCAACCAGTGGAACCGCTGCTACAGGACTTTCTTTTATTGTTTTAAACCTATTGCATTCCTTGATCGCTCTCCTAGAAAATTAAATTCAGTTTGAACATGTCCCTGCCGTTCTCCAAACAAATGTTCTTAGTTCTCTTAAATTTCACTTACAAGAAACTCAAGCCTCTTCACAGCGTCCGTGAGCTTAGTCTGCTTAAAATGGGCCACAGTTTGTGCCCGCATCAGTAACCCAGCTCGCAAAAACACTTTCATGTCGAGAAAATGGATTTGTGTGTTTTCAGATGGTTAGAGATTAAAATGAACAGCCCGAGAGGCGGCCGCACAACAGCTGGTCTCAGGCTGCATTTTAAAAGTATCTTCGAACTTTTCAGACCTTCCGAATATGAGATACCCGCAGACTGTCTTCGAACATTGAAAATGAGCCCTTTGGGGAGTATTGTTCTGTTCTGACATGAACAAGGCGCAGTCCGCCAGCCTCACAACTGCAGCCGGACAGCTGTAATCTCCTAAAGACAGTCACTGATCTGCCAGCTCATCTCTCCACATTTATTTTAATCCATATTTTGCGCGTTTTCACAACAATCTATTCAGGTGTTTTATGTTAAGAGTTTAGATCAAAAATATAACTGCCTCAGCTCCTCTGCTGCTGAAACCCTTATCCATGCCTACCTCTAGACTCGACTATTCCAATTGCTCTCCTGCCCCGCCTCCCATCTTCCTAAACTTTAGCTCATCTAAAATTCTGCTGCCCTCATCCTAACTCGTACCAAGTCCTGGTCTGGCAACAGTTTTAAAATTCTCATCCTTGTTTTCAAATCCCTCCATGGCCTCGCCCCTCCCTAGCTCTGTAACCTCCTCCAGCCCTACAACCCTATAAGGTCTCTGTGCTCCTCCAATTCTTGCCTCTTGTGTATCCCCAATTTTAATCGCTCCACCATTGGCTGCCGTGCCTTCAGCTGCCTCGGCCCTAAGCTCTGGAATTCCCTCCCTAAACCTCTCTGCCTCTCTACCTCTCGCTCCTCCTTTAAGACGCTCCTTAAAACCTACCTCTTTGACCAAGCTAATATCTCCTTATGTGGCTTGGTGTCAAATTTTGTTTGATAATGTTCCTGTGAAGCAACTTGGAACATTTTACTACATTAAAGGCGCTATATAAATACAAGTTGTTGCTGTTGTTTAAAGGCAATATTAGGTGGATGAGTTTCTTAAACTAGGATGTTATTTCTTTCTGGTTTTGTTTAGGTGTGAATCCCTCTTTATTTCCTCATTCCCCAGAGAGATTGATGGCTGAGCTGATAGCTGGGAGATGCTGTGTGAGAGCCTCAGGACCAATTCTCCACTTGCTCCCCAGCCCATTCCCTCACTTGTGGAGTTTGGGGGTCCCATACCCATCCCCCACCCACCCCATCCCAATTATATAGTATATCTGTAGCTATTATGGGTGGATCCTGGTATATGTGTAGCTATTATGGGCAGACCCTGGTATATGTGTAGCTATTATGGGCAGACCCTGGTATATGTGTAGCTATTATGGGCGGACCCTGGTATATGTGTAGCTATTATGGGTGGACCCTGGTATATGTGTAGCTATTATGGGTGGACCCTGGTATATGTATTGCTATTATGGGCGGACCCTGGTATATGTATTGCTATTATGGGCAGATCCTGGTATATGTGTAGCTATTATGGGTGGACCCTGGTATATGTGTAGCTATTATGGGTGGACCCTGGTATATGTATTGCTATTATGGGCGGACCCTGGTATATGTATTGCTATTATGGGCAGATCCTGGTATATGTGTAGCTATTATGGGTGGACCCTGGTATATGTATTGCTATTATGGGCAGATCCTGGTATATGTGTAGCTATTATGGGGCGGACCCTGGTATATGTGTAGCTATTATGGGCAGATCCTGGTATATGTGTAGCTATTATGGGTGGACGCTGGTATATGTATTGCTACTATGGGCAGATCCTGGTATATGTGTAGCTATTATGGGTGGATCCTGGTATATGTATTGCTACTATGGGCAGATCCTGGTATATGTGTAGCTATTATGGGTGGACCCTGGTATATGTGTAGCTATTATGGGTGGACCCTGGTATATGTGTAGCTATTATGGGTGGACCCTGGTATATGTGTAGCTATTATGGGAGGATGCTGGTATATGTATTGCTACTATGGGCAGATCCTGGTATATGTGTAGCTATTATGGGTGGATCCTGGTATATGTATTGCTACTATGGGCAGATCCTGGTATATGTGTAGCTATTATGGGTGGACCCTGGTATATGTGTAGCTATTATGGGTGGACCCTGGTATATGTGTAGCTATTATGGGTGGACCCTGGTATATGTGTAGCTATTAGGTCGCATGACTGCCCTACCCCAGCTAATATTATCTAACTCAGCTCAGACCAGGAATCAAACTGGGGACTCACCTGCTCTGTGTAGCTCAGCACTTCACCCACTGGTGCACTTACTGAAGGGCAAAGGGAAGAATTAAACGTTCCAATAAGGTTAGAATATAAAATACTCCCAAAATCTCTCCCGTGGTTACAGCTCAGGGTCCTCTAAAGTCAGTGAGTCTTGCTAAGAAATAAGAAACCAGTCACATTAGGACTGACAATTTGGAGAAAAAAAACACTGAAAGAAAGTGAATGTGTGAATGTATCAGTGAGTGAGTGTGTGTGAATTAGTAAGTGAGTGTGAGTGCAAGTGTGTGAGAATGCATATAGTGAGTGAGCGTGATAGAGTAAGTGAGTGTGTGTTTGTGAATTAGTGAGAGTAAGTGTGTGTGTAGTGTGTGAGAATGTATACAGTGAGTGTGTACGTGTTTTATGTTTATCAACAAATTTTCCTAAAATAAAACACATTATTCTCTGTTTAATAAAACTGAAATATTTTCCTTTATCAAGAGATACATAACAACAGTCACTGCACTAAAAGTAATTCACGGCGGGATGTGCTTGGATGTTGCACTGTGATAGGCTCAGTTTAAATACAATAATTAATAAATTAATGTACCTTTTTAAAATAACGATCAGGTGAGCATTCCAATTGTTAGTGTTGCTTTCTGGTAATCTCATTGGCCGAGAATTGGCCACCTAATTTTTCAAGTGGTAAATGAAACTTCGAAGCAATTTCATTGGCCAATAGAAATAGTGACGATGTGACAATTCAGTGTGTGTCACTTTCTAGCAATCCCATTGGCTGTTAGCAAGCGCCTCACTAACCTGCTTATATTATTAATAATGCACAATATTTGGTGGTTAAGTTGGCGCCGTGTCTTCAGTAAATGATCCAACCATAGCCTCAAGCAGTAAAGCCAATTAAACAAGTTTGGAGCTTTTGAATTGTTTGTAACCTTTAAATCCGCACTTCAGGAAGATAATGGGATTGTGAACATTTATTGAAACTATCAGGTAGCCTGTTGTGTCGGTTGAAGCTTTTTTCTAACTCTCTTTCGTGACTAACATTCCAACTTTGAGACTGATTTGTTCTGAAAGGGAATTAAAGAGTGTCTGAAATCGCCAGGAGGTGCACGTTCTGTCACCCTTATTACTTCACCTCGGCATTTTTCACACATCTTAATCCTGGAAGATCAACAATGTTTTCATATCTCGGAGCTAATCAGATTCTGTGCCTTTACCAGCCCCTTCCTCGTGGATTAATGTACTCAGTCAGAGCTTTTAAATCAGGAGCTTAATCAGGAAAGGATCATCTCAAGCAGAACTCAATAAAAAGAATAATGATACCGTATTTAAAAACAATATTTGTCACATCCGCAGCAACTGGCGTGTTTTCTGAATTATGTGCATCCTAGACCGTGTCAAATAATAAATAATCATTGTAGCATATTTAGGGGAATTTTTTTGACACTCCTTATTCTTATTTACAAATCCTTTCATGGCTACACTTCTGCACTTCCTCCAGCCCCACATCCCAGCTGATGGTGCCCTTACCTCTGCAACCAAGCCTTCAGTCACCTCACCCAACTCTTCTAATATCTGTTCCTGCTCCCTTTTCGGAAGCGCCGTTGGACCTTTTACTATGCTAAAAGCGCTGTAAACATGCAAGTAGCAGTTGCTTAAAGTTTATCATTTTAACCTGCAGAGCTTTGGGGTGGCCCAGTGCAATGTAGCAACAGCGCCACTCAGTGGTGTCATGTGGATGCACAGCCATCAACTCCCATCTGATACCAATGGCCAGAGAAACGTGTAGATGTCAGAAAGAAATTAACCTTTTCCCCAATGTTCAGTCAAAGACTGAAAAATGACAAAGGAGGGGTAAAGAGAAGAAAACAATTTTCCAAAACAAAACTTTCAATAAGTCAGATAACCTCACAACGTTCTAGTCTTTCCTGATAGTTATAACCTCTCAGTTCTGGTATCATCCTTGTAAATCTTTTTTGCACCTTCTCTAGTGCCTCTATATCCTTTTTATGGAGACTAGAACGGTGCACAGTATTCCAAGTGTCACCTAACCAAGGTTATAAGTTTAATATAACTTCTTTGCTTTTCAATTCTCTAGAAATGAACTCGTGCTTTGTTTGCATTTTTATGGCCTTGTTGATCTGCATTGCTATGTTTAACGATTTGTGAATCTGCACTCCTAGATCCTTTTGCTACTCTACCCCATTTAGACTCTTACTTTCTGAGGAGTATGTGGCCTCCTTAGTCCTCCTTATTAAAATGCAGCACCTCACATTTATATTGAAATTAATTTGCCATTTACACACTCATTCTGCAAGTTTATTAATGTCTTCTTGTATTTTGTCGCATTCTTCCTTTGTATTAATTACATCCCGCAATTTCTGCAAATTTTGAAATTTGAAAAAAGATGCTTAAGTAAATATACACGTGTGAAGTACATTCAGCTGCATTGTGTGAGTTTGTGTAAAATGTCCTCTACTAAAAATCGAAAACAGTGTCACCGTAGCCACATCTGTGGCTAATCAACGATTTTTATCAGACAACACTGGTATAAAAGGACACAAAGCAAGACACAGGAGACTTGTAAGGTGGGCACAAGCTATTACTGTCACAATAGTGGCGCCTGGTGGTCAATAGTAGTAATTCAGTCCATCATTTGGAAGCGGTGTTCACTGTTTTCGTTCAGATTCCCAACTGAAAAGGCACCAGACGAACTACGGCCAGGAATCTGTACTGCTGGTCATGAGGATAGCTGTACCCCGTGAGGAAATGACTTGTATTCTACCGTTTTAACTATATAGTTCAACATTCTATTGGCTTTGTTGATCACTGCTCTGAGTTGTTTGGAGATGTTGAGTGAAGTCCACTAAGACTCCTAGGTCTTTTACAACTTTATTCTTAACTATTTCAACACCCTTCATGGTGTACATATATCATCCATTTTTCATTTGTGAGTGCAGAACACCTTCTCAAAGTCCATATACACATCAAACATACTACCCTCATCAACTCTGTTGTTTCAACGAAGAACTCAATAAAGTTTACCAAGAATTACAAAGAATGTACAGCACAGAAACAGGCCATTCGGCCCAACAGGTCTATGCCGGTGCTTATGCTCCACATGAGCCTCCTCCCACCCTTCTTCATCTAACCCTATCAACATAACCTTCTATTCCCTTCTCCCTCATGTGTTTATCTAGCTTCCCCTTAAATGCATCTATGCTAGTCACCTCAACTACTGCTTGTGGTAGTGAGTTCCACATTCGAACCACTCTCTGGGTGAAGAAGTTTCTCCTGAATTCTCTATTGGATATTTATGGCCCCTAGCTCTGGTCTCCCCTGCAAGTGGCAACATCTTCTCTACGTCTACCCTATCAAACCCTTTCATAATCTTAAAGACCTCTATCAGGTCACCCCATAGTCTTTTTTTTAAAAAGAGAAAAGAGCCCCAGCCTGTTCAATCTTCTCATTTCTGGTATCATCCGCATTTGTCAGACATGATTTGGGTTTTAACAAATCCATGTTGGCTGTTATCAATTAACCCATGTTTTTCCAAGTGAAAATTAATTTTGTCCCAGATTATGGTCTCTAGAAGTTTCCCCACCATTGACATTAGGCTGACTGGCCTGTAGTTATCAGGTTGATCCCTCTCCACCTTTTTGAACAGGGGTGTATTATTTGCAACCCTCCAATCCTCTGGCACCACCTTTACTTCCCTCAGCAACCAAGGATGCATCCCATCCATCGTGCATGACTTTTCTACTTTGAGTGCTGCCAACCTTTTAAGTACCTCCTCTTTTTCCATGTTTATCCCATCCAATTTCTCTTACATATTTTGTATAGCTCATTCAATAATTTCAGAGCTGTCTCCTCCCATTAGGAACATAGGAACAGGAGTAGGCCATTCAGCCCCTCATGCCTGCTCCGCCATTTGATAAGATCATGGCTGATCTGTGATCGAACTCCATATACCTGCCTTTGGCCCACATCCCTTAATACCTTTGGTTGCCAAAAAGCTATCTATCTCAGATTTAAATTTAGCAATTGAGCCAGAATCAATTGCCATTTGCGGAAGAGGGTTCCAAACTTCTACCACCCTTTCCACCGCCCCGTTTAATTTGGTAGTATCTGCAAATATAACTAATTTGCATTGAGTATCTAAATCCAAGTCATTGATGTAGTGGCCCCAGTAGCAAGCCCTAGGACACCCTACTTAGCACTTCACTAACCCAACACAACTCCTCTAACAAGTACCTATTGTTTCCAACCCTTCAGCAAATTTCTTATCCATTCCTGCATTCCCACAGCTCTGAGTTTATCTACTAGTCTTTCATGTGGAATAAAGTGTACAGGAGTCTGAGTATTTTCTGTGATATAAAATACAAACACACAAAAGGTTTTTTAAAATAATTATTTGATCAAAAACACAATGTAGTGACCATTGTATGAAAAAAAGTGGCATAGAAGTGTGTAAAACAAGTTCTGTAAACTTGAGCAGTTTGTTTGAACAGAGGCAAATTATTCTAAATTTATCAGATTTGTACCTATTTCACCAGTAACCAAGAGACAAAATACAATAAATGCATTAAACAAATATATATTACGCTATTTTATTGGAAATATTTTTTCCATAATGGACGAGTAATCTCCTGAATTCAGGGTAATGCTGAAAAACCTGTCCAGTGCTGTCAGCCCGTTCAGGTCTCCCGCTCCCACTTTCCCCAATCAGTGCAGGAAGTGGTTCCCTTTCTCTCCGTACTGATGGGCAGCACTGACCTAAAGTGCATCCTCACTCAGCTGAACAAAGTTCTACAGGGATAAGTTGCAGGGGACAATGATGTAGCTCAGCTGCTTTTAGCATTAGACAACTGGAAGTATTTAAATATTTGATTTGCTCCTTCCAAAATTGTTTTGCTAATTAAATCCTAAGTTTCTGATAGTGAATATTGTGTTTTATTTTTGAGTTTCTCAACTGCTGTCACTCCATTTTTTAAAAAACCCAAATTCAGGAACAAAACTCAAATATAAAGGCAGGAGGATGAGGACCATGCAATCAATAAACAGCTTCCTTGCTAAATACAAAATGAGCATTTATATAATTGAAATAATATTTAAGATTAGAGAATCATAGGAAAAACAGATGCCAGACAACACAACCAGTTCAATATGTAACAAAGAATTTACTCAATTGTACTTAATTGATTATAGATTTTATGTTAAAAGAAAAACTATTAGATTAAATCACAAATCAACAGTTTCCACCAGTCAGTAGGTTGAGAAGTGCTGATGTAATACAATGGGTTATAATGAATTCATGAAATAACGTTACTCTTCGACATGGGTGATTTACAAATTTTCATAGCACCATTTATTGGCAAAAAAAAAAATCCCCTCCAAATTGCAGATGCCCCAAACTGAAATTTTGAATTAACAGTCAGTGCAGAGGAAGACCAGTTATTAAACAGAAAAGTGTTTATTCAAATAACTAATGGATATCAGCTCACTCTCAACATTGTGCTAGATCTGTCACCATCTGAAAACAGGGTCCCTACGTTAACCTATGTAGCAGCTCTTCAGAAACACTAACCTGCCTTTTCTGTTTCAGATGTTGACAGACCTGCTGTGAATTTTCAAAATTTTCTGTTTTAGTTTGCATTGTGTAAACGTGAACAAGCACAAATTCTTCTGGCCCAGAATCTACTCACTGTCTGTGGTAAATCTAACAGTTTATAGTTATGGTGCACTCCTTCACAAACCAGTGCGGTGTGACGCTCAACGTTCTGCCACCGAGACACTGGGATATCTGTTTTAAGTCCCTAAAAAAAAAAATTTCCTCCCATCCCTTTCGCTCTCGCTGATGATACTCTGACAGTTTATATCTGACCAAGTTTCTGGTCACCCATCCTAAGCTCTCCCAAGTAGCTCAGCGATTGTTTTCCTTACACCTGTTTGTGAAGCACCTTGGGACATGTCTTACATTGAAGGCATTAGAGGGTAGTGGAAATCTGGAACTCTTCACCCAAACAACTACTGAATAAATGAGGTCAATTGAAAATGTCAAACCTGAGATTGATAGATTTTCTTTAGGAATGGTATTAAGGGATAAGGAACTGTGGGTAAATGGATTTGAGGTACAGATCAGCCATGATCTAAATGAATGGCAGAACAGGCTCGAGGGGCTGAATGGCCTCCTCCTGTTCCTAATGCTTTAAAGTGCAGGTCGTTGCTGGATATTTAAGTGCATCCTAACCAACAGGCAAATTTTAAAACCCTAAAAAGTTACATTTTTTTCTGCATCTCTGCTGCCATCCCTTTAAAGACTCCCTTTCCTATGCTCCTGGGCGAGGACAATGAGATAACCTGCTTAGAGGTCAGGAGCTGCTCTGCAGGGTCAGGGGAAACCTGCTCCAAGCAGCAATCAAGAACTCACCCAGTGGGGTAAAAGGGTGTAAACTGTCCCCCCAGGCCCCCCCCCGCCCATTTTGTTAGGCATTGGAGCCCAACAGCCAGCTGCCGCCCAGAGAACGTAATACTTTCTAAAGCAAACTGAAGTGTTCATTTTTAGCATTTGTGCAACACGTAAAATGGGCTGAATTAGATTATCAGTCAGAGACTGACCTGATCTACCCTGCAATCTTAGTGCAAATCAAGTTGCATTTCTAAAATAAGTTCAGTAAATTTGTGGAAAAGCTTCTGTTGCCAGCAAAAATGCCCCGTCAGCAATAATACCACTTTCACTTCAATGTGCATGCGTTTCAAAAGCATCAGTCAGACCAGCCACCTGATTCCCAGGTGCACTGAAGCCAGGAGAGAGAGCACTGCAGGGGACTGGGCACCAGCTACAGAACTCCAGCCGAAAAAAGGCCACGTTTAAAAAGTTAGACAAAATGAAGCTTAAAAGCCAAAACTGAAATTTCAGTTTATATCATTAGGACACAGCTCCCACTATACACATTTAACCGGCAGGCAGAACTTTGTGGCTGTCTCCAGACAGCGTTAGCTGTTAACAGCATAAAAACGGTCAGATCCACCCATCTCCTTTTAAAGATAAATTAAACAATGAATTAGCTAATCTGATTTTTTTTAAAAATAACTGGTTGTCATAGAAAACTTCTGACAAGTTGTGCAGACTCAGGAATGAGGCCGTGAGTGAGGCTGATTGCTGCTTCTGAAAGGAAACCAGGCAGAAGAGAGGATTTTTCTTTTTAAAAATGCACATGGAAGTGACTCAAGTAATTTCAAAAGTGGCTAAAAACTAGCAGTCTTTTTTAAAAAAAAAATAAAGTGCAACTTAAAATAAAAATGCTCTTGAATCCTAGGATAGAATGGAAAATATCTGAGTAAACTTCTACAGATCAACCAGTTTATATAAAGTGCAAAGTTATTAAGAGTTTGTTCAGGATCAACCTTCCTCCCACACACACAGAAATTATCAATATTTGATTTTTTTTGTTGGATAAAACATGTAATAGTTTACATGGTACATGAGTACATTCAAAACAGAGATCGACTGATTTCTAGATATTAAAAGGCATCAAGGGATATGGGGACGGTGCAGGAAAGTGGAGTTGAGGTTGAAGATCAGCCATGATCTTGTTGAATGGCACAGCAGGATCGAGGGGCCGGATGGCCTACTCCTGCTCCTATTTCTTATGTTCTTATGGTAATACTGTCACAAGATGTAAAATCTTTTTATTTAAATTGAGAAATCCAGGTGAAAAGGTCAAGTCCCAGGGTGTTGGCCACCAGCAAACATCAAAAGAGTAGAAGAGATAAATGAGGTGACATCCAGCTTAGGTTTTAAAAACCTGTCCAGATGTAGGAGGAAGGGAAGGTGAGGAGTTGCAGAGTTTTCAGGTCCTGAGGAAGAATGTTAACAGTAGGAGATGGTTTGATGAATCTTGATTTCAACACAGTGAGGATGCAGAGAGGAGGAAGTGTGTGTAGGATGGATTATTTGGAGCTTATGAGGAACAAGAGTGGAAAGTTCAAACGAATATTGACCAAAGCAGTAACATATTAAAGACCAAACCATTTGGCATAATTAAGTTTTGCTGCTCCCTGAACTTACACAATACTAAAACCTTTAACACTGTGAAAGGGAAGTGATTCAATTCTGAAATCAAATTTCAAAGTCTTATTGCTAATTTAAAAATATTTTCTAACAGCATCCACACAAATTGCAGAATAAGACACCTCTTCGATCTCATCTCGATGCTGAACATCATAGAAGACATGGCAATGTATTTCAGTTAAAATTTTCATTACACATTTTAAAACTTGAATTCTATTTACAGATAATCTGCACAGGCACCAATTGTTCAGGCTCCCATTTCTTCCTCTCCCTCTGGTACACACCAACTCCTTGCTGGGATAGAGGTTCTGCACCCTTTGCTACCTTGCTCTATTTCCATCCACGAACCTAGACAGCGAGTGTAGGCAGGTCATTCAACTGTGGAAAGCATCACAACTGACCCGGATCGCGTCCTCGCCCAATGTCAGCAGACACTTTTCTGCCGGGGTTACTGGATAGCAATCAGCAACTTGGCTGATTTCTTCCCCCTCCCTATCCCAGGAATGCTGTAGCTAACTCAGCAGAGTCCAGGAGTCAAATCTGGGACCTTCCTGTTCTATAGGGCTCAGTACCACACTGGAGAATGGAGAATACAATCACCTAGAATTTGTACATCATGGCTTTATAAATTTAGCATCCTAGATTGAATAAAAGTCTAAATATAATCCATAGCTAACTATAATCATCAGTGTATGGTCAAGAATAACAATCCTGTATAGGCAGCTCCGCCTGCCCATCCTGAGTTGCTATGGTTTCACTGTTATAACATATTAACAGTTGGTAATTTCGGAATGTTATAGCCCTGGACTGTAATGTCTTTCAACGTGGGATTTGATTTGACACCACCAGTCTCTCTCAAGCACTACTGAACCACATTACTGATTGGCATCAACATACAAACAGGTAAAGCACCAATCTCCAATGGGTCAGTAATGGCATTCCTTACACATGGGCACTAGTGACAAATCATCTGGTGCAGCTGAGCAGACAAGCTGATTTGTGAGCGCCAGACCCAAATGAAGGCTTGGGATTAGATGAATTTTACACCCACTCTGTCCTTATATTTCCATCAGTGGCTTCAGACATTGATTGATTTCCAATGATACAGGCATCGTGTACTGGATGGTTATCTTCGGTCAGCTGGAATATGATGATGCATGAGGAAAACGTTTTTGTGCTGATGAGATCTTACGAGTGAGGTTTCTCACTGGTGATTTTGAGTTAGAGAATTTGCCAAATAATTTATTTCTATAAAGATTTACTGACATGTCGAAACCCAACGAAATCTTGGGTAGGACACCATGTCTTGCTTCAAAAGAGTTTTCTAAAATAAACCAGATTTTCCTGTTGAAACTGGCTGAAGAGGTTTCCATTTTTATAAAGTTCATTCTGAATAAAATCTCTCACCCTGACTCACTGATGAAGAAGCAGGTGCCTTTTTGAAGTAACTAATGGTTTACTTTCGTCGGAGGTCGGCCCTCGATACTTGAAAAACTGAAACAAAATCTGCACAGGTTTCATTAAGGAGAAGCAAACTCTTTTCAAAATGCCTTTTGCTGAATTTTTGTGCTCAAGATAAATCATGTCGGTGCTGGGAAATGGAACACTTCCCACTTTTGGCACCCAGGATCGGCATCAATACTCCAGGGCAAAGTTCCTTCTATCCTGCTGCTATCTCAGAAGAGCAGGCGCCTCCTCCCTCCACTCACTTTCACCAATAGAACATTCCTTTCCACACTAGCCATCCGGACAGCTCTATAGTTTGCCGATTTTATGCCAAACATTTTCCTTAAACACCACCAAAAAGAAAAATCACACATTAACTGGTCATTCATCTCATTGCTGAGTGTGGAATCTTATCCACAAAACGGCTGCCATGTTTGCCTACAAAAACAGTCAGTGCATTTCAAAGTAATTCATTGTATATGAGGCACTTTGGAGCGATGTGATAATATAACTACGGGTAACTTTGACCTTTAGGCCCATACCCACTAGAAGCAGGATTGAACCCGCCAAATCCATTATTATTGGATCTTTCCTACATTACGACAGTGATTACACTTCAAAAGTACTTCATTGGTTGTCGCTTTGGGATGTCCTGAGGTCGTGAAAGGCGCTATATAAATGCAAGTCTTTCTTTCTTTACAACCCACAGGAGAGACTTTCATCCCATTAGTCCAGGCTGGACTCTAGCCCAACCCCAATCTTCACTTTTAGAGAATAGTCCAACAGCTACTACACCCGGTACCAAAGAACACTCGTCTTCAACAACTAACCTCAAAGCAAAAAGGTCTCCATCCCAAAGTACCGCCCCCTGTAATCACACACTACACCCCAGCTAACCTGCTCCCAGGTGTACAAGGCTGGCCTGAAATAACCACTCCTTTCCACCTTCTCCTTGAAGTATTTGTGTTGACTGAAGCTCCACAGTCACATGGGGAAAGCCTCCCCCTGCCCAGGGGGATTCAGTTAAAGGCTTTTTTTTAATTATCCAACAGCAACAAGTACAACTGAATAAAGGAAAGGCTTTGGTTTCTCTGGGCGTGTAGGGGGTTCCACTGTAACGTCAACTGACAGGGGGCAGAATATCCCACAGAACAGCCTTGCACATCTGAAACTTGCGTTAGAATCCAATACAGAAAGATGCTCTTTCTCTCTCTCTCCCACAAGATTGTCGGTTCTGTGTAAAATAGCTTAGCTATTTGGCCTCAAATTGTCAGGTCCACAGAGCACTAACACCATCTAGTTCAGACTCTGGCAGTGCTCCTCTATAGATATCTCCCATTAATGCTGCTTCTAGGTTGATCAGAGGCCTGCTTTAAATGGGGTATGAAGGCCCAATCATCCCCCCCACCCCCCCAACTGTGAATGACTAGCTCACTAAATGCAAAAGTAACAGAATGAGCTACGGGGAACTCCATGACTGATTTGAGCTGCCAGTAGGTAGCCTGCTTGTTGAGAGGTGTGCCAGTTAATCCTGCATTTTGCTTGTCCTACTATCCCATTTGGATTGGAAAGCACTGAAATGTCAGCGAGCTCAATGGGCAGTGTGCAATTATGTGTTTCACGTGTGCGTATACACATTATTTATGTAAACAGCTGATGCTGTTCCACTTCCCCCAGAGTTCATGGTGGCACCATCCTTCCTCCCCACCACAAAGCACCGCTCCCAGCTTCAAACCCTTCCCCTTCATCACCATTTATTTCCCCCCTTGCCTTTGTCATCTATTTCCCTCTTTCACTGCCATCTATTCCCCATTTCACTTGCCATCCATTCCTTGCTGCCTGCTCAGTCCTTCTCCTAACCAAGTCCTGCTATTCTTGTCAGAGGTCCTGCCTATTAGTATACAGAGGCTGCAATCCCTGCCATTAGCGCTGGGAGTAGTGACCCAGTGCAATGCACTAGCAGCCAGACTTGGGGAGAGGAATGGGGCTGGGAGACGGGGCAAGGCTGAGCTGATTCTTCTTAGCAAATATCGACTCACTGCCCAATGATGTCAGTGTGAAACATTTCACTGTCACTTGCCTCCCTCAGCTGAATGTTCCATTACTGCACTAGATGCAGCTAGAGGTCAAAGTGGAAAGTCTGGGTCAGACAGGTCAAGGCTGCGCAGGAGACACTTTTACTGCTCATGCCATATCCAGACTCTCTTTATCCCTCTACTTATCTCTCCTCCTTTCCTGAAGGCACTTTCTGGGGTTAGGTTTAACGAGTAAGCCACCCTACTGTCCCTCACTCACGTGCCCATTCTTCGTGTCTGAACATAGACAGCACGTGTCAGGCTATTCAACTGTTATGAGCATCACAACCAAGCCCAATCCGGTCTTCGCCCCCTCTCGATACATACGCAGTTTCCAGTAGGAGTCAATGGATAGTCATCAGTAGTAGCACCAGCCCCGGGGATGGGGGGGGGAGCACTGAGACCAAATGTGGCGCCACTCTGGTTAATGTCAGTTAACTCTGCAGAAACCAGAAATCAAACTCGGGCCTTTCAGGTCTGAACAACTCCGTTACCGTTACACACTGGGAGGCGCAGTTATCCGCTGCCATCAGTGGAGCCCACCAACAAGACCAGCTCCAGGACACCTGGCCACTAAGTACGACTGGAGGAGCAAGAGGGTTCTTTGACGTGAAAGGATACTGTAAGATCGAGTGCCATGGTTCCCAAGCTGCCTACCAGCCAGGGAAGATGATGCAGCATGTAGTCACCCTCTCTCTGCCCTTTTCTTGGGATCTTCAGCAGCACACTCAGGCCATAGGTGAGGTTCCCTAGAATCATCAAGGCAAAGAGGGAAACGGAGATGCCTTCTGTTGACTTCCGTTTTACCTGCGGAGAAAAATGTATAAACTTAAAAAAAGAAAATACAGCAGCACGAGAAATACTTCATATTCTCCCTCCGCTCCCGAGGGCGCTGACTCTTGCTGGGTTTTGGGTGCTCTGTACAGCCTCAGTGCTGCACAGTGTGTTACCATCACCTCGATAAACTGAAACACTTACGTTTTGGTACAGCTGAGGCAGCCTGGATGCCAAGTAGAACACAGACGAAAAGGAGCCAATAGTAAAACCGATGATTTCTCGGGTAGTAAATTTCTGCAAAATACAAAATTACGGACTGAATATAAACAAACAGAAATAAAAGGAGAATGGTTGTTATAAATGCATGTAGAGTGGCAGCAGAGCTCTTTTTTACTGTAATTGCGAAGTTTGAGATTTCGAATGGACTGGAAGTGGAGCTCGTACTGGATTCAGGGAGAGGGGAGAGGGAATGTTAAAATCAACCCCCGTAAACAAATTCTTGTCCCAAAAACAGGATGTACATCTTACTGAAACAAAAATAGGAAGTGATGGTGTTGGCCAGGGGCTGCAGAAAACTACTGAGCTTAATTCGAATTGCTAACAAAGACACTGACTTTTGAACTGAAGTGACCTGGAGTTCAGTCACTGGTCTGAACTGGCCAGAACCGGTTTGAATTCATTCCGCTTCTCAGAGGGACAAAGGAGCTCTGATGAGACACCAGACCTTATTTAGAAAAGGAGTATTGAGGTGATGCTACCTAGCCCCTTGGAACAGAAGCCAACTGGAGAAGACAGCATCATTCGAAAAGACAGACTTGGAGTTAAAACTGAAGAATTGCAGGCTTGGTGCCAGTTTGTTTATGAGGGAGACTCCGGAGACTAACAATCGTGGAAGTAGGGACCCTACGTCAGGGACGACGTCGAGAGAGAGAGAGCGCGAATCGCCTGGCCAGCGTTATCTCTCCTTTCCGGGTAATATAATATCCTTTCTATTCTGTGACCACTCAGGGAGTGTTAGTCAGGGAAACCTAGTGGGTGTGCGTTTAAATCCTAGTTTGAACATAAAACTGTATAACCTGCTGTAAACTGCATGCCTATATCTAACCAGACATATAAGCGGTATGTACATGATCTAATAACGTTAATAAAGCGAATTGAGAATTAAGAGAGAATTGACTGTCTCCTCTGTGTACTAAGCCAAAACCGTTAACCGGTGACTTCCGGTCAACAATGGTAATATGCAGCAGGTTAGTAGATTGGGCAGATTGAGGTTAAATGAAATTTGACAAATTGAGGGGAAATATATACTAAAAAGGATATATTTAAAAAGGAGTAAAGTTGCAGAGAGAGAATAGGAGTTCAGCTGCACAAATCTTTAATAAGAGGACAACAAGTTGATAAAGCTGTTAAAAAAAGTTTATGGGATCCTCGGCTTTACAAATAGGGCAAAAAAAGAGGAAATGCTAAACCTATAGAAATCATTGATTAGGCCACAGTGAAAATAGTATGTTCAGTTTTGGGTGTCCTGCTTTTGGAAGGATGTCAAGAGGGTGCAGAAGAGATTTACTCAGATGATAGCATGAATGAGAGGCTTCAGTTATGAGGAGAATCTAGAGAATGGGAGGAGGGGTCTTTTCATTAAAGCAGAGAAGGTTAAGATGAGATCTGATGGAGGTGTTCAAAATTGAAAGGTTTTGATGAGGTAACTGAAGGGCATAAATTTAAGATCACCACTAAAAAAAGGACGGAAGAGATTAGGAGAATTTTTTTTGGCAGATGGTTGTTAAAAAGTGGAATGCCCTACAGCGGTGGAAACAAAATCCAGAACAGTTTTTAAAAAGGGAAAGGGATAAATATTTGGAAAAGAAAAATTTAAAAGGTTATAGAAAAAGGGCAGTGGAATGAGACGATGGGTAACTTTTTCAGAGCAGGGACTAGTGCAATGGGCTGAATTGCCTTCTGTGCTGGAGAATTCTATGACTTTAGGTTCATTGTGAAGGAGAAAAGATGGGTGAATGTTTCAGGTTGGATGGGGTTCTACATCAAGAACATTAACTGGTCTTTTGTGTTTCAGATACTGAAGGACCTGCTGTGTATTTCACCATTTCCTGTTTCTCTTTCTGATTTCCAGCTGGCAACCTGTACAACATCTACTTTCTCCTAATGGTGAAAGCAGCGAGTTACTGAGCTACGCAAACTGGTTTGTGCTGATCTAATTCCGGGTACCACCTGGGGCACTACAAGTGAGAAACTCGGGAACGGGGGGAGAGGAAGACAAAAAGCCAGGACTCCTGATCGTTGTACAGTGATTCCCCTACAAAGAAACTGCCTGTGTGTGTATGGATGTTGGAAAGCCTGACACTCCCTGTACAGGCTCACATAATGAAGAACAGCCACCTGGAAAAAAGATGCTACAGGGCGAGAGACACCTATAGAACCGGGAACCCTCTGTGAGTTAATGCCTTTAGAAGAGATGGGGAGAAGATTGGAGGGAGATGAATGAATTCTGGGTGGGTCGGGGCAGCTGTGAGGCAGGATTCAATGGTGGAGTTCAGAGAATGTGGAAGTACAGGATTGAGAATCAACAGTGGGTATGTTATCTAAACCGCACAGGGTCTAAATCAAATCAGATTTCTCGTACATACTTCTTGCCAATGAAGCAACATCCATCCTTATCCTCTCCACTCGGGGATTGTGGAACCAGTTCATATATCCCTGCCATCAGCAGGACAATAATTGTTTTGTGTTTTTATTACCGCCAACATACTTTTTTATTTAATTCATTCATGGGATGTGGGTGTCGCTGGCGAGGCCGGCATTTATTGCCCATCCCTAATTGCCCTTGAGAAGGTGGTGGTGAGCCGCCTTCTTGAACCGCTGCAGTCCATGTGGTGAAGGTTCTCCCAGAGTGCTGTTAGGAAGGGAGTTCCAGGATTTTGACCCAGCGACGATGAAGGAACGGCGATATATTTCCAAGTCGGGATGGTGTGTGACTTGGAGGGGAACGTGCAGGTGGTGGTGTTTCCATGTGCCTGCTGCTCTTGTCCTTCTAGGTGGTAGAGGTCGCGGGTTTGGAGGTGCTGTCGAAGAAGCCTTGGCGAGTTGCTGCAATGCATCCTGTGGATGGTACACACTGCAGCCACTGTGCGCCGGCGGTGAAGGGGCTGAATGTTTCGGGTGGTGGATGGGGTGCCAATCAAGCGGGCTGCTTTGTCCTGGATGGTGTCGAGCTTCTTGAGTGTTGCCTGGATGAGTGGAGCTCCAACAAGTGGACAGTATTCCATCACACTCCTGACTTGTGCCTTGTAGATGGTGGAAAGGCTTTGGTGAGTCAGGTGGTGAGTCACTCGCCGCAGAATACCCAACCTCTGACCTGCTCTTGTAGCCACAGAATTTATATGGCTGGTCAATGGTGACCCCCAGGATGTTGATGGTGGGGGATTCGGCGACGGTAATGCCGTTGAACGTCAAGGGGAGGTGATTAGACTCTCTCTTGTTGGAGATGGTCATTGCCTGGCACTTGTCTGGCGTGAATGTTACTTGCCACTGATCAGCCCAAGCCTGGATGTTGTCCAGGTCTTGCTGTATGCGGGCACGGACTGCTTCATTATTTGAGGGGTTCTGAATGGAACGGAACAATGTGCAATCATCAGCGAACATCCCCATTTCTGATCTTATGATGGAGGGAAGGTCATTGATGAAGCAGCTGAAGATGGTTGGGCCTAGGACACTGCCCTGAGGAACTCTTGCAACAATGCCCTGGGGCTGAGATGATTGGCCTCCAACAACCACTACCATCTTCCTTTGTGCTAGGTATGACTCCAGCCACTGGAGAGTTTCCCCCCTGATTCCCATGGACTTCAATTTTACTAGGGCTCCTTGGTGCCACACTCGGTCAAATGCTGCCTTGATGTCAAGGGCAGTCACTCTCACCTCACCTCTGGAATTCAGCTCTTTTGATCATGTTTGGACCAAGGCTGTAATGATGTCTGGAGCCGAGTGGTCCTGGAGGAACCCAAACTGAGCATCGGTGAGCAGGTTATTGGTGAGTAAGCGCCGCTTGATAGCACTGTCGACGACACCTTCCATCACTTTGCTGATGATTGAGAGTAGACTGACAGGGTGGTAACTGGCCGGATTGGATTTGTCCTGTTTTTTGTGGACAGGACATACCTGGGCAATTTTCCACTTTGTCGGGTAGATGCCAGTATCGTAGCTATACTGGAACAGCTTGGCTAGAGGCGCGGCTAGTTCTGGGGCACAAGTCTTCAGCACTACAGCTGGGATGTTGTCGGGGCCCATAGCCATTACTGTATCCAGTGCACTCAGCCGTTTCTTGACATCATTGGAGTGAATCGAATTGGCTGAAGACTGGCTTCTGTGATGGTGGGGATATCGGGAGGAGGCCGAGATGGATCATCCACTCGGCACTTCTGGCTGAAGATGGTTGCAAACGCTTCAGCCTTGCTTTTCGCACTCACGTACAGACGGCGATGCTTAAGTTAGAACTCACCTGGTTAGCAAACGTATGAGGCACAGCTAACAGAGAACGGCCTGTAAACCTCGGCATTTCTCTAATCGGAGATCTGGCATCATTGCCTGGTACCAAGGAGACAGTCGCTCCAAGCATCATAAACACGACAACAACGTTGACTGCAGGCCCATCTGTAAGAAAACACAACTTTTGATTCTTTGCACTTTTGAAACATTTTAGTTCTTAAAAGTAATTTGCAACTTTTGCTCAGCAAATAGTGATGGTTAGTATTGGTTCAGACTGGCGCTTGCTGTACATGTTGGAGCAGAGACTGACCTGAGCAACATATCAGCGGGGATTTTAATTTACAGACACTTGGTACCAAGTGCTACCACAATATTAAAATCAAACTATTACTCTTCTCTCCCCTCTTCGATCTCAACTCTACTTTCCCGCCCAATCCCCATATCCCTTGATTCCCTTAGAGTCCACAAATCTATCGAGAGGAGCAGGAAAGGAAGCTACTTTGTTAGCAGTAATTTCCCAAACAAGCTCAAGCCCCAATTCTATATCCAATGGGGCTGCAGTGGAGGGAATGTGTCACAGAATCATACAAATTTATGACACAGGAGGCCATTCGGCCCATCGTGTCTGTGCCAGTCGAAAAAGAGCCATCCAGCCTAATCCCACTTTCCACTTTCCAGCTCTTGGTCTGTAGCTTTGTAGGTTACGGCACTTCAAGTGCATATCCAAGTACTTTTTAAATGTGATGAGGGTTTCTGCCTCTATCACTCATTCAGGCAGTGAGTTCCAGACCCCCACCACCCTCTGGGTGAACAAATCTCTCCTCAACTCCGCTCTAATCCTTCTACCAACTACTTTAAATCTATGCCCCCTGGTTATTGACCTCACTGCCGATAACATATCATCAGATATTTAATTTATGAAACCCAAAAATTCACTAATGTGCCCAGTGAAAGGATGACAGTGCAGCTATCACACCAATGCGCACACTGCGTATGCCTGGCTGTGCCCAAACCATGAGCAACTAACTATATCTATGACAGTACATGAAAAATCAGAGTTGGCATATCTTTTGGGAAGATAGTCATGAGACACACAGAGAGAATCTTACACAGGGCCTCAAGGAGCAAGGAGCACTTTTAAATCGTAGTTAGCAAAGAGTCACTCACATTGTATCGACCGATTCTTCATCTTGTAATAAGTATACAGTGAGACCATCGCCAGATCCACTATGACATAGTACACAGCGGTGTAAGTCTGAAAGAGCAAGCAACAGAGGTAGAGATATGACTGGCAGCAACTAATTACAAGAATTCACTCTTCACTAAAGAAAAGTAATCAGCAAAACACATTCTTTAAAAAAAAGCCATCTACCCTATCACAGACCTTCCCTTTTGTCCTTTCCTCCCCTCCCCCTGGCTCTGTACTTGCCTAAAAACTTTAACTCTAACATCTTCCAGTTCTGACGAAAAGGTTTTCAACCTGAAAACTTTAACGCTGTTTCTTTCTCCACAGATGCAGCCTCACCTGCTGAGCTTTTCCTGCATTTTCAGTTTTTATTTTTAAAAAGTCTGTCATGCCAGACTCGAGGCTATTCTGGTTAGAAATTGAATCAAAATTCTCCCAATGCCAGAGTGAATAAAGCACTGGGGGTAGTGGGATATTGAGCCATATTGACCAGATGATCCCAGGTTCCATCCCTGGTCTGTGTGGAGTTAGCTGATCTCAGTTGGGGGAGGGGGAGAAGAGAGGAAGCTATATTTGGCCTTCTGGTCTTTATTGTTCAATTTCACACAGGGCTGTGCAACAGCCAGCAGGGAAGTGAATTTTCATTTGATACAGATGCTGTTCTGGCTGGTTATCTTCCAAGTGAGATGCAGCGGCCCATCATGTGGACAGTGACGCAATGAAATTGGATCCTCCTACATTTTTTTTCTCTCCTTGACTGGAACCAGTGGAATGGTTTAAAATTTATCTTATAGGATCTAGATAATCCCAAATCAACAGCACCCGAGAGATTTCATCGCACAAGGTACATTCAACATTATGCCTTGTTACGATATTAATTCATAATCCCACAATGCCAGCTGAATGAGGGTAAATTAGTGGAGCCACTCCAGTTCCACTCAATGCACACAACACGAATTGGTGCAGAATGCAAAAAACAACCTGAGGTAGGTCCTGTGATTCAGGTTGTTTGTTACAGATCAAAAGTCAGATTGCAGTCACATTCAGTGTTGATCCAATCTTCAACTGATAGTCTAATTGGGGTGTAAAAGAGTTCCTTACATACAATACCATCTTGGAATGTTATTGTGTGAAGACCAGTTACCTGCAGCGGCAACTGCTGAGCTAGGAAAGCACCAAGGAAATTGCACGAGTCGCCTCCCAGCCAACCCAACAAGAACCAGAGTGAGAAAGCTTCGTCCATGTTTCCATTCTTGTAGGAGTGGTAACATTGCCTAAATAAAAATAAACTGGAGTTAAAAACCATTTGACAAAACCTTCAAAAAGAAAAATTGTAGATCCCTCTTCCATATAACACCTCAATCCAACACCCATTGGTGCATTCATTTTTGATGAGGGAGGCTGGGGGCATGCTCCACTGGAAAATTCTGAATTTTAATATTGAAATGGTACAATCTGGTTCACTCTTGACACTTTTTCCCTTTAATAATTGATTTTTTTTTTAACATTGGAAAAAGCTAGGAAAAATAACTGAAATTTGGATTTATCCATTTTCAAGAGACCATCCAGACTATCATTTCCCCAGTGGCTACCTCGGTTCACTCTCCTCTCCTTACAGAGGATCTCCCTCCCCCTTCAACCACATTAACAGGTTTGCCATCTAATCCCCACTTGTCAGTTAAGTTACCAAAAACCAGCAAATAGTTGAATGCATGTGGATAAGGAAGTATTTGTTGCAGCAAAAAACTTTCTACATTTTTTTTTGGGGGGGGGGTGGGAAGGAGGAAGAGGAGAATATCAACAGACTTTATAAAATCAAATTTGCTTTGTTTGATTCATGATTTGTTCTTTTTTTTAAAAAAATAGGTTCAACTGCACACATTGAATGTAGCAAATCCTGGCTGACAGATTTTAAAAGAGAATTGGTTCCTAATAAAGTGCTCCAGGCTCAGGCAGTGGTGAACTTAATTCTTTCGTGACATCAGTTAAAGTGTGGTCACAAAAAGAGAAGCATGTCCCACACAGCAGGGCAATACATAACCAGGAAGTCCTATGAGTAATGAAACAATTTTAACAGTAGGTGGAAAAACCACAGTGAGGAAATAAAGGAATAATTGCACCTTTAATAGTTAAACTGTGGATTCAAAATTTTCCATTTATAGGGGTTTTGATAGTTTCTCCCTATTTACTCTGTTTCCACTGGCAGGAAAGTCAGTAACCAGAGGACACAGATTTAAGGCAATTGGCAAAGAACCAGAGGGGAGATGAGGAGAACATTTTTATGTAGCGAGTTGTTATGATCTGGAATGCACTGCCTGAAAGAATAATGGAAGCAGATTCAAAAACAACTTTCAAAAGGGAATTGGATAAATACTTGAAAGGGAAAAAATTGCAGTGCTATATGGGGAAAAAGCAGGGGAGTGGGACTAATTGGATAGCTCTTTCAATGAGCCGGCACAGGCACAGTGGGCCAAATGGCCTCCTGTGTTGTATAATTCTATGATTACAATATATTACAAATAGAAAGCTTAAAAACCAGAGTTTGAGGGGGAATCATGAAAGCTTGGCAAAGACATCCCAACCTGGAAAGAAAAAACACACATACTGTCAGCATTAAGAGCCAGGAATGTCCAAATGTTCCTGATACCTCAGTTGATAAATATGCCTGCTACAGTACTGATCATACAGACTAACAAGGTTCCAAATTCAGTCCCAAGTAAATTTTTTTTTCAAAAAACAAATTCTCGGAATATGGGAACCGCTGGCAAGGGCAGCATTTATTGCCCATTTGTAGTTGTCCTGATGGTGGTAGTGGGCCGCCTACTTCTTGAACCGCTGCAGAAGTTTGATACAACTGAGTGGCTTACTAGGTCACGTCAGAGGATCAGTTAAGAGTCAACCACATTGATATGGGACTGGTGTCACATGTAGGCCAGACCGGGTAATGACAGTAGGTTTCCTTCCCTAAAGGACGTTAGTGAACAGTTGGTTTTTTACGACAATCCAACAGCTTCATGGTCACTTTTACTGATATCAGCTTTTAACTGAGTTAGGCGATCTCAGTGCCCAGTGTTTGGAAGCAGATGAAAAAGAGAAAGGGCTCCTGCTTTTGATTGCTATACACTCTATCCGAGTGAACATTGGGTGAGGGCAAGACCAGGCTCAGCTGCGATGCTACCCAGGGTTGAATATCCTGTCTGACGCATGCTATCTAGGCTCACCCATGAAGAATGGCCACTTGGGCAAGGTGCTGGTGACCAACTGGTAGCTGTGGAACCTGCACCCCAAAATGAGTCAGCGCTTTCAGGAGGAGAGGAGATTTGCGAGGGAAAAAAAAACACTCACACAGACAGGGAGACGTTGTGGTGGAAATGGGGAAAACTGACATTACCCAATGAACTGAAACTTATAATTCATATTGGTACAAGTTAAAGTTCACTTTATTTCCTCATTTTAGTTAGTCGATGGCTTTTGCTAAACTAACCACATACCACTGTTGCTGAATTAGTGATTTGTATTTTTCTATTTAATCTCAAAAGCTGCAGAATGAGTCAGATATATTCAAAGTGCTGTAGACTAACGCAATCAATAGATTGCCATTACAGCACAGGCCATTTATGGCAACGTGGCAAAGTAGAATACTAACACACTCATTTAGCTCAATCTATTACTCAGTAAGTAAATACATCATGTGTTAAGCTACCAGGGGTCATACAGACTAGGAAAGATTTCAGATTTCCCCGGTCTGTGCTGAGTTAGTAGATCTCAGTCAGGGCAGCATTAGGGATCTCCAATTGGCCTCAGGATCCTTGGGTCAAAGTCAGCCACTTCAGGAAAGAAGAAGGGGAGAAAATTGAATTTCAAAAAAACACTAGCACAAATGAGAACATGAATACAGGCTGATGGCTAAGCAAGTTCAGCCAATAAACAGCTGAGCCATATAGACCTGGAAGATCCCAAGTTCAATCCCCAGGCTGCCACCTACACAATTGTAACCAGCAAGGAATCTGTACCTTCAAGTGAGACAGGCAGAAAAAAAAATTGTGAAAAAAATAAGAAAAAAAAATCACAAAATGTACTTGTGTTCTCAAGTTGACTTGTACCCTCAAGTTGACTTGTACCATTAGGCCCCAGATAATGTGCATCAACCAAGAGAGGTTTAAACCACAACATCACAAAGCAAACTCAGACCTTTTGTTCTTCAGGAACAAACACCTTCTGTCAAAACCATTTCAGAACACTTTGAATGGAAGGTGACATGAAAAAGAGTACCAACTTGACCTGCTGTGTTATCTTCTGTTTTTAAGTCAGTCTATCCGAGTGAACGTTGAGTGAGGGCAGGACCAGGCTCAGCTGTGATGCTACCGAGGGTTGAATATCCTGTCTGTAGGCTCACCCATTGTCGTGAAAACCCAACCGTTCACTAATGTCCTTCAGATTTCCAGTATTTCCTCTTTATAGCTCAATTACGTTTGACTTTATTTGGCTGCAAATTCCGATTCGGGTTGCCATAAAAATATGCATTTCACTGAAAATATTTATAGATAAAAATATTTTCCGGTGGACGAGGGAACTCAAAAGTTTAGCGGACTGGCTGACTTATGAGTTGCAATAAGAGCCCAGTAAATTGTACTTACGGGAAAGCAGACAACATGAAACAGGCGATGGAGAAGAACCCCAGCATAACACTCGCCACATCCCTACTGTCTTCGGTGCATTCTTGGAGAATATTCCAAATGGACCGGGACCCGTTCGGGCAATCGGTAGTAAAATTTCTCGTGAAGGACATAATTTACACAGTGCTGTTCGGGGATGTTTATTTACAAGACAGCTTCGGCATCAACGGCCCAGTTAACATTGGGGGGGGGGGGGGGGGAGGAAGGAAAGGTGGAGGGGGGGGGGGAAGAGGAAGGAAAGGGGGGGGGGGGAAAGAGAACAGAAACAGATTGAAAGTCACCAACAAAGCAAATTAAACACTGAATAACCGAACACATTAACGCGAAGATTAGCAGTTCAGCCTCTGCTGTGTCGTGAGTTGTACTTTAATGAAAGGACAGAACGAAAAACAATTCTTTAATAATATCCAACTTTCTAAGTTAAACAGTGAGCTGCTTGCTGTCAGATTAACAAGGGATGACTACAACACTGAAATGCAGAACCTGACAAGGTTCCGAAGTCCGTAAATCATTAACCTGACTTTTCTCTTCAATAGTAAAAGATTTTACATTTGTTCCGTTTTGAGTTTTATCAGCTCCCCGAGCCCTTAAACAGATTCAATCTACAAGGAAGCAGAAAAAATTATAGAGTATCGCTGGACAAACCAACAATGTGTACTATCCCCCCCCTCTTTTTTTTTGCCCCATTAATATTGAGAATCAAGACACCGATCCCCATTAAATTAGCAGATCCCAGGATTATAGTTAAGAAACTCTTTACCTTCCAGCTAGTCCAAGATTCCCTTATGTTGACACCAGACAGCCGGAAGAGGGGTCACATGACAAGTCAGGTGACAATCCAGTCACGAGCGAGAACGCGCCGTCTGTGACGTCATTGGGCGATGGTGATTGGCGGGGAAGGGGATGTAGCATCTGAACCCGAGTTCCAGGGTCATTCATGTGCTAATGGTCTAGGGGTTTTGGCTGATTTTGATGCTGGCTCTATCAGTTAGAATGGGTTTTCAATTTGTATCGTTTATAGTAGAAAACTACTAAAAGGCCAACAAACACAGCCTTCAAAAAAAAGTTAACACCAAAGGAATATCCTAGTTGTAAGCCTTTTAAACATGTGAAAATGGGTAGTTACAAGGGATTTGTAACTTAAGATGTAGGTAAACTCAGCATTCCTCCACCTATATAGGAGGGGTAAAGCGTAAGTACATGAAAGCCTGAAAGGGGTGGGAGGGGAGAGGAATTCAAATATTGAAAGCCTGGGTGCATGTTCATTCAGGAAATCTCAGATTTTACGTTAAAATGTAATGTACACATTTTAGTTAAAGCACGTTTATACTTAACAGTTAAACGTTTTATAGGAAAAATACTGACATTTGAATTTTAACAGACCAACCAGACCATCACTTCCCCAAAAACTACCTCAGCAATCATTGTCTCACATGTCGCCACCCCGTCCTCCACTTGCAATTATGCAGGCTATCTTGCCCAATCCCCACAGTTAATGATAGCAGTTTGCCTCTCCCGTCCCAAAGCACCACTCCCAACTCTGCCCTCTTCCCTTTGCCCTCTTCCCTTTTCCCCCTTCCTCTTCCCTCGATGCCAGGCCTACTTGAGCCCTGTGTTGTATGAGGTGACTCTGGCTACTGCATACTGTCGGTGGAATTCCTATTCATCCAGGAATTTCCATCAATAGTGTGCACTGGCTGGGATTATTTCAAATAGCAGCAGTACTTTTAGGGAGGAGAGAGGGTCTGTGTCGATTTTTGGCAACAAGTGCTGACAGACAGCTGGTTCAAGACACTGACTGTCAGTGTGAAACACTGAAGGATGCCAAGTATGTTTGTCCTAATATTTCTCACATTAAGACTGCTCTGTTTGCTATTTCTTGGAAGGTACACAGCAGTAATCTAATTGAGTGGTTCAGATGATCTGTTTGTAGAGTGACCACCTATCCAGTTTTCAACCAGGTAGTCTAGTTTTGGGATAGGCTGCCCACTATTTTAAAACCAACTAATAAAGCTGTTTTTGGGAGCCTGGAGTGAGTGAGGAGAGGGGTTTCAGGAAAGGAATTCTCTCAAATACATGTACAGTGTGCAAAAGTCAGTCAATTTTCATGATACTTATTCCTGGTGCCAGAAACTAAATTTGTAAATAGATTTAAATAATTTTGCACTGTACATCACAAAACAAATTTTCTTCTGTGCTCTGCCTTACCCCTAATCAATCTGAACTGGTAAAAGGTGGCCACCATATCGTGCCCTCACTTCTCAATCTAGGGTTGTGGGTTCAAGCACAATTTCAGAGCTTGAGCACATAATCTTAGGCAGACACTCCAGTACCAAAGGAATTATGTGTTGTTGGAGGAGCTGTCCTTCAAATTAGACATCAAACTGATACCCTGTGTACCTGGACATCAAAGAATCCATGGTACAATTTGAAGAAGAGCAGAGAGTTCTTCAGGTGTCCTGGACAAAATTTCTCCCTTGATAACATTACCAAAAACAAATTAATTGGTTATTCATCTCATTGCATTTGTGGGACCTCACTGTGTGCAAAATGGTTGTCATTGTTGCCTACATAATCAGTCATTGCAATTCAAAGGAATTATTTGTATGTGTACTGATTTGGGACATTTCAGAAAGATATGACAAGATACTGGATAAATGTGCCTTTGTCAAGCTTCCAATCTCTCCCTCAAAGAGGGAAATGGGAAACTAGGAAGGTAAGCTAGGTGAACAGGAAACGAGGAGGATTAGAGAAGGGCACAGAAGACTGGGAGATGGGTGAATGGGAGACAGAACCTAAAAGAGGAGCTGGAAACTGGGAGTTTGTAAGAAGGGTTCACTGGAGGCTGGGAGTTTGAGAGAAGGGAATGGGTATCTGGCCTGAGAGAGGGGAGAGACATAAGTGGCATTGAGTCCAGAACACACAGGAGAGTGGGACTATGCCAAAAGCAGGTGAGTGTATTCTCAAAATGAGCTATAGTACCATCCACCACAATAATTTGCATATAAGACAACTGCACTCACTTTCAACCCCTGAACAATGACCTACATTTCTTGCTGTAAACACTTCTCATTTCTTTTGGGAAACAGAGTTAACAAGTGTTTGCATATAGCAGAAAAAGGATGGTCACCTGAGTTCTGATGAGAGATCAGTACTTAAACATGAATCAATTTTTTTCTTTCAAGTTATTTTTATATTATATATTATAGGAGTCCAGCTTACAGAAGATATTTGGGTCTCTTCCCCCTCCCCCCAGTGCATACCACAGTATAAATAACCCCATGCTCGGTGTACTGATGGCATTGATAAGAATGTGCTATTCGATTAAGGGACTGGTTTCAGTGAAGTAAATGCAGGGGACTGGTCTCCTGCATTTCTACTGATGTAGCAACTGGATCTTCACACTCCACAATGGAGGCAGTAAGGGGAGAATGGACAGTAATAGAAGGAGAGGAGAGATAAATAAAGAGTAGGGGAAGAGACAATTGATGACAATGAAGGGGGCAATGGATGGTAAGTGGATGGCAGGGCAGGGGTAATCAATGGCAATGTAGAAGCAATGGATGGGGAGAAGGAAGGATTCATGGATGGCTATGAAGGGGAGGGGTTGGAAGGGGCAATGGGTGGCAATGAAGAGAGAAGTTAATTAACGGCAAAGGGAAGAGGGAAAGTTAAGGAGTGAGGGAAAGAAGAGTGCCAGCATTCACTGGGAGGAGGGGTAGTGTCATTTTGAATTTAAGGTAAGGTGGGGGAAGATTGCCAACTTTAATAGGGTGGTGGAAAATTGGTACCAGCTTTAAATAGGTTGGAAGGGGCATAAAGTGGCAGGTTGAATTGAGTGTGGGACAGGAAGAAGAGTGCTACTATGAACTAGTGGGGAGGGGTTGCAGTTGAAGAGAGTGTGGGGGTGGAGTGCAGTTGAAGGGAGTGTCTCTGAAAAAGAGTGGGGAGTTGGATGGGGTAAAGTTTTTTTAATTGGGGGTGGGAAGAGAGCGGATGTGGGTTTCTCACTGTTGAGGTAACTTTTGGCAACATAATGATTGGATTGATATGATGAAATTCTAAAAGTCAGTTTGTTTTCTTTTATTAGATTAAAAATTTATTAACTTGTGAAATATAGAAGTGGTCAAAACTAACCAGAATGCACAATTTGTAATGTAAAAATTTTCCATGCCTGCATGAACCTCAGGACTCCCACCACCCCCCCTCCCTCCCCCTTAAAGGATGGCACCACCGATTTAGTGTTTTCCAACATTTGGATTTCTCCTTTGAGGCTTTCAGAACCATACAAGCAAAGGAATGTTGGGCAGATTGAAAGCTTAAGTTACCAATTTTGTGTAACTGCTTATTTTCACTTGTGATAGGCTTTCATTAGGGATGTTCTTGAGATGTGAGCTTTTTTTGTGTGGGGGCTGTTCACTATTTTTACAAGCCCCATCCCCAATTTTCTAGGCAGTCCTGTTTGTGGGGAAGTGCCTGGCAACAAGATATATTACCTTGGAACAGGATGAAGCTGTTTTCATGTTCCTTGTTGTTGTGCTGCCTGTCCTTTGGGGCGAGATGCCGGCGGCTTGTTGTGTGCTGTCAGTCAGGCTGTTTATTATGATTGTGTTGCCATGGTGACAGCGCTTGGTTGCGCTCACAGATCGCGCTCTTGTAGGTGAGACGCCCGAGTCCGGACCAGTTGGAGCGTCGACACCGCAACCGCGGCTCAAACTTTGCCCTCCTTTTTTTTTTAATGGTGCTGAAAGCGCAGTCGGGCCTAAATTTTCGCCATGTCGGTGCGACGGCTACTGACCCGCGGGTTGGAGCTGGGCCGCTCGGCGTTGCGCCTCGTCAACCCCGCGGTAAGAGGCAGGAACAGTGCCGCGTTTCTGCGGCCCTGGGCCCCGCAACCGCTCCAGCCTCCGCTGCCTGCCCGTTATCGGTACTTCCGCCTCTCTGTTAGCGGCCTGGCGGCCCAGCTGCAACGCCAGGCCTTTCGGCACCTTCGCGGGCCCCGCGGGGCCTTGCTGGCCTTCGGCCTGGGGCTGGGGTTCGTCGAGCAGCAGGTGGAAGAGGTGAGGAGGAGCATTGCTGTGTGCGAGGAGATCGAGGTAAGGAAGCCAGGACCGGAGAGGGGAATCTGGGGAATAATTTCAGTGTAAAAAAACATCTGAAAAATATATTTTACCAACCTGATGTGAGGGAACGTTAAATCAGGGACCTTTTATCTCCCAAAATAAAATTCTGGAAATAACTATTAGCTCAGTCAACATCTGAATAAATGTAAGGAATCTTCCAACACCAGGTTATAGTCCAACAGTTTTATTTGAAAATCACAAGCTTTCGGAGGCTTTCTCCTTCGTCAGGTGAGTGTGGGATTCTATGATGGGTACCCTTCATGGAATCCCACACTCACCTGACGAAGGAGAAAGCCTCCGAAAGCTTGTGATTTTCAAATAAAACTGTTGGACTATAACCTGGTGTTGGAAGATTCCTCACATTTGTCCACCCCAGTCCATCACCCGCATCTCCACATCACAACATCTGAATAGACAGGTTAACATTTCAGGTCGAGACCATGGGTGAATTTTCAACTTGCTGCCCATCGGCCGCCAGATTTTCATTTCCATTGATTTGAATGCAAGTGAAAATCGAGCGGTTTCTATAATGGGCAGTCAATACGCAACTCCAGTTTTACACCCAAACAGCAGGTTGATAATCCACCCCTCCCTGTCTGAACTCTGCAGTGCCCACTGGTGCACTGCTTGATGAGCTGAAAGGTTTTAGCTGGTTAAACTCCCTGTGCATTTGGAAGTCCCTAAGCCTTGACTCTGCCAACGTGCATTTAAGCTCGCAGGCGCTGTCTAGATTCACGTATGAACAACGATCACTTGAGCAAGGTAATGGAGTACTGTAGGTGCCTGTGCAATCATGTCCCAATGCAAGTCAATATCTTCAGGAAAGATGGGGATTTTCCCTGAGTTTAATATCAAATCTGACCTGTTGCAATTTAGGACGAAACTGGCAGATGTGGACCCATACCTCAGCAAGAGTCTGCACTTTTTAGGAGAGGGGGGAACTCGGACAAAATAAAGCTTCACTAAGCAAGAAAGTGCATTAATAGCAAGGGTTCTACCACACCAGTGATCATTTATTTGATTAGCTTGATGTGACCCCCCCCCTTCCTACCACAAAGAAGTACTGATAACTTCAGCTTCAATATTACTCTTGAATTAAGGGATGTGCCAGTACCAGCCATGCCTCCTTGATTATCTGGGATGGTGGCTGTGACAATAAGACCACAGTGTCTTAGTTTCCAAACCACAGCCTAGAGAACTTGCCTTGTCAGCTAGTGGTCAAGGACATCTAGCTGAACTTGGTAGATTAGTAAGAGTGCTGATGGCAGAGCTGCATTTTTAGCAGTTCCATTCATAAAGCTGGATTAAGATTTGCAGTTCAAAACTGTAGCTGCAGCTGAAAAAAGTTCCAATTTACATAAATGTGTAACAGGTTGATATAATTTGGTTAGTCACACAGGATGAATTCAGGCTGTTTCCTCACTTCCATCTTAATAAGATTAATTGTTCAATTTTTTTCCATCTGCCAGACACTGTTTAAAAGCAAGAAGATTAAATATGAAAACTCCATTCCTTTATGCACCCATGGATATCGCTTGGAAGATTACGTGATCGGACACCCAATTGGAAAGGGATGTAATGCAGCTGTGTACAAGGCGTTTATTCCTGGAGTAACCAACCCAAAGGCAAGCAACCTGATCACAACAAAAGAAAGACCCCAAGAGAGTAACAGGGAGGGAAAGAGTGCCGCCATTGTACAGGATGTCTCCAGTGGGGATACCGAAGTAAGAGAGAATATAGCGATTGCACAGGAAAAATCGAGTTTGAATTTCATGATTTTGGAGAGGGAAACATCAACTGACTCAGTGAGTGCATTGGAGGGAGACACCAGCTACCCAGTGAGTGCATCAGAGGTAGACACCAGCTACCCAGTGAGTGCATCGGAGGGAGACACCAACTACCCACTGAGTGCATCGGAGGGAGACACCAGCTGGCCACTGAGTGCATCGGAGGGAGACACCAGCTGGCCACCGAGTGCATCTGAGGGAGACACCAGCTACCCACTGGCTCTAAAAATGCTTTGGAACATATCAGTAAGTCAAACACAGATGCAAAGTTAAAGTTTGTTGCTTGAGCCTGAATGGAAGATGACCATATACTGGGATATATGGCACAAGATTTGCAGCTTGAATCCAGATCATGTTGTGCTTATAATGAAGAACCTTTTGGAGAGAGTACTCTCAGTATAAAATACTCCACTCTCCACCGAGTTGTAAAAAGAAAGTCGTGTTGTTTTATATTAACATTTTTCCTTTTTTAGTTGAGTAACAGTAATTACTAGCCCTAACAATAACAGTGTAGCATCCGGATGGAATCAAAGCAAAATTATGTATCAAAAATAGTTGCAGTGGATGAATAAAGTCCCCAGTTAGACACTGTCTGATCGTACACATTGAGGAGACCATAGAAACCAATCTGACCACTAAAATTAACCTCGTCTGAGGTCCAGCCTGTGGGGGACTTAAAAATCACTCTGCTCTGGCGACAACATTTCACAAATCATAGCAGGGTTGCTCGTCAGGGAATCAGGGGTCACCAACTCTTTGCAGGGGAATAGGTGGTTGTGAAAGATACATTTCAGTATTATTTTTCCATCATGTTCAACCCCCATCCGCATAACCATGGAGATCTGCCATTTCAATTTCCTCTCGTATCAGAATATTGCTCAGCATGGGAGGAGCGCCATAGATGAATTTGGGAATTGGTACCTGGATCCTGATCCAAAGGTGCCTCAGCCTGGAAAAACTGATACCAGCTCTTTTCTGTGTTCCCACCTGGCACCAGGGTCAGATTGGTGACATTTCTGCGCCTTTTGTTGATGGGTTTGAGTGGACCATGTTGCCCTACTTAACATACAAAACAGTCATTGATGTGCTTTGCTCAGGAAAAATAATATGATTTTGAGAAAATGGGGGTGAGTTGATGGGAACTTTATCATTAACATTTTATGGATTCCTGAGACACAGATCACAGTTTCCACTGTCTCCTCCTCCCATTTTGAACTTGGTATTTTTGCTGCAAAGTGAAAAATGAAAATAATTAAGGGGCAAAGCATTTTAAACAAGCACAGATGTTTTGCACATTAAGCCACACAGGATTTAGTCTCAGTGCTTGAACTTCTAATTGCAGGCCGGGTCCTCCAGTGATGCAATCCTGAGAACAATGGGCCAGGAGCTGGTTCCAACCACCCCCAACGCAGTAACCGGAGAGTTTGGCAGAACCAAAAGGTTAGATACACGTGTACTGCAGCTTTATTAGTGACTTTTTGCCTTATCAGTATGAATGTGATAGGATAAATGATCACAGATATATTGCACACCGTTAAATTTTTACTGTGGATTTTTCTTTTGTTTTGCTTAAATTTCTTAATTTTCCTTGTCTATGCTGTCATCATGTATTGTTTCCCAGCCAAGAGGGCATACAGTTACCAGACATGACGGTATCAAGCTAAAAGAAAAGGCTAACACAAATGCAAGGAAAAGTGGAAATCCAGCCAATTGGGAGGATTATAAAAAGAAACAAAGGGATACAAAAAAAGTATTAGGATCTGCAAAAAGGGAATATGAAGAATAAAAACTTGCAACGAATATTAAAGCTAACAGAAAAAGTTTTTATAAATATATTAAGAGAAAGAGAGGTAAAGGGGAATGCGGGCCCACTAAAGACGGATGCAGGCGAGAATATAATGGATAATAAGGAATCAAAAGCAAAGTACTGCGTATGCTGGAAATCTGATCTGGATAATAAGGAAATGGCAGACTTGTTAAATGAGCACTTGGTATCTGTTTTTACAGTGGAGGAAGAAGCCTAAATACTGTGGTACAAAGCAACCTAAAAATAAATCATGGGGAGGAACTTAGTGGATTTAATATAAATAAAAGAATGGCAATGGGGAAAATAATGGGACTTAAGATAGACAAATCTCTAAGACCTGATGGTTTCTACCCCAGGGTATTAAAAGAAATAGATGAGGAAATTGCACACCTATCAGTTTAACATCAGTTGTGGGGAAGTTACCGGAATCTGTCATCAGAGATAGAGCGACTGAATACTTGGACAAGTATCAGCCAATCAAAGAGAGTCGGCATGGATTTGTGATGGGTAGGTCATGCCTGACTAATCTAGTTGAATTTTTTGAGGAGGTCACTAGCGTGATGGACAGGGAAGTGACTATGGATGTTGCTTTTCACCATGTATACTAATGACTTGGATGAAGGAATAGAGAGTAGACTATCTAAGTTTGCCAGATGACACCAAGTTAGGAGGCACAGTAAGTTGTGTGGATGGGAGCAGGAAGTTACAGGTGGGACATGGACAGACTAAGCAAGTGGGTAAAACTATGGCAGATGGAGTTCAGTGTGGGGAAGTGTGAGGTCATCCACTTTGGATTTGTGAAAAAGATATCTGAATATTTTCTTAATGGACAGGTTTGTATTCCCTTGAGTTTAGAAGGTTGAGGGGTGATGTAATCAAGGCCTTTAAAATGATAAAGGGATTCAATAGGGTAGATATAGAGAAAACGTTTCCTCTGGCGAGGGAATCCAGGGCAAGGGGGCATAATCTTAAAATTAGAGCTAGGCCATTTAGGAGTGAAATCAGGAAGCACTTTTCTACACAAAGAATCATAGAATGATACAGCACAGTAGGAGGCCATTCAGCCCATTGTGCCTGTGTCGGCTCTTTGAAGGAGCTATCCAATTAGTCCTACTCCCCCGTCTTTTCCCCATAGCCCTGCAAATTTTTCCCTTTCAAGTATTTATCCAGTTCCCTCTTGAAAGTTATTATTGAATCTGCTTCATCCACCCTTTCAGGCAGTGCATTCCAGATCCCAAAAGGCCGTGGAGCTGGGTTAATTGAAAATTTCAAGACTGAGATCAATGGATTTGTGTTGGGTAAGGGTATTGAGGTATATGGAACAAAGGCGGGTAAATGGAGTTGAGTTACAGATCAGCCATGATCTAATTGAATGGTGGCATAGGCTCGAGGGACTGAATACCTACTCCTGTTTCTGTGACATACAAGAATAGCTTTGGGTGACCCTTCCTCTTACTCTGCAATCACAGCCAAGATAGGAATTCTGCACCTGTGGCAGTGAGCCTGCTTCTTATCTTTGTGGCATGGCAGGCTGCTTTGCTGGCTTACTGCACTACAACTCCACCATCATATTGGGGTTCAATTGAAACCATTTAATATTATGCTATTTGCTATATACAAGGACATTGAGACACACCAATTACTTTAATATTCCACCTGAGATGTTCTTTGCTTCATAACTTCTCCCAATTACTTTGATCAGACCCTACAGTCATAACAGAAAGAAGATGAAACCACATCCAAACATCATCCAGATCTTCCGAGCTTTCACAGCCAACGTTCCACTCTTGCCTGGAGCTTGGAGAGAGTATCCCGATGTACTGCCAACCAGATTGAATCCTAGTGGGTTTGGACACAACCGCACTCTCTTTCTGGTGATGAAAAAGTAAGCAGTTCAGGCCCTGCAAGGTGTGTGTATTTAGGGGCTGCTGTCTGAAGAATTAGCTCAGGTCCACCATGTGAAATGCTTTGAGTTTGGCAGGGAAGGAAACCTGAAATCAGCCATGGTAAAACAAATAATGTAGGTTTCTACGTGGGATGTAAGGGATTGATTGAGTCCTAAATATTAGACATCTGGAGCTCATACCATGCTTTAGCCTGGTTCAGTTAGCCTACCTCATGATTCACTGATCCCAGATTGATGTTGGTTGAGCAGTATAGTTATTGGCACTCTGCAGGATTACCAGGTTTTTCATTTTAGGTCAGTGTACAGTTGCAGGAAAAGATTCAGAACTTTTTTTAGTGTCTTATCTGCATTCCCTTTGTACCTTTTGCTCAACATGGTGCAGAACCTGTGACTGGGAAATAATCTATATGACATGTTGCAGTGTTAAACTGCATTTGGTTCGAAGATTTAGATTATTTGAACATGGATTAGAGCCATAGTATAGCATGGGACCCACTTACAACCCACGTACCCGTCACCTGGTCTAGGCAGACCCGCTACAAGCGTCCACTCAGAGCTCTGAGATGTTGCTGGAGTGAGGATTCAGTGTAGTCCCCGCCTCGCTTGCTGTCCAGTGAGAGAGAGTGAAGAAATGTTAGGAAGTGATATTCTCAGTATCCCCACAGGCCCTATAAAATACAACTGTTGGTACTATAGATTTTTCCCCCTTCCTGTTGGGCAATGCTCGGCCTCCACTTGGGAATAGCCTGGGTGACCCATTTGAAGTCCAAAGCTCACTCTGCGGTGAAGTATGTTGCCACATTGTAGAAAGTGGCTCTTGAGCAAGACATGCTCTAAACTGCAATCAAAACAAAAAGTTGATTAACACTGTTGGCTCAGTTGTTTATGGCAGATTAGGAAGGTCAAACGTTCAATCACTGGTCTGTGCTGAGTTAGCTGATCTCAATTGGTGTAGCATTGGGGCCCTTGTGGCTCTGTGTTAGGGATCTGGCTCTTGATTGCTTTCCAGTGACCCTTGCTGGAACTGCATATGGGTGGAGATTGAGTGAGGACAGGATAGGGCTTGGTTATGATGTCCCCACAGTCAGAAAACCTACTGACGCTTGCTATCTAGGATCGTGCATAAAAAGTGATGGTTTGGGTACCAGAGGGTGCGTTGCATCTATGGAACTGTAGTGCAACAAGAGTCAGCACCTTTAGGAGGGGAGCAGGGAAAATTAACGTGAAAGAAATGGGGGGGGGGGGGAGAAAGCACTGTTTTACACCACGAGCATTTTGACTATAAGTGAGGCTGTTTGATGCTGTTGAAAGTGTTGCTGCTTTTCAAATGATATTATACGTTGAATAGGTTGAAGAATTAGCTATTTGATAACACCTTTTTAGCAGCACAAAACACAGAGCTGATATTTATGTGTTTTGTGCCTTAGCTATCCATGCACCCTGCGCCAGTACCTGCAGGTCTGTATCCCCAGCACTAAGTGTGCTACCTTGATGATTCTTCAGTTGCTGGAGGGAGTGGATCATCTGGTTCAACATGACATTGCGCACAGAGACCTGAAGTCTGATAATATCCTGGTGGAGTTTGATTCAGGTGATTGTATAGATTGGGTGGGAGCGGGGAAGATCCTGTAAGCAGTCATCGAAATTTAGATTTTTTTTTAAAGTTTTGACATCTCTGCATGCACAAAAATTATATTCGGAAAGAAGTTCAATCTAACAGCAAACAGTAAGTAAAAGCAAAGTATAAAATATATCAGACAAAATATATCGGACATCAAAATGTAAGGCATACAGAATCACATGGACCAGGAGACTGGTGACATGAGGAGAGGACAACAGCAGCTGTTCAGGGAAAGGAGTGGAGACCACTCCTGCTCTTATGCCAGTATCTAACTAGAATGAAACACCACAAACAATTGTCTCACCAATTCAAGGTTCAATCCTCTCTCACCACTAATGAATTCCTTTGCTCCAAAATAACTTTTAAATGGGATCTATGACTGGTCTTTCAGCTCATTAACTTATTAAATGCCTCTGTCCCATCAAAGAAAGCCTGGGCATAATATATCACAATTAATTAAGAGAGGATTTGTCTAGAATTCCCAGTCTTGAGGCACAGAACTCTGTACAGGAGAAAGGTCTGGCTATGTGTTTGCACAATGTATAGTGCAGTCAAGTTTGTATATCCTATATTCTTCTTGCTTTTTTTCTAAAAATATCCACCTGAAAAAGATGGAGGGGTTTATAGTCTATATTTCACATAGGTCATTGATAGCTGCAATCCTACAGTTTCTGTGGCACCACAAAAGATTTTTTTTTTGCAACACTTCATGAATCAGTTTTTTTATTCTTCATTTAATGATTTTAATTCCACGGAAAATAATTGATATTTTTCAGTTCATAGCACTATTGCCTCCATTTTAAAATTGCTGATTCATGACTCACTCTGGAACCTGATAAAGCACAATATAAATGTGAGTCTTTCTTTCCTGTGTACTGTTTAGTTAGCTGTCCACGTTTGGTGATCACCGACTTTGGTTGCTGTCTGGCAGATGAAGATCTGGGGTTGAGGCTTCTCTTTACCAGTGTGTATGTCGATCGGGGAGGCAATAGCTGCCTGATGGCTCCTGAGGCAAGTGCACTGAAAATATATGTAAAATGAAGGGAAGCTAGTACTTGTGCACAGTTTATGTTTGTAGTGAGACTTGCCTGTCTGTAACTCCAATCAGAGCCACTGGTTTATGGTAACTGAATAAGTCAAGATTCTTTGACTAGTTGGTGCAGCGAGTTCCAAGTCTAATCCCTACTCTTGTGCTTTTCAGATTTCTGCAGCAGTACCTGGACCCAGTGTAGCTATTGATTACAGCAAATCAGATGCCTGGTCAGTGGGTACCTTAGCCTATGAGATCCTGGGTCTTCCCAATCCATTTTATGAACAAGGAAGGGATCGCCTGGAGAGCAGGAACTACCAAGAGAATCAGCTGCCGCCTCTGCCAGGCTCCATTCACAGAGACGTGAGGCAGGTGGTGAAACATTTGTTGTGCAGAGATCCTAAGAGGGTGAGTACAGCAGCAATAGTTGAAACTGTTTATTGACTTGGAATTAATAGAGGTCCTTTTGTAAAGTGCCCTTGGTATATCACAGCCTTGGATTACAACCTTGTTTTTAATGGCTTCCTCATTAAAGCATAACCCCTTTCTGATTCAGGATCTATAACATGTTCACCGTTATAACCTATAATTTGAATGGCTCCTAAAGAGAACATAATGAGGATTTATCTTACCATGTTGAATTTAAAATGAAGTATATGTTGTATTGTTGGTATCATCTTTTTCCTGCACCAATTACGATGGCACACTTAGTTAGTATTCCCTTGTACCCTGTAACAATCTGTTTCTTTTCTGTTTTGAAAATTATTTCAATTCCTTTCCTAAAGATGCTAACTTGCTGGGGAAAAGGTTCAAAGACATGAGCAGGTGTCCGGTACCTGGCCATTCATCATTTGCGAGCCCTAGGCACTGAATGTCAACAGGCTATTCAAGTAAACAATGTCATAGCCAACCCCGAGCTCAATCCTGTCCTCGCCTAATGTCCACACACTTGCACTTTCCAGCAGGGGTCACTGGATAGGGAAACCTTGGCTCAATTGTTCTCCCCTCAACCTATTTCTGTTCTTGAGGCCAGTTGTAGTGTCCCAACTGCTGCCCCGATTGAGGTAGCCCATTCAGCATAGACCACCCTAAACATTCACTCCCTTCATCACTGGCGCAGCGTGGCTGCAGTGTGTACCATCTACAGGATACACTGCAGCAATTCGCCAAGGCTTCTTCGACAGCACCTCCCAAACCCATGACCTCTACCACCTAGAAGGCCGTTCCTTCATCGTTGCTGGGTCAAAATCCTGGAACTCCCTACCTAACAGCATTGTGGGAGAACTTTCCCACATCCCATGAATGAATAAAAAAAAGCCTTCATCCAGTAGGGGAGATGGAGTCTGGAGATTAAATCAAGTTAATATGTTTAGCCCATGTACCATATGGGGCTTTGCTGTACTCGCCCAATGTTTCACACATGCAATTATGCAGGTGCCATCCACCCAGCAGTGCCTCACTCAGTTGTCCATTCTTCATGAAAGTGAAGATGAGAATCTTGAAGTTGATTCTTCAGCCGTGGCTCAGTGGGTAGCACTCTCACCCAGAAGGTCGTGGGTTCAAGCCCCACTCCATAGATTTGAGCACAATTTCTAGGCTGACACTCCCAGTGCAGTACTGAGGGCGTGATGCACTGTCGGAGGTGCTGTCTTTTGGATGAGATGTTAAACCGAGGCCCCGTCTGCCCTCTCAGGTGGCTGTAGAAGATCTCATTGCACTATTCGACAAAGAGCAAGGAAGTTCTTCCTGGTGTCCTGGCCAATATTTATCCCTCAATCAACATCACTAAAAGAGATGATCTGGTTATTATCACATTGCTGTTTGTGGGATCTTGCTGTGCACAAATTGGCTGCCGCGTTTCCTACATTACAACAGTAACTACTCTTCAAAAGTACTTCATTGGCTGAAAAGCACTTTGGGACGTCCTGAGGTTGTGAAAGGCGCTATATGAATGCAAGTCTGACTTTCTTTCTCTAGGCCACACGGAACCAATAGAGCTTGTAAAAGAAGGATTGAAGGGAATTGTCTCCTTCCACGCTTCATTCTAAAGCCTCTTCTCTCCCGGCTGTTATCCCCCAGTTTTTAGCTCTGGGGCACTGAAGCTGAATGCACTGTCCTTCCTAGCAACCCATCTGACATCAGCTAAAAGTGTGGATTCTCATCATCTGTTGACCTGTATAATCTGGAACTGAACGTGCATTTTTTTCTTTCCCTCTCACAGCGCCTGTCAGCAAGAGTTGCTGCGGACATGCTGCACCTACACCTGTGGGGGGAGGAGCTCCTTGCCTCGGCTCAGATCAGTGTGGAGAAGGTTGTTGACTGGCTTCGGTGCCAGACCCTGCTCACCTTCCTGCAGGTCACGATGAGTTGCAAATTATCTGTGGAGACCGAACTAAAGAGAAGCTTCTTGGCAAATCTCAGTTTTGAAGAAGTGAGGATGGGACTGGATCTACTGCTACACGGGAGGAGCAACCTCTAAATGCAACACATGAGTTCACATCAATAAATAATACACTGGGTTCTAAAACAGAATTTAGGTGAAATTAATGCTACTAATTAGGGACCTAGGAATAAAACTTTGCGCTTAATTGATAATTGATGAGATGAATAAGAGCTTAAACAGCGCGTCTGGGACTTATGCTGGCCCAATAATTAATAATAGGAAGTGAATATTTAATACTATCTCACCATATAGTACTTCACTGACATCAAGGGGAACTTCTGTAGATTTCAAACAGCTGGAAAATAAATATGTGGATGTGTGACTAACTCTGTGTTTACTATAGAATGTTACTGACTCTGCCTATCTGACATGGAGGGCAGCTCACCACTGAGTTGTGGTGTTTCTTGCACCACTTGTACCTTGAAGTCAAGCCCTGGCACTCAGCACTTTTATTTTAAACAATCCAGATGAAGGTCCAAGGCCTACAGTGCAGGACATCAACAAGTTGTAAAGTGTATGAGAAGAATGAAGACAGATCATTAAGTAGGGGTAGGTGACACTAAGCCTTGGTTTTAAAAGCCTGTAGATTATAGGAGGAAAGGAAGCCTGGGGGGGGAGGGGCAAAGAGTTCCACAGTTTTTGAGATTTTGGAGAGGGAAAAATAAGTTTGCAGACATTTGAAATTTTAATCCTGTGGGCAGGAACTATTAGTCATGCACAGATTGCATTTAGAGAAAAAAATCTAGAAACTAACTGGGTCATTTTTTCTGCATATCTTGCTTGTAGCAGCTTCTCTTGCAGCTAGATTAGTCGCTGAGCTAATTAACTAGCCTATCACAGTGATCTACAGATATGTTATCAGTCTGTATTCACAGTGTAGTTCTGTTAAAATAATTTGAATAAACTTAGTGTCATCTGAAATTTGAATATTGATCTCGTTCTCATTTCTCTCAGCCCTTTTTGCTGCTACATAAATCATTGATTTCCAGCATTCTGATCATATGAGACAACATTAGCAATTTAAATACATTCTCTGATGTGAACCAAACTTCAACAATACTTCATGTCAGAACCAAATTCCTCTCAAAATTGGAAGTTGGGTACCATCTAACATTCCAGCCAAATGCCATAAAATGAAGCCATCCTTATTTGTAGAACCTGCACATTTAATAGGAATCACCTATCATCTACTCAGAAATTACTTATAACAATTCCCTTTCAGAAGTTCCTCTTACAAACCCCTTTACTGGTTAGATAACCTTCCCCCCTCACCCCGCCTCTTCTCCATAATACTTATATTTTCCCTTCTCACTTTAATTTTCCCTTTCAACAGTCCATAAATTACAACTGGTCCAGAGTACTGCAGCATGAGATCTCACCCACAGTGAAGCCACATCTCCATCACTCCTGTTTTTACAAGCTCCTTGAGCTCTAGAGAATCAAGTTTAAGATTTTGACTTTCAAATCATTCCATGCCCTCAACATCTCTGCGATGTCACCTCCCACGCTGCATTCAAAAGCTTTCTAAAGACCCTTCTCTTCCACCGTGCTTTTGCTTCCCCCTTTTGCCCCCGCTTCCCTTTTGCCCCTGCCCTGTAAACTGCACTGAGACATCTCTGCGTATGAAGTGCACTATAGAAGCAGAGTTGTTTTTTCTCTGTCCTCTCATGCAGCTAGTGACTCGCAATGTGGGAGATTCCTCAGGCACTGGCAACCCTGTGGTACCTCATCCAGTATGCCATTCAGATCTGAGTTAGCATGTTTTATATGGATCGAAACCCAATGAAAGATGACCTCCTGTGGTATTGGCTATGAGATTTAATGAAGGGCTGTTGGGAGTTGCTAGTTAATTGGACACAAACAGGCAAGTAAACATCTTCATATCAAGGAGGGAAATTAGAAAATCTCCCAGCTTCCTTGATGGCTCAGTGGATAAATGCCCTGCCTACTTGGCCATATAAACCAAGAGCAAGAGTCCTGAAGGCTGTGTTGCCTACTCGGTGCCAGGGTTAAGGACATCACCTCAGGGCTGGAGAGAAACTTGGAGTGGGAGGGGGAGGATCCAGTTGTCGTGGTCCACGTAGGTACCAACGACATAGGTAGGACTAAGAAAGAGGTTCTGCTGAGGGAGTTTGAGCAGCTAGGGACTAAATTAAAAAGCAGTACCACGAAGCTGATAATCTCCAGATTATTACCTGAGCCACGAGCAAATTGACACAGGGTAAATCAGATCAGAGAGATGAATGCGTGGCTCAAAGATTGGTGTGGGAGAAGTGGGTTTCGATTCATGGGGCACTGGCACCAGTACTGGGGAAAGAGGGAGCTGTTCCGTTAGGACAGGCTTCACCTGAACCATGCTGGGACCAGTGTTCTGGAAACCGAATAACTAGGGCAGTAGAGAAGGCTTTAAACTAAATAGAGGAGGGGAGGGCTCAGGTGGGGCGAAGTTTACATTGATAAAGAAAATAGACAAGGAAGTAGTACAGGAAAGTGATGGGGGTAATGATAAACAGAGTGTGTCAGGAAGGGATAGAGCGTACAAACATAAGAATGCACTAGCAAATGGGGCTGGGGTAGGAAAGAATGGTAAAAAGACAAAATTAAAGGTTCTTTATCTGAATGTGCGCAGCATTCGTAATAAGAGAGATGAATTGAAGGCACAAATAGAAACAAATGGGTATGATCTCGTGGTCATTACAGAGACGTGGTTGCAAGGTGACCAAGGTTGGGAGCTAAATATTCAGGGTTATTTAACATTTCGGAAGGATAGGAAGAAAGGTAAAGGTGATGGGGTAGCTCTGTTAATAAAGGATGAAATTGGTATAACAGTGAGAAATGATCTTGGCTCAGTAGATCAAGATGTCGAATCAATTTGGGTGGAGGTAAGAAATAGCAAGGGAAAGAAATCACTGGTAGGAGTAGTATATAGGCCCCCTAACAGTAGCTACACTGTAGGGCAAAATATAAATTAGGAAATAAGGGGGGCTTGTAAAAAAGGTAATGCAATAATCATGGGTGATTTTAACTTTCACATAGATTGGACAAATCAAATTGGCAAAAATAGCCCTGAGGAGGAGTTCATAGAGTGTATTAGGGACTGTTTCTTAGACCAATACATTGGGTTTCCAACCAGGGAACGGGCCATTTTGGATCTGGTAGTGGGTAATGAAACAGGATTAATTAATGATCTCAATGTCAAGGACCCCTTGGGAAGCAGTGATCATAACATGATAGAATTTCACATCCAGTTTGAGAGTGAGGATCTTGGGTCTGAAACTACTGTATTAAACTTAAATAAGGGCAATTTTAAAGGAATGAGGGCGGAATTGGCTAAAATGGACTGGGTAAACAGATTAGATGGTATGATGGTGGATAAGCAGTGGCAAACATTTAAAAAGATATTTTATGACTCGCAACAAAAATATATCCCTGTGAGGAGGAAAGACTCCACAAAAAGGGTGAGCCAACCATGGCTAACTAAGGAAGTCAAGAATGGTATCGGTTAAAAGAAAAAGCATACAACATGGCAAAGATTACTGGTAAGCCCAAAAATTTTAAGAACCAGCAAAGGATGACTAAAAGAATAATAAAGAGGGAGAAAATAAATTATGAGTAAACTAGCAAGAAATATAAAAACTGACAGTAAAATCTTCTACAAGTATATAAAAAGGAAGAGGGTAGCTAAAGTAAACATTGGTCCCTTAGAGGATGAGACTGGGGAAATAATAATGGAAAACAAGGAAATGGCAGAGGAATTGAACAGATATTTTGTATCTGTCTTCACAGTAGAAGACACTGATAACATACCAATAATAGTAGAAAATCAAGGGGCAAAGGGGAGGGAAGAACTAAAAACAATCACTATCACTAGAGAAAAAGTACTAGGTAAACTAATGGGTCTAAAGGCTGACAAGTCCCCTGGATCTGATGGCTTGCATCCGAGGGTCTTAAAGGAAGTGGCTACAGAGATAGTGGATGCATTGGTTGTAATCTTCCAGAATTCACTAGATTCTGGAAAGTTCCCAGCGGATTGGAAAACCGCAAACGTAACACCCCTATTCAAGAAGGGAGTGAGACAGAAAGTAAGTAACTATAGACCAGTTAGCCTAACATCTGTCATTGGGAAAATGCTAGAATCCATTATTAAGGAAGTAGTAGCAGGACATTTGGAGACTCATAATACAATCAAGGAGAGTCAACATAGTTTTATGAAGGGGAAATAATGTCTGACAAATTTATTAGAGTTCTTTGAGGAAGTAACGGGCAGGTTGGATAAAGGGGGAACCAATGGATGTAGTATATTTGGATTTCTAAAAGGCATTTGATAAGATGCCACATAAAAGATTACTGCACAAGATAAGAACTCATGGTGTTGGGGGTAATATGCTGGGATGGATAGTGGATTGGCTAACTAACAGAAAACAAAGAGGATAAAAGGGTCATTTTCAAAATGGCAATCTGTAATTAGTGGGGTGCCACAGGAATCAGTGCTGGGGCCTCAACTATTTACAATATATATCAATGACTTGGATGAAGGAACAGAGTGTCTTGTGGCCAAATTTGCTGATGATACAAAGATAGGTAGAAAAGCAAGTTGCGATGAGAACACAAAGTGTCTGCAAAGGGATATTGACAGGTTAAGCGAATGGGCAAAAATTTGGCAGATGGAATATAATGTGGGAAAATGTGAAGTCATCCACTTTGAGAGAAAAAATAAAAAAGCAAAATATTATTTGAATGGAGAAATACTACAAAATGCTGCAGTACTGAGGGATCTGGGTGTCCTCGTACATGAAACACAAGAAGTCAACATACAGGTGCAGCAGGTAATCTGGAAGGCAAACAGAATATTGGCCTTTATTTCTAGGGGGATGGAGTATAAAAGCGGGGAAGTCATGCTACAGCTGTACAGGGTGCTGGTGAGACCACACCTGGAGTACTGCATATAGTTCTGATGCCCTTATTTAAGGAAGGACATACTTGCATTGGAGGCAGTTCAGAGAAGGTTTACTAGGTTGATTCCGGGTATGGAAGGGTTGTCTTATGAGGAAAGATTGAACAGGTTGGGTCTATACTCATTGGAGTTTAGAAGAATGAGAGGAGATCTTATTGAAACATACAAGATTCTGAGGGGACTCGATAGGGTAGATGCTGAGAGGATGTTACCCCTCATGGGGGAATCTAAAACTAGGGGACATAGTTTCAGAATAATGGGTCACCTGTTTAAGACGGAAATGAGGAGGAATTTCTTCTCCCAGAGGGTCATGAATCTTTGGAATTCTTTACCCCAAAAAGCTGTGGAGGCTGAGTCATTGAATACATTCAAGGCTGAGTTAGACCAATTTTTGATCAGCAAGGGAGTCAAAGGATATGGGGAAAGGGCAGGAAAGCGGAGTTGAGGTAAAAATCAGATCAGCCATGATCTCATTAAATGGCAGAGCAGGCTCGAGGGGCCGAATGGCCTACTCCTGCTCCTATCTCTTATGGCCTTATGGTTTAATCAGGAAGGTCCCGGTTTCGATCCTGATCGGTGCTGATTTTATTGATCTCAGCTGGGACTACGGTTGTCTTCATTGCCCCTAGACCCTGGGGGCAAAAGTCAGCCAGGGTTCGCGCTCCTGATCATTATCTCGTGACGCCAGTTTAAAAGTGCTTGTGTGGATGTCAAATGAGAACAGCATTGGGCTCAGGTATGAAGCTCCATGCAATTAAATACCCTGCTGATGCTCACTGCCCAGGCTCACTTGATTGAGGTACCAGAGGGTGACCAGCACCATGGAACTCTACCGCAAGAAGGGTCAGTGCCATTGGGACAGGAGGAGAGAAAATTGTAATTTAAGAAAAATCCCTTGCTAACTGGGATCAGCTGAGGGTCAGAGTCAATTTTAGTCGAGATGTGGAGATGCCGGTGATGGACTGGGGTTGACAATTGTAAACAATTTTACAACACCAAGTTATAGTCCAGCAATTTTATTTTACATTCACAAGCTTTCGGAGGCTACCTCCTTCGTCAGGTGAACGATGTGAAAAATGAGGAATCGTTCACATCGTTTTTCACACATTTTTCACATCGTTCACCTGAGGAAGGAGGAAGCCTCCGAAAGCTTGTGAATTTAAAATAAAATTGCTGGACTATAACTTGGTGTTGTAAAATTGTTTACAATTTTAGTCGAAGTGCGGCAGTACTTTGCATCTGGTTCAAAACAGCTGATCAGATTCTAAAAGTCAAGCTGTGGCCTTTGGACCTGACTGTGGTTTTGTAAGAGATCTGAGCTCTGTTTTACAGCTCTGGAATAGTCCCTGTTCACACTGGTTGTTGCAATCACTGAAAGAGTTATTTTGAATAAAGCTTTAAGCAAGTGGGGGCGGGGTCGCCCTCCTTCCTGAGCTATTGGACTGGAGACTGAGGGAGACAATTCAGCCAGCGCTGGTCTGCAAATAGCTCGAGTGACATTGGCAGATGGGCCAGGGTGGGTCATTTGTCCGTCACTCGCAGACTGGAAAATAGGAGAGAATTTGATGGCTCCAAAGAGAGAGAGAAGCCTATTTTTAATAAACTCTGAGACCTGAGTAAAATTGCTGTAGTCACAAAAGAGTAGGAGTGGTTCAATGCTATGGTCAGTGGTAGCTTAGTTACAGCTATCACAGTCAGCCAGGGCTCGACGTGGGGCAGAGTTACTGGTGGTAATCCACTTTGATCAGGTCAGGGTTCGTGTTTACTGGGATCTATTCCAACGCCCTCAGCAAGAATGGAGCGAATTCTCTTGCGCTGCGTCCCTTCTTTACTGAAGTCGGGGTATCCGCGGGACCGTCTAGGGCTGCTGCAGACTCTGTCTCGCCGGGGTTTCGCCTCGTCCCAGCTGAACGTGCCCAAGAGCGCCGCCGAAATAGCCCGGCCGGTCGGAGTTTGCTCCATGATGCGCCTCCCAATGCAAGATTCCTCGCAGGGGCTGGACGCTGCTTTTGTTGGAGTGCCTCTGGACATTGGCACCTCGAACCGTCCTGGTGCCAGGTAAGAAACACAAGTGAATGGACAAAGTTTCTACATTCTGCCGTTCAGTCATTAGCATATGTGAATTAAAAATCTGAACATATTTATTTAGTTTGGGTTACTTCCAATTGATTATAAAACCCGTAGTATAAACATGTCCCTAATTTAGCACCAATTGGCATGTTGCTGGGGCACTGTAATGTTTCATATAGACAGGTGGGATGGACAAAGCCAGGACATCTACAAGAGCCTTCCAAGGAGGAGGACACCACCTCAGTTTATCCAAACTTAAACCAATGGGCCAGATTATGCGCAAGTGGTTCAGCAATTTCTGGGGCTGAGTAAATGTGGGTTTTAAATGTCAACATCCAAAAGAAGCAGTCTCCTTCCCTAAAGTGGCATCTCGCTGCCCGCCTCACCGTTGAAATGCATTGAATAGAGTGAAGTTGCTGTATTTGCACCATAAATACTAACAAAACTCGCCACAAAAAAATTAAATCATGTCATTTCAAGGCTAAGTACCCCTCGAGCCACGTGATAAGTGTTAATTACAACAACTTGCATTTATTTCGCGCCTTTAGCTCAGTAAAACGTCCCAAGGTGCTTCACAGGAGCAGTTATCAAACACAATTTGACACAGAGCCACATAAGAAAATATTAGGACAGGTCAAAGAGATAGAGGTAGGGAGGCGGAGAAGTTTAAGGAAGGAATTCCGGAACTTAGGGCCGAGGCAGCTGAAGGCATGGCCGCCAATGCACTGCCAGAAAGGGCGGTGGAAGCTGATTCAATAGTAACTTTCAAAAGGGAATTGGATAAATACTTGAAGGGAAAAAAATTACAGGGCTACGGGGAAAGAACAGGGGAATGGGACTAATTGGATAGCCTCCTCCTGTGCTGTACCTACTATGATACCACCCGCCTAGATCTCTGTGGTCCTCTAATTCTTGCCTCTTGCGCATCCTGATTTTAATCGGTCCAAAAAAAACTAGTATCAGTAATGGTGGCCATGAAACTACCGGATTTTCGTAAAAACCCATCTGGTTCACTATTGTCCTTTAGGGAAGGAAACCTGCCGTCCTTACCCGGTCTGGCCGATATGTGATTCCAGACCCACAGCAATGTGGTTGATTATTAATCGCCCTCTGAAATGGCCAAGCAAACCACTCAGTTGTAAAATCTCGCTATGAAAAATCAGAATAAGAATAAAACTGGACGGACCACCCGGCATTGGACCACTAGGAACTGGACATGACAAAGGCAAATCAAGTCCAGTCGACCCTGCAAAGTCCTCCTCACTAACATCTGGGGACTTGTGCCAAAATTGGGAGCGCTGTCCCACAGACTAGTCAAGCAACAGCCTGACATAGCCATACTCACAGAATCATACCTTTCAGCCAACGACCCAGACTCCTCCATCACCATCCCTGGATATGTCCTGTCCCACCGGCAGGACAGACCCACCAGAGGTGGCAGTATAGTAGTATACAGTTAGGAGGGAGTGGCCCTGGGTGTCGTCAACATTGATTCTGGACCCCATGAAATCTCATGGCATCAGGTCAAACATGGGCAAGGAAACCTCCTGCTGATTACCACCTACCACCCTCTCTCAGCTGATGAATCAGTCCTCCTCCATGTTGAACACCACTTGGAGGAAGCACTGAGGGTAGCAAGGGCACAGAATGTACTCTGGGTGGGGGACTTCAATGTCCATCACCAAGAGTGGCTCGGTAGCACCACGACTGATCGAGCTGGTCGAGTCCTGAAGGACATAGCTGCCGACTGGGCCTGCGGCAGATGGTGAGCGAACCAACATGAGGGAAGAACTCACTTGACCTTGTCCTCACGAATCTACCTGTCACAGATGCATCTGTCCATGACAGTATTAGTAGGAGTGACCACCGCACAGTCCTCGTGGAGAAGAAGTCCTGTCTTCGCACTGAGGACACCATCCAACGTGTTGTGTGGCACTACCACTGTGCTAAATGGGATAGATTCAGAACAGATCTAGCAGCTCAAAATTGGGCATCCATGAGGCGCTGTGGGCCATCAGCAGCAGCAGATTTGTATTCCAGCACAATCTGTAATCTCATGGCCTGGCATATTTCTCACTCTACCATTACCAACAAGCCAGGGAATCAATCCTGGTTCAATGAGGAGTGTAGAAGAGCATGTCAGGAGCAGCAACAGGCGTAACTAAAAATTAGGTGCCAACCTGGTGAAGCTACAACACAGGACTACATGCATGCTAAACAGCGCAAGCAACATGCTATAGACAGAGCTAAGCGATTCCACAACCAACGGATCAGATCAAAGCTCTGCAGTCCTGCCACATCCAGTCGTGAATGCTGGCGGACGGTTAAACAACTAACGGGAGGAAGAAGCACTGTAAACATCCCCATCCTCAACGATGGCAGAGTCCAGCACGTGAGTGCAAAAGGCAAAGCTGAACCGTTTGCAACCATCTTCAGCCAGAAGTGCCGAGTAGATGATTCATCTCGGCCTCCTCCCAATATCCCCACCATCGTAGAAGCCAGTCTTCAGCCAATTCGATTCACTCCACGTGATATCAAGAAACGGCTGAGTGCACTGGATACAGCAAAGGCTATGGGCCCCGACAACATCCCGGCTGTAGTGCTGAAGACTTGTGCTCCAGAACTAGCTGCGCCTCTAGCCAAACTGTTCCAGTATAGCTACAACACTGGCATCTACCCGACAATGTTTTTATTCGTTCATGGGATATGGGCGTCGCTGGCGAGGCCAGCATTTATTGCCCATCCCTATTTGCCCTTGAGAAGGTGGTGGTAAGCCACCTTCTTGAACCACTGCAGTCCGTGTGGTGAAGGTTCTCACACAGTGCTGTTAGGAAGGGAGTTCCAGGATTTTGACCCAGCGACGATGAAGGAACAGCGATATATTTCCGAGTCGGGATGGTGTGTGACTTGGAGGGGAATGTGCAGGTGGTGTTGTTCCCATGTACCTGCTGCTCTTGTCCTTCTAAGTGGTAGAGGTCGCGGGTTTGGGAGGTGCTGTCGAAGAAGCCTTGGCGAGTTGCTGCAATGCATCCTGTGGATGGTACACACTGCAGACACTGTGCGCCGGTGGTGGAGGGAGTGAATGTTTAGGGTGGTGGATGGGGTGCCAATCAAGCGGGCTGCTTTGTCCTGAAAGGTATCGAGCTTCTTGAGTGTTGTTGGAGCTGCACTCATCCAGGCAAGTGGAGAGTATTCCATCACACTCCTGACTTGTGCCTTGTAGATGGTGGAAAGGCTTTGGGGAGTCAGGAGGTGAGTCACTCGCCACAGAATATCCAGCGTTTGACTTGCTCTTGTAGCCACAGTATTTATGTGGCTGGTCCAGTTAAGTTTCTGGTCAATGGTGACCTCCAGGATGTTGATGGTAGGGGATTCGGCGATGGTAATGCCGTTGAATGTCAAGGGGAGGTGGTTAGATTCTCTCTTGATGGAGATGGTCCAGCCAGATCTGGCTAAACCAGTTGTCCGCTATAAACATTCAAGTCCACGGCCCTTGGACTTAAGGGAGCAGAGATAAAGGCCGTACCGGGGGGACGACCAGGATGAGAGCGAGTAATGGTTTTAATGGGGACAAGGGCATCAAAGGTGGAGGTGAGGGTGTGATTGAGCAGATCGGTAGCTGCAGAAATATTTTGATGAATGGAGGGCCAAAGGCTAGACAGTTGGGAATTTGAAAGTGCTGTTGTAATTGCCTGGGCACAGAGTTGTTTCATGGAGCAGACACAGAAGGAAGTGGGATTTGGAGGGGGAAGGGGGCTGTGGGTGGAGGAGAATACAAGGTAGTGAACAGAGATGGCCTTATCCATGATTGACACGATGGGTGTAGAGAGGCCACGTGAAATGGCAAGACCGAGGTGGTGGCCGTGAAAATGGATAGGGGAGTTTATATGGAGGGAGAGATCAAGGGAGGATAGGAGGTCAGTGAACTCAGAGCAGAGAGGGCATGATGAGTTGAGATGGAGGTTGAAATCACAAAGGATAAGAAGTCGCTCAGTGCAGAGTCTGAGGAAGGAACGCACTTGGCGTGGTACTTGGGTGGGCGATAGAGAACGAGGATTTTAAAGGAGAACTGAGCGGGGTGGAACATGGTGAGTTGCTCAAAGGAGGAGAAGGTGCCAGAGGAGTAGGGGGACCGACCAAAGTGTGATTTGGTGTTAAGGGTCACACCACCACCGCTTTTTCCTTTCTGTCTCTTTTTCCCCTCGCTCTCTCAATCTAATCTTTCTTTCCCTCTCTTTATTTCTCTTTCTGTACCTGATTTGACATTGAATTCACCCACTCTAATTTACTCTTCCTTCTCAGTCCTTTTGTAAACAATTTTACAACACCAAGTTATAGTCCAACAAATTTATTTTAAATTCCACAAGCTTTCGGAGGCTTCCTCCTTCCTCAGGTGAACGGTGTGGAAAATGATGCACACCTTTCACCTGAGGAAGGAGGAAGCCTCCGAAAGCTTGTGGAATTTAAAATAAATTTGTTGGACTATAACTTGGTGTTGTAAAATTGTTTACAATTGTCAACCCCAGTCCATCACCGACATCTCCACATCATTCTCAGTCCTTGCGCTGTTTATTTCACAATCCTTCAATCTGATTGGTTAAGGAGATACCCAGTTGCTTGCCCTGTTCACTCAGGTCCCAGATGCCCTGTTTCCCTCGCTGTGCTGTTATCAGCTTGCACTTTTAGCAACTTGCCACGCAAAAAATTAAAAAATCTAAATATGCAAGGGCAAGTCTGACTAACGGCAAATGCCATTAGATACTCCGCTACAGCAAATTATGGCCCAATATCTAATAATTTTCAAAAGAAAACTGTCAAATGCCAATTGATAAAGCAGTAAATTATGTATCCTGCCCACTTTTCACACAGAAGGGATGCCAATCAAAGCTCTAACTATGGGCAAGCAATCAGAGTCATCCTGTCCAGCGATTTGTAGGGGCATCTAACTGTGTTATGCCTGACCTATGTGTTTGATGCTGATAATGACCGCCTAGCAATAACATCCCTTAGCTTAAAGAGAAAATTGGCAAAAGAAAGTTCAAAGCTATATATTGTCTGAAGGAAACTGTTTATAAGGAGAAATCTATCATTTTTGTCTTACGTTTAGATTTGGACCTCGACACATCCGAGCAGAGTCAGCGATGGTCAGAGCCTACAATGGGGGCACTAGAGCAGCCCCTTTCGAGTCTCTGATGGTGGCTGACATTGGTGACGTCAATGTGAATCTTTATGACCTGAAGGACAGCTGCAAGAAGATCAGGGAATCTTTTGGGAAGATTGTGTCCATGGGCTGTATACCACTCACGATGGGTATGGAAGTGCAAATCGGCCTGTATCAATAGCTCTTGGGAAAAGGAGAGAAAATGGAATAAAATTCAGGAAAAGACAAAAGGGAATTTTAAATCTTTTTACACTGCAAAAGTACTAATTACATCTGTCTATTGTGGCCTAGGTGGTGATCACACAATAACATACCCCATATTGCAGACAGTGGCAGAAAAGTAAGTCTCGCTGTATGTTATTGTCATTGAAATACATGGGACATTTTGGTAACAAATCCTGAATTCTGCTTAGGGAGCTGTACTCTGCATCTAAACTGTGACCTGGGGACGCTTGATGGGGCAGTGCAGAGGTAGCTTTACTTTGCATTCATATTTTGCCTGAAACTATCCTATCTGATCTTTTGAATGAGCTGGGCTGCACTGCAGGAAAATATGTTCTACATATGTACTGGCTTGTCCTGTCAGACATGGCAAACAGTCACTAAAAACAAGGATGAACATTTTAAAGTAGATTCTTACAGAAAATGGGAAAAAACAGCTGCATTTTTAAAATGGATTTTCTCTCCAATGTTTTTCCCTCTGCTCCTCTCCGGATTGCATTTCTGTGCCTTTCAATATTTTGCCCGTGGCCATTATTTATTATGAGCCTAGATGGGCTATTCTACCACGAGCAGCAACGCAGTTGACCTGATCATGTCCTCGCCTGACATCTACCTGCTTCTAGCAGGCGTCGGCGGGTCCGATCAAGAGTGGAAATTTTGGCCTAATTTCCGCTCATGGGGCGCTGAGGCCAATTGCATCAACACTACTGCCTCCCAGCTGAGAGCAGTTAACTCAGCACAGACCAGAGATTGAATTTGGCACCTTCCTGGAGAGTTGGACTCAGCGACTCACCAGATAAAGTCACTGAACTGTCAGAAGAACTGGCACAGAAGCTAAAGTTAAAGACAATTCCTGGAAAGATAAAATTAAAGAACGGAAGGTTAAATGGGCAAAGTAAAGACATAAGAAGCAACGTGGTGGAGGAGGAGGAATTGGAAGGCTTGCAGAGACATCGAACATTCACCACTTGTTCTCGTGAAGTCTGAGTAGTTGATTATAAGTCCCACCCATCATGACTTCCTGTTTTGTTTTGATCAGATATGGTCCAGTAGGATTGGTGCACATCGATGCACATGCTGACACAGGTGATGTTGCCCTAGGGGAGAAGATATGTCACGGAACGCCATTCAGGCGCTGTGTGGAGGAGGGGCTTCTTGACTGTAAACGAGTGGTACAGATCGGGCTCCGTGGTTCTGGGTATGAACCAGATTGTTACGTTTGGAGCAGAGAACAGGTAAGTTGCTTTTTTATTTTATTTTCTCTGGTCTTTATATTCCTTTGCATGGCTTAGGGGTTGGACAGGGTGAACTGTGGGCTGGGCTCTGCTAATTCTGATTTTCGCACAACTATTCTCCCCTTTCTTCGTTTTCTCCTGAAGCCACCTAAGCCTCCCTGGCTTACCTTTCCACGGGTGCCAGTGGCCACTGTTCATTTATGAACCTACACAGTGGGGATCAGCAGGATATATGACAGGTATTACAACTGAGCCTCATCCTGTACTCACCCAAAGTCCACAAATATAGGGGCCACTTGAAAGCAAACAGGAGCAGGAACCCTGGCTGATTTTCCCCCCTTCATGATACAGGGACACTTAGGCCAGTTGTAGCACCCCGATTGTCACCTGGCTGAAATCAGCTAACTAAACACAGACCAGGAATTGAACCTGGCACTCCCCTGGTCTGTATGATGAGCTGCTTACTGACTTAGACAACCAGAAAATTGAAGAACACGAATATTGATCTGTAACTATCTTCATTGTGAGTGGGAGCAGCTGAGGGTAACCCTCTCTGTTTGTGAAAAAGCACCAGATCTTTTCAATTCACCTCCACAACATTCTCTCTAATTTTCTTCCCTCATTGAAAGGGAATTCATAATGTTAGCAAACTGTGGGCAGAAACCCCCATCTTACCAACATGCTACAGGGTGACACAGCCCCAGCTCAATACACCAGTCCCCCAGAAAAATCTACTTGCATTTTTTTGAAAAGTAATCAATCCCCATTATTAACTCAATGTGTTTGCACCCTTGGAAAGGCTAAAGCTGATTCCTCCTCTCAGTGCTGTGTATGAGCACAAAGCCTAAGTGACAGAGCATGTCTGACTGAATTGAGAAAGTGGAGAGCTAAGGGTCCCTGTTCCATTATAGACTTTTGTCATTCCTGCATTGCAGCAATCAGCAGACAGATGATTGTGTGATTCTTTTAAGAATCTACGGAGGGCCGCAATTTGGGTGATGCTGATGCTAAAGTCTATCTTTATCCTAACAAAAACATATCCCTGTATGGGAACTAGTAACAACTAATTTCCCTCACGCACGATGCATCATTGACCCAGCAAGGACTCAAAGGGAGTTGTGTATTGTTTAGTTTCACAAATGCAAGACTATGAAGAGAATGGACAGTTCAAAGGATTTGTTCTCTGTGGTGAAAAGTTCAAATCCCACAGAACAGAAATTAAATATGAAGAAGTTAGGAGTAAGAAGGAAAATCAAAGGAACCTTTTCACCCAAAGGGTAATCAAATTGCGACATATGCCAGTGAAGGACACTGAAGCAAACAGTATAAGGATATGGTCACAAGGTGGGCAACTGGGATGGAGGGATATGGTGAGAAAGTGGGTAAATAGGGATGTGATGCATCCTGGAATAAACCTTGTTGGGATTTTTCTTTTCCTATTTTATGTTCAGATGATTTCTGGAAGCTGGAATCTCTGGTTCCTGTAGTGCTTGTAGTCAGTTTATTCAAACCCATGATTTGTAATTACTTGAGTAAAACAACGGTTTCAAACTCAAATCATTCAGATTTTAGTCCGTTCATCACCGCTGCTCTTCATCCTGAGTGTTTATCATTTGTTTATCTACTGTCATCCTGAGGGTTTTCGAGTGGTTACTGCAGAGGATTGTTGGCTACGTTCCCTTGCTCCACTTATGAAGGAGGTGAGGCAGCAGATGGGGGATGGCCCTGTGTACATTAGTTTTGATATCGATGGTCTGGACCCAGCCTACGCTCCTGGTACTGGAACCCCTGAGATTGCAGGTCTTCAACCCAGTCAGGTAATTAAGCACAATAAGGAGTATCCCACTCTAGAGAAATACAACTGACAAAGAGTATCTGTCAAAGTTTCACAGCAGAGAACGGGTGATTTCAGCCTTTAGCGCTTATTCAAAGCATCTGTGAATTCTATAATCGCAGCGGTTCCTGATTCAAAGGTCTTATGCAACTCTGATGCATTATTTCAATCTTGCTAATGTGCTAATCTTCTGTTTTAGAGACTCGGTGCGTAGAGGAGCGACTTACACAGCGCACTGACCAGCTGTTCAGGGAGAGAGTAACAGAGAGAAAGCGAACAACAGAGACACAGAGAGAGAGAAAGGAGAGTAACAGAGAAAAACACAGAGCTAAAGGAGTAACAGACACAGGGAGTATCAGAGCAAAACAGAGAGAAAGGAGACTGTAACACAGATATAAGGAGAGAGTAACCAAGCCATGGAGTAACAGAGAGAAAAATAGAGTGGCTAGGAAGAGCAACAGACACAGGTAGAGAGTAACAGAGACATAGGGAGAAAGTAACAGAGAATCACAGACAGGAAGGTATAGGATAACAAACACAGGAAGAGATACTTCTGTTGACTTCATACAAACCAGGATTGAGGTTATGTCCTATCCTGACAATGTTAAGATGGATGAATCAGGTAAGTAGACTTTATCTGAATATAGTTAGGACTCCAGCTTTGTGTTGTGCCCCAGAACATAAATCAATAAATTGAATTAAGAATGCTCCTCAGTGACATTTCAGGATGTTATGACCATTTTTCCACAGAAAGGATTTGAAAATATAAGTTATATTTATTTTTTTTAAGCAAGCGTATTTTCACAAAGTTAAAAAACAGATCCTAGACAAAAGATGATAAATATGTTAATTGAAAGGTTTTCCCCCAGAGACTAAATAATAAATGGTTTGTTAGCTCATCTATATAATGGGAAAACTTACTGTGTTGAAAAACCCATTGATCTGTCTTTAAAGAGGGAGCTAAAAAAGGGAGACAGAAAAATATTGTAGGGAAACAGAATGCTGCACAAGTAATCAGGCAGCAAAACGTGGGTTTTGGAAAAAGACAGGAGATTGCACAAAAAGGATTCTGCACTGGGCTGTAGGCCAGAATGCAGTGGTGTTATTCTGTTTAAGGTAAGTAAGGCAGCCCACTGAAGTAGGGTAGCATATTGTGTTCATTATTTTTATATCATTACGTTAAGATACGATTCACCAATTGAACCATTGAACCTGATCATAACTGTTGCTCTGTGTGGTCACCTTACTGTGCAATAAAGTAGCTTAATGATTTGTATCAAGCCTTACCTCACTTAGTGGTAATTTCAGGAGGCCTCGAAAGCTCGAACCAACTATCAACTGAGCACCAAAACCATATCCATGAGTTAATGCTTATGGCACTCGCTATAACAAGCTTTGTTTTCCAAGAAAGAATTTACATTTATATAACACTTTACTACATCCAATGGAGGCCCCAAAGCACTTTGAAACCAATGGTTTACTTTTGAAATGTAGTCATTTTTATGTAGGCAAACATGTCAGCCAATTTGTGCACAGAAAATGAATAAACGACCAGATAATCTAGTTTTGGTGGTGTTGGTTGGAGAAATACCCAGGTCACTGAAAAAAGTTCCTGCTCCTTTTCAAATAGTGCTACAAGATCTTTTGTGTGAACAGGCAGATTGGGCCTTGGTTTAACATCCCATCTGAAAGACAGCACTTTTAATGCGCTGGAATACCAGCATAGGTTATATGTCCAACTCCTACAGTCTGACTCAGAGGTGAGTTCTACCATTGAACCAAGCTGACACTGAGTCAAGTATCCAATTGTGTGACGCTCACAGTACGGGAAATGTTTGCGGGATTGGACTTCAATAAAGTTTAAAAAAAACCTTTCTGGCAGTTCAAATTATTCACAAGAAAACATTCAATATAACAAGGAAATGGAAAGCTGCTGATTGTGTGTTCACAGGCTTTGGAAATCATCCGGGGGTGTCGTGGGATGAAAGTAATTGGCTGTGACTTGGTTGAGGTTTCACCGCCGTACGATACATCTGGTAAGAAAACAATGAAACCAAAATGTTACATTATTGTAACTGTAGGCTTCTGATTAGGTCTAATTTCAACCTCCACAAACAAGTAGGTGTTGATGATAGTTTGAATGAGTTGGTAGTACTGTACTGTCACCCCTGAGTCAGAACGTTGTAGGTTCGAGCCCAGCTCTAGGATTTAAGCACAGAATCTAGGCCGACACTCCATTGCAGGACTGAGAGAGTGCTGCATTGTTGGAGGAGCTGCCCTTTGAGTGAGACATTAATGAGACTCTGTCTGCCTGTTTGGGTGAATATATAAACTTGGGAAATCCTGCCCACAAAATATCTGTGAATTAAGAGTAATGGTTGGAAAATTAAATGGTTAGTCCTGGACTTCCTGATGCATGTGGCTTGCTGGCAAGGCTCAATCAGATAGTACTCATTGCGAAAATTATCCCTCACACGCTGCTGTGGGCAATAAATACTAACATTCAGTATCACCACCATCACAAACTGTTATGGGTAATAAATACTAACACTCAGTAATACCGCACAGAAGGGAAGTCTGAGGGGCGACATGGACATGTTGGGCCGAAGGGCCTGTTTCCATGTTGTAAACTTCTATGATTCTATGATCAATATCAATTTATTTCAACAAGTTCACAAGTCTGTTTCTTTTAGGTAACACGGCTCTGACAGCTGCCAACCTACTCTTCGAGATGCTCTGTGTTCTACCCAACGTTAAGTATTACTGAGCTTCATGTAGTGTTTGGGTCACACTGCTAGTGTTAGCTCACATTGATTATTATACTCGTTATAATCCAATCCATTTGTTCAGCCGACTCTGCATTCCCGCCCAGTTACAGACGTTATAGAAATCTCTTAAAATGTTGGACTCTGGACTCAAACTTTAAGCAACTTGTAATGTGCAGGACTTCACATGAAAAAGCCTCAGTCTCAACTGGGTATGATATATGTGAAAAATTGCAGAATTCTGTATGTCGTAACATGCATATCGATTATAATGCATTTTTTATTAATGTTACAAGCTTCCACCTTAAGCAGCCTGTTAAACTGCAGCTGATTCATGGCACTGATTTGCAGTATAGATCCCAAAATATTTCTAAATTTACTCTTTATTCACTGTACTGTTTGTGGCTATGATTTATAACTTTTGATTTTCATAATGTACTAATAAACAGCAGTGATTTGTAAAGGCAGGGAAATGGCCCGGCTGGAATTTTTACTGGAATTAGTTTGTGAACAGTAACACTGATAATCGCAGATTAACCTTTTCAGTCTTTATGGTGAAGACCTTACGGTATCTTAAAAGTGATTAGAGTGAACAAGTCACTTATTATAAGCCAGCACTCAGTTACCGAGACAGCTCAGTTAGTAAATGCACCATCTGGTGTGGAACCATTGCAAAGGACCCAGGTTTAATCACTGGCCTATACTTAGGTAGTTGATCTTGTCCAAGGTAGCGGTAGGGGCTACAATTGTACTCAGCGCCTCTAGGTTAGGGAGGGAAAGAAAAGCATCTGCAAGGGTTCCTGCTCCGTCAAACCACAGCAAAAGTCAGTGCCTTAGAGGAGAGATAATGGGGAAGAAAGCAGATGAGTTTCAATCTGAATCTGTGGAATAATCCACTGAGGATGGGGTTCAAAATAAATGAGGTAATGGAATAAAGATAGGTGGGTAGTATTGCAGTTTGGGTCCTTACTCACTGCAGCATATGGGGGCTGGGCTCCACTTCCAGCATTCTGTACACACAATGTACAGAATTGTGTTGACTTGTCTGTACTTCTCTGTAATTATGTGCATAAGATAAATCTATACCTAACTGGAATGTATGGACCATTAAGTCATTAACATGGGTACTTCGGCTATGGGTGTAGAGCAATCATACAGACCCAGCACATACTTACCATCAAGTGATAACCAACTTATAAATTTGATAAAAGTTCCTTTCATGTATGTGTAGGGTTGCCAACTCTGGTTGGACGCATTCCTGGAGGTTTGATCGCGTGACATCTGATGCCTGATCATGAGGCATCTGATCACATGATCAATATTTATCCCATTCCCTTTGAAATAAAGTTTTAGTCTCTACCTCAATAGCCACATGTGGTGAAGGATCCCACGGTCCAATAGCCCTCAGTTCAAGAATCTTCCTCCTCGTTTCTTCCAGTGAGAATCCGTGGTTTCCGTTCCCTAGTTCCCCATTCACCCGCCAGTGGAAATAATCTTTCACTGTTTACCCACTCTGTCCCCAGATTTTACTTACCACTTTACTGGCTGTTTCTCTTTCAGTGCCATTCCCACTTACCATCTTGTTGCTGTTGCTCCTGTTTCTGCAGGAAATGCTGGGCCCCACACCATTCCCTCCATCTCTGCCGCGAGCCCCCATTCTCCAGTCTCCCCCTCCCCCCCAAGCACTCATTCCCCAGCTCCCATTCCCCAGTCTCCATCTCTCCCCGAGTCCCCATTCCCCAGTCTCTCCCTAGCCCCCATTCCCTAGTCTCCCCATCCCCATCTCTTACCCCGAGCCCCCATTCCCATCTTTCTCTCCACCCACAGCCCCATTCCCCAGTCACCCTCTCCTCCATTCTGCAGCTTCCATCTCACATCCTGTTCCCTTATTCCCCATTCCCCAGTCTTGAGGCCCCGAGCTCCAATTCCCATCTCGCCCCAGCCCCCATCTTTCCCCCCTGATCCACCATTCCCCAGTCTCCTTTCCCCCAAGCCCCATTCCCCAGTTTCCCCCTCTCCTCCGAACCCCAATCCCCAGTATCCCCCTCCCCCTTTCCCCAGTCTCCCTCTCCCCAACCCTCTCGCCCTCTCCCCAACCCCTCTCCCCGAGCCCCCATTCCCTTGTCTCCCCCATTCTCCCTCTCCCCCAGCCCCCATCTCTTCCCGAGCCCCTATTCCCCAGTCTCTCCCTCTCCCCCGAGCCCCCATTCCTCAGTCTTCCTCTCTTCCCAAGCTCCCATTTCCCATCTCTCTCTCCCCCCCCCCCCCCCCCCCCCCCCCACTGCCCTCCCCGGCCAGGCATGGCTCTCTGCAGGTGCCGGTTCTGAGCAGCAGGCTCAGTGGAAAAGGCTAGGAAATAATTCTGTTTAAAATTAATGCAGTTTCACCTTGCTCTGACTCCCAATGCAAACCTAACAGTTAGTCATTACATAGTACCTAACATTAAGTGTCTGACGTTCATGTGGACTCACTGCAGCGGGAAATTTAAATCACTGGTCTCCTGGGCTGCTGAAGGCACTGCTCGGGATAGGAACCGTGTCATTGTGGGAAACCTATCTATGGGGTAATACAAACACACACCTCATCAAAAGTGTGGGCATGAACTGCACAATTTTAATTTGATAAAGCACTCTAAAACCTCGCTGACTATAATATGCAGCTTTCTAAAGGCATCAGCTGAGCAGGTTTTTGTTTTACGTTATTGCTGAGTGCAGCTAAACACGTGTGAAGGAATATAAATTTTATTCTACTATTTAAAAATGCCTACAGTTTGCATATTTAAAGTGACATTTAGTGTCAGAAACATTCAGCAGTGCATACAATAAACTTTGACACAGAACTGCAAATCCAATTTAACAGCACATGTTGCAAAATTAATACCAGGAATTCTTTTGTGAACTAATTTTGTACAGGCTCCTCCACTGGCTGAATGTGTAAAAGGCACCACCAGGGTATAGCACTAAACCATACAGACCAGATGGTCTCAGGTTTCAGCCCCTGGTCTGTGCTGTGTTAGCTGATCTCAGTTGGGGGAGAAGTAGGGCAGCAACAATGGATTTTAGGCCCCCAATGCTAGGGGGAAGAGAGAAACAAATTAGCCAGGGTTCCCATTCTTGACCACTATTGAGTGATTGCAGTTAGAAAGATGTTGGGGGGGGGGACCGGATCAGTCTGGTCTCACACAAAGAATGGCCGCCAGGTACTGGAGAGCAATCCGGTGCCCGTGGAACTGGACCCCAGCAAAGACAGAAGGGAAGAAAATTGGAAGAAAAATGCAATTGTGTTAAATGGTAAGTTGTGTGAACTGGTGAACACACAATCTTGGTTAGTGTCATTTCACTGAAATCGCCCCACGTAAAGCTGACACTCAAGGGATGTTACAAAAATCACACCCTGGGTTTGGAGCCTCGTCTGCCAAAAGTATATACAGGCAATTCAGGCATGCACTCCCCACAATTTCCCATCCATTAAGACAAAAACCACAGACACTGCGTATACGGTCCTAGTGGGTGAGGCTCCATGTCAGGAGCGTGATTTCGTAAACTTACCCTCATTGTGTGAAATAACATTTTCAATAACACATTTCATTTAAAGAGAAATGAGTCAAGAATGTGGAGGATACATAAAAAGAATTTCTGGCCAATAGCAGCAATTGCACAAAGGATGGGTAAAATCAGGGAAACGAAAGCTGCAAATTCTGAAAATCTGAATAAACCTAAAATGCTGGAACTACACTCAGTCAGCATCGGAGCGCGAAAGGACAGGTTGGCCCAGAAATTCGGGCAGGGCGTGCAGAGTGCCTGTATGTGGCACCAGAGCCCACCGGCAGAGTAATGGAAAATCGGGCCACTGCTGACATCACAGCGGCCCTCGGGTAAGGGCGTCGGGTCTGGGATCGGGCCACAGCTTGGGAATCGCGAGGCCAAGGATCAGGGGCAGAGAACATGGGGCCAGGGAACACGGGGATCCGGGGGCCAGAGATCAGGGATCCGGAGGCCAGGGGAAGTTACTTAACCTTCTTAGTTAGGCTAAGCAGGCGATCCCCTAAGCATGATTTCCCTGAGTGGCGCCAGTGCTGTCGCGGGCTGCCTCAGGGCAAACCAATCTTGGAGAGGGAACCTCGTACTGGCGTTAGGCCCCTTATTTGGATACGTAAAGGACCTATCGCCTGCTTCAGGGGTGAGTAAAGCAATGCATATTTTGTGTCCTTACCGAATATGGCGGGTGGCGCTCTTCCAGCTGGAAATGTGCGCACTTTTCCTGTCCGCCATATTGGGTCCTCAGTAGTCCGAGTAACATCTGAAAAAGGGGTGTGGCATGGATCAATTTTTAGGTCGTTATCTTTAAGGTGCACTCTTCACCTATCCTTCCCTATCAGATGCTGATAGACTTGCTGTGCATTTTCAGTATTATTTTCCTTTATTTCAGACTTCTGAACTTGCTGTGACGGAATATACAGACAGCAAGCCAGCTATAAATAATCCTAAACTTCTAACATTTAATAAATACATTAAATACAGTTTATATTAGTTGCATTAGATACTGCTATAGGGCAACCAAACACAATCTTGGAGAGGTGTTGTTTCAGAAAGGTGCAGGGTAGATTATTTCAGTTCGCTGGTTAACATTTATGGTTCAAGTCTGTTAGCACCTCATCTAATCTAATACAGTCACAAACTGAGTATCTGAACCCCGCTTCAGTGATATTCTCCTGCAACTTTTAACCCGGCCTCCTGCAATTGAGATCACAAAAACTACAATTAAATTTTTTATTCCCGTTGCAAAATGCTTCTAATGCCTCGAATGAAACCATTTCTTGGTGTTGCACTAGGCCATATAGATCAGAGAGTCCTGGTTCAGAAGGTTAAATCCCTGGTCTGTCCTAATATCAAATCTCAGCATGTACAGTGGGGGGAATAGAGAGGATCACAAATAGTTTCAACATCTTGTGCTGGGGAAAGGGGGAGAAGAAAAAAAGCAGCCAGGTTCCCACTCCTGATCACGATCCAGTGACTGCTCCAGGAAAGTCCATGTATGTGCCTGTGGACATCAGATGAGGACAGTGTCTGGCTGAGCGGTGGTGTCTCAACAGCAAAATAGGCTGCTGATATGCTGTGTAGACTCCCACATTTGGGTGATGGCTTTCAGTTCCAGTACCTCAGCAAAAGTTAACATTTTCAGGAGAGGATGGAGAAAATGGGGGAGGACACGCAGTTGAAAAGTGCATTAGGCAGCAAAGTAAAACTTCAGAATGACTAACTTGTTACACTTAACTTCAGAAAAGTCTGATACCTGCACTTGATTTCAACATGGGGATGAGAGTTTCTTTCCCTCTTCCCAGCAGTGTGTGTGGGAGGGGAGATTCCAGTCTGTCTTTCTTCCTTTCCCCCCAATATTGTGGAAAAATATGCCATGCACAAGTCATGGAAGAAGGATTCTCATACCAAAGGAAGACGGGGGAAGTGAGGGCCAGTGGAACTAAACCTTGAGGTACAATAATTCAAGTATTTATGCAAAACCTAGTGAAAACAATGACTCAGACTCCTTCATACCATTACCAGCGTCCCGTCTGGTTTTAAACTCCACTCACTCACCAACTCCCTCACTTGTTGCTGTGCAAATTAAAAAGAGTTTTATTCTCTTTCTATCCAGGCAACAAAGGGTTTGTGTGAACACAGCTTTTCACCTGTTGATTCACCTGGTCCTTTTGCTCCACTTTACATGGCTCTGTTGTATCACAGAGGCTAAATAACAAGACTGAGAAAATATTCTGGAAAAATAAAAGAGAGCTGTATATTCCTGCTCTGTCACAATGTGGCTCAGATGAGTTTCGGCACAAAATTCTACCAGCGAAACCACAGACTATCAATCCAGCTCAGACCAAAAGGGTACGTAGTATCGTTGCAGAATTCCTTCAAGCAGCCTGTCCATCCATAGGTTAAGTCTGTTGAGCAGTTGCTTGGTCCGTTTCACAGATGAATTAGAGCTGGGTGGAGACTGATGCGGGCTATTCGTTTCCATTGCAGTAGCTCCGCCATCTGGCCCAGTCCCACCTTGTGTTGGTTCCAAGCTGTTTAGTGTGCTGCTGCTCTCAGTTCCATTACAGAGTTCGGGTTTGAACAGGCAGAAGTACTTCCGGTGTCCATTTAACGCTAATACATAGCCAATGTAGTTCTGGTTGTGGTTACTTTCATCTTGTACACTGGAAATTCGAGCAGGATCCTGGGCAAACTCTAACAGATCTTCCAGCCATCTGCGATGTTTTGATAAGTTTAAAAAAGAGAAATGTAGCGATTTATTCCTGGAGCAAAATTAAAATAAGAAAATATTTAGAGTTGCAAAAAGTGCACAGAGCTTAAACAGTATTTTCATCAACAAAATATAGATATCCCCCAAGGATAAAAACAAATACTGGAAGTTAAAATTAAAATTGAAATTGCTGAAAATATACAGCAGGGTCTGTCAGCACTTGTAAAGAGAATAACCAGGTTAATATTTCATCCACTCCCAACAAAATTAACCTTCAAATGCTGACAGGCCTGCTCTGTATTTCCAGCATTTTCTGTTATTATAGATCTATAGCTATTTGAAAAAACTGTTTAAGAGTTAAATGTGCAATCAACCAGTAAACAAAAGAGTTACAACTATATGGTTGATGATTCTTTTCAGTATTTTGATTTTTTTTTCTGATTAATCAACAAAAAGAGAAAAATAATATTTAAGGACCTGATGGGGAAAGCTCTCTGTGGAGTGTTAGATGATCTATCTTTGGTATTGTCTTCATTATTCTTTGAATTAAGTTCTACTACTGCATATCATTGAACCACATTTTATAGCACAGGAGGCTATCAATTGGCCCATCGTGTCTGTGCCCCCCTTTGCTAGTACTTATGGATTAGAACTTCCATCATCCCATGGGGAAGATCAACTAGGGACACTGTCCTGTCAAGAACGTTGATCCACTGTACATTGGTTCTAGTTGAGTGATTTGGTGACCAGGTCACGTATAGGACCTCAGGTGATTTCATCATCGCTCTGGCACATCATCATATCAAATAGTCATCTCAACTCCAGACCTGGTGTTGGTCCAGGTTATGTGACTTTGAATCCCAAAGTGAAGTAGCCTGAGACCAAGTCATCAAGTGTGAGAGAAAGTCACAATGTTAGTGAAGGAGCCTCCCCTCAGGAGCTTCCTAAAAGGGATTGTTTAGCATTATGTCCTCAGTAACTGAAGGCTTATCCCAATATATAGTGTGTTTTCTTAAAATGGTGGCAACACCTCCAGCCAAGCCACCAACCTAAGAAAGGCTGTCCCATAGAGCTTCTCTGCCAAGGTCAGGTTCTGTGTCACCCAATGCGATGAGCCGTCCCAGTGTTCACTATATCCTCCAAGATTACTGGATATTTTGCAGAAGTACAAAGGAACCTCCCATCTTTGAGGAGGAGATAAATAGGAAAGGCTTTCATTTCAGGAGCTATTTCATACAACAGAGGGGAGGTCATCTGATGAGAAGGGCAATGCAAGGTTGTGAATTTCTTAAATGGACAGTATCCTTGTGATTTTGCCTATCTCCTTGAAGGCAATCCTTATTTGTATATGGAGGTGGAACAAATAAGGATGAACTTGAATTGTGGCATAAAGGTACAGAAATATATCAATTTAACAATAGTGAAACCAATTATTTTCTCATGAAACAAGCGACATAATGTGACTAATGTTAGCTTCCACGGTGGTTCAACTGATTAAGGCAATGAGTAGCTGAGCCATATAGACCAGAAAGGTCCCAGGTTTGATTCCAGGACTATGCTGGGTTGGCTGATCTCAGTGGGGGCACTACAATTGGCCTTAGTGCCCTAGTGAAGGAGTGGGGGGGGCGGAAAAAAATCAGCCAGAGTTCCCATTCCAGTTCACTATTCAGTAACCCCTGCTTGACATGTGGATGTGTGCACCTCAAGTGAGGGCAAGACCAGGATCGGCTGTGTTAACCCCTCCGGTTGACTAATGCCAAAACTCACCATTTCAGGCTCACACATGGAGAAAGGACACTTGGGTGACGGGTGCTGTGGAACTGTATTTCAGCAACGAGTCAAGGCCTTCAGGAGAGAAGGGAGAAAATGGCAAAAGAAGCAAAAAAAATTGGTAGTTGCTAATGCCAAGAAAAAAAACCTGATCAGTGGAATGTGGATCCTCTTGTATGTGTATGGTAGTGAGGGGGCCAGACTGGGTAGGGGATAAACCATGTGTATGGTAGTGAGGGGGCCAGACTGGGTAGGGGATAAACAATACTAAAGCCTAATAATGTTCTCGCCCTGCATCCACGGGCATGCACTTTCCAGCAAAGGTCACTCGATAGTGATCAGGAGCAGGAACACTGGCTGATATTCTCCTCTCTGGGGCTCCTAAGTCCAATTGTAGAGTTCTCTACTACTGCGCTGGCTGAGATCATGTAACCCAGCATAGATTAAGAACTGAACCTTGGACCTTCTGTTGTGCTCCCAGCAAAGCCTCCCTGTAATTTTTTCCACTCACCAGGTAACAGGATAGACTTCGTGTGCAAACTTTTGTATTAAAGCATTCTTTGTAGCATCAGTAACCACAACCAGCACATTGATGTGTCCGGGCATCAGCCGCACAAGGTTGCTGTGATAGTTGATATAGGTCAGTTCAGTCACTTCCACAAAACTCTGCTCCGGGGATCTATTATAGTAAAGAAAGGATTCATTATCTAACTAGTGGAATCTTTTTCATTCTTCAGATCTGATACGTCCTTCATGTACAGCTTGAGTAACCCCCGCCTGTCCAGTAGGTTTCAAGAAAAAATAGCATGAAGGATGATGTCCCTTTAAGACTTTTGATATCCATGATGTCAAAGAAGTTGCATGCCATGTATAAATTCACCCCTTTAGTACCTGCCAATAGTACCCATTCTTCATGTGTATACCTAGACAGCGAGTGTCAACAGGCTAATCAACTATGATGGGTATCACAGTTGAGCCCAAACTTGTTCTCACCTGACACCCACACTTTCCAGCAAGAGTCACTGTGCAGCATTGAGGTACATATACAACATATGACACTTTCCTGTGTAAGTATAGCTGTGCTTCAAGGTTTAGAGAAAGCCAGAGCACCTAACAGTGCATGCATGACCTGTACAGGGCATGACTTAGGAGACATTATTGAATGTGTTTCATTCAGAGCGGTAGGTTGGGTATAACGAGGCCACTAGTCCCAAGTGCTGCATGTCAGAGACAGATAGAAAAACATGCAAGTGAATTGCACAGTTTAATTGTTCAGATGGCCATACCTTGAACTCCTGGTGATGTTGGTTTGCTGCTTTTTTGATGGATCCTGAACCTTAGCTGTTGCTGTTTCTTCCTCCTTCTCAGACTCGGACCTCCTCTCCAGGTCACTTGGTTCCCTGAAATTTTAAAATAAATTGAATCGATTTGTGGAAACCTTTTTTCTCCAGACCAGAAATGCACTTCTCCACTTCCCAAATTGCGGTATTTTTGCCAATTGACCTTGACTCCTATGTGCAAAGCCACAGGAAATCAACTAGTACATATAAATATATCCTACACCAAGCATACCTGTCAAACCTCAACGTGTCACACATGAACTGAAAGTCACATTTACATGAGATTGGCTCAAAAATCATATTCATGAAACAGCAACAAATTACAGCTGAACAACCTTAACACAACAGCTTGATTTATATAGCGCCTTTAATGTAGAAAACGCCCCAAAGAACGTCACTAAGGCGTGATCAGACACCAATGGACACCAAGCCAACGGAGGAGATATTAGGAGGGGTCACTGAGGTAGGTTTTAAGGAGACTTAAAGAAGGAAAAGGAGTTAGAGTGGCAGAGAAGTCCACAGAGGGAATTCTAGAACGTAGGGCCTAGACAGCTGAAGGCATAGGCACTATTGGAAGGTGGGATGCACAAGACGCCAGATTCAGAGGCACATATGAACATGACGGGCAGGTAAAGACCAGCTGGTCCATCAAGCCTTCTCCACGAATGGAGAGTTCTGGCAAGGTTGTAGGATTAGGGGAGGTTATAGGGAGGTCAAAGTCATGATGGATGAGAATTTTAAATTGGAGGGGTTGGGGGACCTGGAGCCAATGCAGATTAGCAAGGACAGGGTTGTTGGATGAGTGGGACTTGGTGCGGGTTAGGATACAGGCAGCAGAGTTTTGGATGAGTTGAAGATTACAGAGTATGAAGGATGGGAGGCTGACCAAGAGAGCACTGAAATAGTTGAAACAGTCAAGTCTTGCGGTGACAAAATCTTGGATGAAGGTTTCAGCAGCGGATGGGCAAAAGCATGTATGGAGGCAGGTGATGTTACAGAGGTGGAAGTAGGCCGTTTTTGTGATGGCGAGGATATGGAGCTAAAAATTCAAATCAGGGTCAAATACAATGCCTAGTTTGCGAACAATCTGGTTCAACCTAAGACAGTGACTGGGGAGTGGGATGGAATCAGCGGCAAGGTTATGGGGTTTGTGGCGGGGGGGGGGGGGGGGTAAGAGGTTGAATACAATGGCTTTGTTCTTCCCAACGTTTAACTGGAGGAAATTGCGGCTCATTCAAGACTGGATGTTGGACAAGTAGTCTGACAATACAGAGGCAGTAGAGGGTTCCAGAGTGATGGTAAATACAGTCTTCACTGCTAATAGTGGGCGTGTTGGTGTGAATGTGATTTGCCCGCTATACGCTATGGACGGTAAAACCATAGAGCGAAGTAACCAACATATTTTTTTAAAAACAGGCAATCTCCACTTAGCAATTACCTCTACTAATTGTTAGCAGTTTCATCCAGAATCTCATCACTAAGGTAATCGCATTTTAACGAGCTGTGACTAGCTGATTGAAACTGCTTGAAGACTGGACTTTGCCTGAAATCAGCAGAGCCTTTTAAATTGGTAAATACAGTAAAGAGTCTTAAGCCCCTTAGTTTAGTGACACCACTGTGGTGTAAATAAAGGAATTGCTTATTCTCACCACCAGGAAGTGAGAGGACAATACTCTTTGTCTGGGATGTGTAATTTGATCCAGTCTGCTGTACAGTAATTCAAGTTTGCTGCAATGTGTAATTTGATCCAGTCAGTGTCAGGCAGGCGACAGAGTTCAGAGAACGCACAGCACTAACACCACCAAATTCAGAGAACACACAGCACTAACACCAGAGTTCAGAAAACGCACAGCGCTATCACCACCGAGTTCAGAGAATGCACAGCACTAACACTACAGAGTTCAGACAACGCACAGCGCTAACACTAGAGTTCTGAGAACATACAGCGCTATCACTACAGAGTTCAGATAGGAAGAGGCTAGGCCATGGAGGGATTTGAACACGAGAATGAGAATTTTAAAATCAAGGTGTTGGTGGACCGAGAGCCAACGTAGGTCAGCAAGCACGAGGGTGATGGGTGAATCGGACTTGCTCCGAGTTAGGATATGGGCAGCAGAGTTTTGGATGAGCTCAAGTTTAAGGAGGGTGGAAGATGGGATGCTGGCCAGGAGAGCTTTGGAATAGTCAAGTCTGGAGGTAACAATGGCATGGATGAGGTTTTCAGTACCAGATGGGCTGAGGCAGGGCAATGTTGTGGAGGTGGAAGTAGGTGGTCTTTATGATGGAGAGGATATGGGGCCGGAAGCTCAGCTCAGATTCAAACAGGATGCCGAGGTTGCAAACAGTCTGTTTCAGCCTGAGACAGTGGCCAGGGAGGGGGATCGAATCAGTAGCGAGCGAATGGAGTTTTGTGGCGGGGGCCGAAGACAATGTCTTTGGCCTTCACAATGTTTAATTGGAGGAATTTGCAGTTCATCCAAGACTGGATGTTGGACAAGTAGTTTGACACCACAGTCAGTGGAGGGGTCGAGTGAGGTAGAGCTGGGTGTCCTCAGTATACATGTGGAACCTGATGTCATGTCTTCAGATTATATCGCCAAGGGGCAGCATGTAGATGAGAAATAAGATGGGCCAAGGATAGGTCCATGGGTGATTCCAGAGGCAATGGTGCGGGGGCCGGAAGAGAAGCCTTTGCAGGAAATTTTCTGGCTATGACTGGATTTCTAATAGTGGAACAAAAGCAAGGGCTTTCCTGCTCAGCTGGACAATGGAGAGGTGTTGGAGGAGGATGGTGTGGCCAACCGTGTTAAAAGCTATTGAAATAAAGATGAGGAGGGATAGTGCACCACGGCCATCGTCACAGAGGATGTCATTATTGACTTTGATTAGGGCCGAAACCTAATTGTAGAGGTTCAAACATGGAGTTGTGGGAAAGATGACAGACAGGAATGGAGCCAACGGACAGCTGCATTGTCTTTTACTCCACAGCTGCAGATAACGCTTAGTGTCTTTTGGAATACATGCAATAGCTGTTGGGAATTGCAGACAACACAAACTGCACGGTGCCTTCTCTTCACTCCTATAGCTGCTCTGCCAGTTGGGTTATGTTTATGTGTGAACGCTGTTCATCTTCCTTCCATTGCTCCTTCTCTTCATTCAAAAAAAAAATCACAAGATAACTATGGATGCGCAAGGTCATTTGGCTTGCCTTGGATCAAGTGTTGATCCCTCTTTGTGTCAAGACTGATTTCTTGATATCATTCCTACATTTGAATCTACGTTGTTTTCTTCTACACTAGCGATCCTCCTTGTGGCTTTTCTCTGCACTGGTCATAGCACATCAATAGCTCCCTTGTGCCCCAGTGACCAACACTGCACAAGGGAGTCAAGGTGTGGTCTGACCAGCGGATTGTTTACAACTTCCTCTGACTTACGAAAACCTCCTTATGAAAACCACCCATTTCTGGGTGGTGGTCTGGCAAGTAAAGTGGAGCAGGGCCTCTCAATAAAAACTCTATATCAGAACTGGCCACCTCGATTTCTGCCATGATTTCCTTCCCATGACCCCTCTATGGTCCTGATCATTCAGCTGGCAGTGCAACTACTGGAATCAAATAAACATGGGGGTTGGGGGGTGGGGGGGGTTGGAGGGGCTAAATGTAAGCACGTAGGGGTCCGATTCTGGAACACAGATTTGACTGGGAGTCACGTCTACTATGTTGAACCTGCAGTTTGAGCAGTCAAGGCTACTTTGTAAGACTTCCATCTACAGAAGCAGTAACTGTTGCTACTACAGAAGTGACAACAGCTGTTATACCCACCTCCTAATATCTGGCTGGCAACTACATTGATTTCCTGGTCTGTCACAGTCACCGGGGTCTTCCTCACTTCATGTCCTGCCTCCCTCATTGCATTGCAGATGTGGGTTCTGGATTGTAGATGATTGTCCCATCATCAGCACCATGAGAAGAGACTGTCTCCACTGCATTCATGTGAGACCAATGCTCCTGACTCATTGATCTTTAACAACCCAGGCCCCTGAGATCTTGGTCTTGAAATTCCCAGCTGAGGCCTCTTGCATATGTCACCTCGGGGGAAGAGACAGATGTCTCCTCAAAGTTGCCAACCAGTTGCTCCTGCTCGCTGCTGCTCTGGGATCCACCCATTAATATCTGCTCTGTGTCAGTAATACCACCTCCCTGAATGGGTGGATCTGAGCTGTTGCTTGAGCAAACAAGATGGCAAAACAGAATGGGTAGATCTGGTGCAGGTAGGGTCCTTCTGGAGGCACCATGCTGCTCAGATGTTTCTTTCTTTAAGCATTCAGCACCTTTGAGGGATGCAAAGGACAACCAATTCACTTGTGCATCATAAGGTTGTGCCGCTCTCCAGTATTGTAGTGTTTCCCTGAACCTCGTCCAGAGCTGACTGCTGCCATTGTAAAGGCTGCATTGTGATTCTCAGAATTTTGGCCCTTGCCCATCCGGAGGTGGGTGGTAATCGTTGAAGTGCATCAAGATACTAAGAGAACATAGAGATGAGGCACAAAATTAGTTCTGTGTCCAGGCAGAGGAGCGGCAGAGCAGCTACTTCTCTGGACAAGCAGGTGAATGAAGTAGCTATGAGGACTGGCCGGTCTGGCAAGCCAGGCTCCACTCAATAGGAGGGCTGAATTACACCAATTTGTGCCAGTCGTTGTGAACCTGGAGTCACGCATGGCACACTATCAGCATGATCTGTAAAAACTCCCAGTGAACTCCCCTGTCTGCTGGGGGAGTGAGGCCTCCACATTGAGCAGCCTCCCACCTCATTTTGACTCTTGGACGACAGCCCAACCCAGCAACTGACTTGTGGGCTCCTTCAAATATGACCCATGAACGGACACTGTAAGCTCATGTGGGGTGCTGTAGCCGTTTCTCAGAGGCTGAATTTGACAAATCCACAGCATTGACTATTTTACATAATTTGAGCTGCAATTTTGGTTTAGTGAGGTGCATTTCATTCAACGAGATCGGGTGAGGATGACATCATTGAAAGTGATGTCATTAGCAGAGACGTAGCTTTAACATGGTCGGTGATGTCGTTGGATGACTTGATGTATGCTCAGTGATGTCATCGGGTGGCCAGACACGTGCAGAAGGATGACGTCACGGATCAACCGCAAATTGAAAGTACCCACACAGTCACTAACCACTCCATCAAACTAAACACTCTGGGAGGGCTGTAGTGATTGATGGGGCATTGTGTGTGGGCCATGAATTATTTTATTGTTTTCAGGTTTACTGGCTAGAAAGTGGGGGGGGGGGGGGGGTATCGGGTTCAGCTTTTACATTGCAAAGTGAATAGTGACACTGTGTCCAAACTTCCAGAATTCAGGCTGTCCAATGGTGTCACTTGCTGCACATGCGCCAGGCTCAGAAATCAACTCGCTGCTGCTCGCCAAGAGCGTGATCCAGGTCTAAGGGGAGTGGGGGAGGGAGAGTGTGATCCAGGTCTAACGGGGGTGAGGGAGGGAGGGAGGGAGAACGTGATCCATCTCCCCATCTGGATCGCGTTCTCCCACCCCCAGCCCCTTGCTATCTCCGTGCTCTGCTCCCCTCCCCATGCTCTTCTCCCTCCGGGCTCTTGCTCCCCCCCCCAGGCTCTGCTGCTTCCGTCCTCCTGTTCCCCCCCAGGTTCTGCTCCCGCTCTCCTCCCCCCCACCCCCGATCTCCTCCCCTCCCCCACCCAACTTCTCCCCTCCTTGCTCTGTTTCCCCGCCCGGTGCTCTGCTCCCTCCCCCACTTATGGTTACATGCATTGGCTGTGTTTTGTGCTCAGAGCTCCGGGCCACGCTTTCGGTGAACAGCGACAAGGGGGGTCCGGCATAGTGCGCGTGGGTGGGTGATGATCTGCAATACACATGTGCGGAACTCCGATCATGCGCATCAGCGAAAACTTTGAAAAACGGACGTTCTTATTCCCTGGCAATATTCACTCCAACATTATAAACGGAGCCTTTGTAATTCACTCCTAAGGCAATAGAAAATGGTTAGCACCATTTGCCTGATATAGGCGGCTGCCTGTGATAAGCAGGACAGTGTAAATGGTGGGGATTTTACAAAATCCAGCTGCTTTCATGGTCATTTTCTGGTGTTAGTACACAAATTACTTGATTTTTTAAAATTCATTTTCACAATTTGTCACCGTATGATTTGAACTCATGTTCTCTGGGTTGCTAGTCCACTATTATAACCACTAGGACACCATGTGGGGGTTCAGGATTGTGTCTAGCCAGGCCAGCAAGGGGTATTCCTGGTCCACCAGAAGCCAGCTATCCTTCCTTCAAATTGAACTAGGCTATTGTTCCTAGAAAGATTATACAATGCATTATACAATACAGTGTATAACACACCAGTCATTATTTAAAACAGCCTATCCCTGACTTACCATGAGCGATGGGAGATCCCCTGGTGTGTAAAACAAAAATACTATGCACTAAATGAAGTAAAATGTGATGTAGGAGGAAGAGAACCGTGAAACAAGGTTTGAAAATTTGCACTTTTCCTTCACATATCCTCTTTCAGCTTGAGATGTTAAACTGTCCAGTTCATACACTTCTACACAACCGCTGCACGAGTGTATTCCGCTAACAGGAGATGTGATAACCTGGCAATGTTTATTACCATTCTCCAGGAAGGATAACTGGCTGCTAGTGGACTAGGGATACCCCTTTTTGGCCTGGCTAGACACAATCCTGAACCCCCACATGGATTGCTGCACTTAATGCCCCGCAGTGGATGATGAAACTCACAGGTGCTGAGGAGGACAGATGTGAACGGACGAGGCCTCTTATCACTGGGCATCGCTTGGACACTTGTCCATCACATATTTCACACCCACTTTTGTATGAAGCCCAAAAATAAATTTAACAAAAAATGCACAGCAGGTCCATCAGCATCTGAAAGAAAAAAAAGACAGGTTCATGTTTTGGGCAGAGACTCTTCCTCACAACTCCCAGTTCTCCACCCAAAGCATTAACCTACCATTTCTCTTTCAGATGCTGATGGACTTGCTGGGTGCTTCCAGTATTCAGTTTTTTTTGTAATTATATGGTATGAAGCTCCATGTTTCTTACCCAAAGGCTTGAATGACGAATGCTCCAAACAGAATGAAAATCACAGAAAAAAGCAGAGAAATCAAAGGCATCATTTCCCTCCTGAGACAGAAAACAAATAGTTAGCAGGGAGCATTCATTTGCTGGGTAATAAAACAAACAAACATATGCTTAACAGTGGAAATGTACTGACCAGTTGATGCACAGTAACATTAATATGACCACTGGGCAACAAGGAATAGCTGTAAGAATCCAAAAGCACTACATCCAGCTTATAATGAGCCAAGTCCTTTCCTTTCCCTCATTGGGTTTAACAGCCAATGAATGTTTTGGGCAGGTGAAGGCAAATTTTTCAACCACAACAAAGTAACATCAAACTCTAATCCATTGTTGTACAATAATAGCAGCACAACCCCATTACGCATCAGCAGGGCAGCCCCAGCACAGGATGATAGTTCTGATCCCAGCAGAGAAATCCCAGCACAGAACAGCAAGGCAACGCCTGCATGGAATAGCAGGGCAACTACAGCACCAAACAACGGCACTGATCCCAACCACGAATGACAAGGCAACTCCAGCACGAAACAGCTGGTCCACCCCAGCAGCACTGATCCCAGCATTGAACAGCAACCCCAGCATCAAACATCTTGACAAAAACACATTTTCTGCAAACTATACTATAGGACCTTAAACCCGTTTTCTTTTTTTTTTAAATGAAGCCTGTTACTAAATGTGTTTTTTTTTAATTGAGAAACCCAGCTGAAGGGCTACGGCTGGACAATGAATTTCAAAATAGGACAGAAGTTATAAATTAGGAAATAGCGGTCAGGTCAAACCAAGCTTAGATTTTAAAGTTGAAGAGAGCAAATACGAGAATGAGATATAAAGGAGTGGGAGACAGTTATTTGTTTTTAAAAAGGGTCCCCAAGAAGATCATAGAAAGTTACGGCACAGAAGGAGGCCATTTGGCCCATCGTGTCTGTGCTGGCCGAAAAAGTGCTATCCAGCTTAATCCCACTTTCCAGTACTTGGTCCGTAGCCATGTAGGTTACGGCACTTCAAGTGCACATCCAAGTACTTTTTAAATGAGTTGAGGGTTTCTGCCTTTACCACTCTTTCAGGCAGTGAGTTTCAGACCCCCACAACCCTCTGGGTGAAAAAAATTCTCCTCAGCTCCCCTCTAATCCTTCTACCAATTACTTTAAATCTATGCCCCCGGTCACTGACCCCTCTGCTAAAGGAAATAGATCCTCCCTATCCACTCTATCTAGTCTCGTCATAATTTTATACACCTCAATTAAATCTCCCCTCAGCCTCCTTTGTTCCAAAGAAAACAACCCCAGGCTATCCAATCTTTTCTCATAGCTAAAATTCTCCAGTCCTGGCAACATCCTCGTAAATCTCCTCTGGACCCTCTCTAGTGCAATCACATCTTTCCTGTAATGTGGTGACCAGAACTGTACGCAGTACTCAAGCTGTGGCCTAACCAATGTTTTATACAGTTCCAGCCTAACTCCCTGCTCTTATATTCTATGCCTCGGCTCATAAAGGAAAGTATCCCGTATGCCTTTTTAACCACCTGTCCTGTTACCGTCAGGGATCTGTGGATGTACACTCCAAGGTCCCTTTGTTCCTCTACGCACCTCAGCATCCTCCCATTTATTGCATACTCCCTTGCCTTGTTTGCCCTCCGCAAATGCATTACCTCACACATCTCTATTCTGAATTCCATCTGCCACTTTTCTGCCCACCTGACTAGTCCATTGGTATCTTCCTGCAGTCTACAGCATGCCTCCTCACTATCAACCACACAACCAACTTTTGTTTCATCTGCAAATTTCTTGATCAAGCCCCCCACCTAACGTACTAACTTCAGATAAGTTAGCGACGAAAAAAAACTGGAGACATACATACAATTCCACAAGATGTTATCAGAGTATCGTATTAGGTACAGCACAGGAGGCCATTTGGCCCATTGTGCCTGTGCCAGCTCTTTGAAAGAGCTATCCAGTTAGTCTCACTCCCCTGCTCTTTCCCCAGAGTCCTGTAAACTTTTTCCCTTCAAATATTTATCCCATTCCCTTTTGAAAGTTACTATTGAATCTGCTTCCACCACCCTTTCAGATTCCAGATCATTACAACTCGCTGCATTAAAAAAATGTTTCCTCATGTCGCCGTTTAGGTGGGTTAGGGAGGGGAAATCAGCCAGGGTCCTTTTGAAGATATGGACTCTTTTCTGTGGTAGGGTTCATAGGCTGCAGGTGCCCAATGGTACCTTGTCCAAGTAGCAATTATTCATGTGTGAACCTTGACATTGTGTATCATCAGGTTCTCCACAAGAGACATTATAGTCAAACCTAGTGCTATTTTCACCCAACTTCCACACGTGCACACTTTCTACTGGGGGAGGGTGGGGGGGAAAGTCACAGGAGAGGAAACATGACGAAGATCCCAAGTGAAACATTAATCAGTCTCCTCCTTTTCAGAGTCAGATTGACCTGCTATGCACTTCCAGCATTTTCTGTTATTTCAGATCGCTAATATTTGTGGATTTGCACTTTAGCTCTACCATAACTTTCTCACAGCTCCCGGTCATCTACTCAACATCTAGCAACAAGCCATATTAGATGATGACTGGAATTGACACCAGGTACATACCAGTTCTGAGTGAACCCAGATTCCCAGCTTTGAGATGCATAATCTGTTATCGCATACAGCCAGCGAAGGAGGAATATCTGCAGAGAGAACATTGGGTTCGAGTTTTACAAAACAGCTCAGCATTAACTAAAACTACAACTCCCTGGCGCACAGACAATGCAAAGATCACTCCTGAAACTACAACAGCAGCTTGTATTTAGAGCTTTGTCATAGCTGAACATGCACACTCCCACATGGTGAATTACCATAAGATACAGTGGCAGTTGTGCTAAACTGTGTCTTATCTATTAAAACAAACAAAAGGGCTTGAACTGAACTCTCTATATAAATGTACCTGATTCTGATTTTCAAACAGAAGATTATACTCATAATCTTCTGTTCGGGCGTTTAGTTTTTTTTTGTACTTCTGTTTCCCTGACATGAGATGGCCTAATCGTAAAACTTGTACTTTTTTTTTATTATTCATTCATGGGATGTGGGCATCGCTGGCAAGGCCAACATTTAATGCCCATTCCTAATTGCCCTTGAGAAGGTGGTGACAAGCCGCCTTCTTGTACCGCTGCAGTCCGTGTGGTGAAGGTTCTCCCACAGTGCTGTTAGGTAGGGAGTTCCAGGATTTTGACCCAGCGACGATGAAGGAACGGCGATATATTTCCAAGTCGGGATGGTGTGTGACTTGGAGGGGAACGTACAGGTGGTGTTGTTCCCATGTGCCTGCTGCCCTTGTCCTTCTAGGTAGAGGTCGCAGGTTTGGTAGGTGCTGTCGAAGAAGCCTTGGCGAGTTGCTGCAGTGCATCCTGTGGATGGTACACACTGCAGCCACAGTACACTGGTGGTGAAGGGAGTGAATGTTTAGGGTGGTGGATGGGATGTCAATCAAGCGGGCTGCTTTGTCCTGGATAGTGTCGAGCTTCGTGAGTGTTGTTGGAGCTGCACTCATCCAGGCAAGTGGAGAGTATTCCATCACACTCCTGACTTGTGCCTTGTAGATGATGGAAAGGCGTTGGGGAGTCAGGTGAGTTACTTGCCACAGAATACCCAGCCTCTGTAGCCACAGTATTTATGTGGCTGGTCCAGTTAAGTTTCTGGTCAATGGCGACCCCCCAGGATGTTGATGGTGGGAGATTCGGCGATGGTAATGCCATTGAATGTCAATGGGAGGTGGTTGGACTCTCTCTTGTTGGAGATGATCATTGCCTGGCACTTGTCTGGTGCAAATGTTACTTGCCACTTATCAGCCCAAGCCTGGATGTTGTCCAGTCTTGCTGCATGCGGCCACAGACTGCTTCATTATCTGAGGGGTTGCGAATGGAACTGAACACTGTGCAATCATCAGTGAACATCCCCATTTCTGATCTTATGATGGAGGGAAGGTCATTGATGAAGCAGCTGAAGATGGTTGGGCCTAGGACACTGCCCTGAGGAACTCCTGCAGCAATGTTCTGGGGTTGAGATGATTGGCCTCCAACAACCACTGTCATCTTCCTTTGTACTAGGTATGATTCCAGCCACTGAAGAGTTTTCCCCCTGATTCCCATCGACTTCAATTTTACTAGGGCTCCTTGGTGTCACACTTGGTCAAAATGGTGCCTTGATGTCAAGGGCAGTCACTCTCACCTCACCTCTGGAATTCAGTTCTTTTGTCCATGTTTGGACCAAGGCTGCAATGAGATCTGGAGCCGAGCGATGCTGGCAGAACCCAAACGGAGCATTGGTGAGCAGGTTATTGGTGAGTAAGTGCCACTTGAAAGCTCTGTCGACAACATCTTACATCACTTTGCTGATGATTGAGAGTACACCCCCACACATGCATTTTATCAGATTCACCTGCCTGTCTGGTGATGATGTCATGACGGAATGGACCAACATCATGATACAATTACATTGTGCCCGGTAGTACCAATTTGTCAAGACCAACCTGTGCAGTAATATCCCATGGAACAAAATTTGCTACTGTTCTCTTTGCGACTTGTAGTGTACATTTGAGAGCACAGTAATCAAGCCATTAAAGTAAATGCAATAACATTTGCAGACTGCAGCGAATGTCATGTGACTAAATGCCACAGTTCAGTTACCAGACATCAGGAAACCTGCCTAACAGGAATATTAGTTGCTATCAGTTTTACCGGGCAGTAGAATCTAGCTCATTACTTCCACATTAACCCACCATACAAACTGATGTTGCAAAGATATGGTCATCTCATTTTCTTGGTCCAACAACTTACGATATCCACAGATAATGTAACAGAGACTAACACAACCTTTCGTGTAGGCAGTAGTTAAAATACTTACAGGAGCAAATTCATCATTTAGTTCAGGTAACATAACATCACGTGAGAGGAACGTGTAGTCTCCTAATCCCAGTAACTGATTCAGCTCATTAAAAAGTTGGATTTTGTCGTCCTCACTCCCATTCCATCCATTTTCAAGTAGTTTATAGAACACTTTCCCTGGAGTGCTGCTTTGCTGTAGAATCACAATCTATTCAATAGTTTTTTTTAAGAAAAAGAAATAAATAGTGAGCATTTTTTTAATAAACACATGACCTCTGTAAAAAGGTGAAAGTGAAATGCAAGGAGCACAATGAAATACAGGTATAAGTAGCATCAGTAGAACAGTAGAAAGGAGGTACTCCTTTACTGATATCGTTTTCAGAGCCAGTAGCTCTGTGTTTGATCTACGACAAAAGGACTAAAGGCCTTTTCCAGTTCCTTTAATGCCTTTTATTATTTCATTCAGTTGTGATGACTTCTGGTTATTGAGTTTATTAGGTTATACCCAATATTGGACAAGGGTTTTAGGAGCAATAATACGATTTTAAAGAACTTATATTGGTTAAGAGGACTGGCTTAGAAAACTCAGAAACCTCATTAGAAAATGGTGGCATGATTGAATTTTCTAATATTGAAGGGAAGAACCAGACATGGAAGCTGGAAAGGCTTCTGTACTGAACCAGGGGATCATTTTAGCCACAGGAAACAAGTAGCTAAATAGCTTCTCACATGGGAGCTGTGAACTGAAGGAAGAAAGTGCAGCAGATGAGTCATTTGAAAAGTCCTTTTATGTGCCTCCATTTACTGGAGTAATTTGAATTATTACATTACAACAGTGATTGCATTTCAAGAGTACTTCACTGGCTGCGAAGGCTTTGATCAGAGATGACTGCCTAAAAAAAAAGTCCAAGGGATTGGCTCAGTGCGGAATAAGCTAAAAGGTTTGAATGGCCTCGAAGTCATTCTTCGTAGCACATTAATTTCTACCATGTTTGATGAATGGAATAAATTAACCTAACAAGCTTCACTTGTACCAGTGAAATAGTTCATGCCTTCCTCCAGCAAACATGAAAAATACATTTTGCTAAAATTTTTTTTTATTCGTTCATGGGATGTGGGCGTCACTGGTGAGGCCGGCAATTATTGCCCATCCCTAATTGCCCTTGAGAAGGTGGTGATGAACCGCCTTCTTGAACCGCTGCAGTCCGTGTGGTGACGGTTCTCCCACAGTGCTGTTCGGAAGGGAGTTCCAGGATTTTGACCCAGCGACGATGAAGGAACGGCGATATATTTCCAAGTCGGGATGGTGTGTGACTTGGGGGGGAACGTGCAGATGGTGTTGTTCCCATGTGCCTGCTGCTCTTGTCCTTCTAGGTGGTAGAGGTCGCGGGTTTGGGAGGTGCTGTCGAAGAAGCCTTGGCGAGTTGCTGCAGTGCATCCTGTGGATGGTACACACTGCAGCCACAGTGCGCCGGTGGTGAAGGGAGTGAATGTTTAGGGTGGTGGATGGGGTGCCAATCAAGCGGGCTGCTTTATCTTGGATGGTGTCGAGCTTCTTGAGTGTTGTTGGAGCTGCACTCATCCAAGCAAGTGGAGAGTATTCCATCACACTCCTGACTTGTGCCTTGTAGATGGTGGAAAGGCTTTGGGGAGTCAGGAGGTGAGTCACTCGCCGCAGAATACCCAGCCTCTGACCTGCTCTCGTAGCCACAGTATTTATATGGCTGGTCCAGTTCAGTTTCTGGTCAATGGTGACCCCCAGGATGTTGATGGTGGGGGATTCGGCGATGGTAATGCCGTTGAATGTCAAGGGGAGGTGGTTAGACTCTCTCTTGTTGGAGATGGTCATTGCCTGGCACTTATCTGGCGCGAATGTTACTTGCCACTTGCCACTTATGAGCCCAAGCCTGGATGTTATCCAGGTCTTGCTGCATGCGGGCTTGGACTGCTTCATTATTTGAGGGGTTGCGAATGGAACTGAACACTGTGCAATCGTCAGCGAACATCCCCATTTCTGACCTTATGATGGAGGGAAGGTCATTGATGAAGCAGCTGAAGATGGTTGGGCCTAGGACACTGCCTTGAGGAACTCCTGCAGCAATGTCCTGGGGCTGAGATGATTGGCCTCCAACAACCACTACCATCTTCCTTTGCGCTAGGTATGACTCCAGCCACTGGAGAGTTTTCCCCCTGACTCCCATCGACTTCAATTTTACTAGGGCTCCTTGGTGCCACACTCGGTCAAATGCTGCCTTGATGTCAAGGGCAGTCACTCTCACCTCACCTCTGGAATTCAGCTCTTTTGTCCATGTTTGGACCAAGGCTGTAATGAGGTCTGGAGCCGAGTGGTCCTGACGGAACCCAAACTGAGCATCGGTGAGCAGGTTATTGGTGAGTAAGTGCCGCTTGATAGCACTGTCGACAACACCTTTGTTGATGATTGAGAGTAGGCTGATGGGGCGGTAATTGGCTGGATTGGATTTGTCCTGCTTTTTGTGGACAGGACATACCTGGGCAATTTTCCACATTGTCGGGTAGATGCCAGTGATGTAGCTGTACTGGAACAGCTTGGCTAGAGGCGCAGCTAGTTCTGGAGCACAAGTCTTCAGCACTACAGCTGGGATGTTGTCGGGGCCCATAGCCTTTGCTGTATTCAGTGCACTCAGCCGTTTCTTGATATCACGTGGAGTGAATCAAATTGGCTGAAGACTGGCTTCTGTGATGGTGGGGATATCGGGAGGAGGCCGAGATGGATCATCCACTCGGAACTTCTGGCTGAAGATGGTTGCAAACGCTTCAGCCTTGTCTTTTGCACTCACGTGCTGGACTCCGCCATCATTGAGGATGGGGATGTTTGCAGAGCCTCCTCCTCCCGTTAGTTGATTAATTGTCCACCACCATTCACGACTGGATGTGGCAGGACTGCAGAGCTTTGATCTGATCCGTTGGTTGTGGAATCGCTTAGCTCTGTCTATAGCATGTTGCTTGCGCTGTTTAGCACGCATGTAAGTCCTGAGTTGTAGCTTCACCAGGTTGGCACCTCATTTTTAGTTACGCGTGGTGCTGCTCCTGGCATGCTCTTCTACACTCCTCATTGAACCAGGGTTGATCTCCTGGCTTGTTGGTAATGATAGAGTGAGGAATATGCTGGGCCATGAGGTTACAGATTGTGCTGGAATACAATTCTGCTGCTGCTGATGGCCCACAATGCCTCATGGATGCCCAGCTTTGAGCTGCTAGATCTGTTCTGAATCTATCCCATTTAGCACGGTGGAAGTGCCACACAACACGTTGGATGGTGTCCTCAGTGCGAAGACGGGACTTCATCTCCACGAGGACTGTGCGGTGGTCACTCCTACCAATACTGTCATGGACAGATGCATTTGCGACAGGCACATTGGTGAGGACGAGGTCAAGTAAGTTTTTCCCTCGTGTTGGTTCACTCACCACCTGCCGCAGGCCCAGTCTGGCAGCTATGTCCTTCAGGACTCGGCCAGCTCGGTCAGTAGTGGTGCTACCGAGCCACTCTTGGTGATGGACATTGAAGTCCCCCATCCAGAGTACGTTTTGTGCCCTTGCTACCCTCAGTGCTTTCTCCTAGTGGTGCTCAACATGGAGGAGGACTGATTCATCAGCTGAGGGAGGACGGTAAGTGGTAATCAGCAGGAGGTTTCCTTGCCCATGTTTGACCTGATGCCATGAGATTTCATGGGGTCCAGAGTCAATGTTGAGGACTCCCAGGGCCACTCCCTCCTGACTGTATATCACTGTACCGCCACCTCTGGTGGGTCTGTCCTGCCGGTGGGACAGGACATACCCAGGGATGGTGATGGAAGAGTCTGGGACGTTGGCTGAAAGGTATGATTCTGTGAGTATGGCTATGTCAGGCTGATGCTTGACTAGTCTGTGGGACAGCTCTCCCAATTTTGGCACAAGTCCCCAGATGTTAGTAAGGAGGACCTTGCAGGGTCGACTGGGCTTGGTTTGCCGTTGTCGTGTCCGGTGCCTAGTGGTCCGATGCCGGGTGGTCTGTCCAGTTTTATTCTTATTATGACTTTTCGTAGCGAGATTTTACCACTGAGTGGCTTGCTAGGCCATTTCAGAGGGCAATTAAGAATCAACCACATTGCTGTGGGTCTGGAGTCACATATAGGCCAGACCGGGTAAGGATGGCAGGTTTCCTTCCCTAAAGGACAATAGTGAACCAGATGGGTTTTTACAACAATCCGGTAGTTTTCATGGTCACCTTTACTGATACTAGTATTTTAATTCCAGATTTTTATTTTAATTAATTAATTTTAAATTCGCCAGCTGCCGTGGCGGGATTTGAACTCATGACTCCGGATTTTAGTCCGGGCTTAGATTACTAGTCTAGTAACATAACCACTATGCTACCGTACCCGTACCAGTGTCCACACATAAACCATGAAGTTTCCTACTAATAAGTTTCCTATTAATTTTACAATACTTGCTCCAGCTAAATACTATCTTGTGATAGATGGATAGGACAACAAACTTCAAAACAAAGGTTACTGATTTCTAGGTATATACGGCTATAATTTAATGTTGCTGATAATAGCGAACCAACGCTTTATGTGTTTGTACAACAGTCAGTCATTCATTATTTTTATTGGAGGCATCAACCCATTTATTTTAAACAGATCAATGCCTCTGTTCAAATAGCAGACAGAGGAATAACATACAAATGCATTGTGCTCATCTGCCACATCACTAACAATAATCTAACACATAAAATGTGAATGGTTCACTCCTCAATGGACAGTTGATTTTATGACTGTAGGTACTAGAGTTTATCCTCAATACTCCATAAAGACTAATGGCCCATGCAGAAGGAAATGACAAACATTGACAAATGTATCAAGCAGTAACTCAGCTTAAAAGTGGGCACAGTAAAGGTTGTTCTACTCACATTCGGTGTCGGACTGCTTCTCAGTGCCGGCGGGAGTAAGGCATTAATAAATGCATGCTGACGTTCTGGATAGATGTAAACAAATCTCAAAGACTCTTTAGTATTCATGGAGGCAAAGGAGACAAAGGAACGGTAGGGAGCCTGCAGCCCATCTTCCTCTCCAATGATTAGTAGGACACAGTATCTACAGAAATATACAAATGAAATCAAGCCTATATCACCACCTGCTATGGAGCCTGGACAAAACTACCGACTGAAAATGTAACTAACATGAGATGAGAATACATCTCTAGCATGAAATATTAAATAAACTAAGTATACAAAATGAACACATTCCTTTAAAATTTTAACAGATATATGGCAAGTCAAACAGTCGCTTGGATCAGTAGATAATTTCTCACCTTGGCATCCATCAGCAATGCTACTTGGTGGAAGGGTTCTCAAAATATTTGCAATCAGTGAAATCAAATAAGCAGAGTACATGTCTCGAAGAATGGATGATACTTGCTGTCAGGTGCCCTTACAAGCAGCATAGACCAGTGCCATGTTGGAATGCCCTGTTCTACTAAAGTGAGGAGGATGGATCTATAACTTTTGAATCAGACCACGAGTACCTGTTCTGCACTGGCACAGGAAGGTCCATGGTGCTGTTGACACTAATTTACATGCGGTGACCCAGTCTCCATCAGCACTGATTTACTTATGATGTCCCGGGGCTCACTGGTTGGCACTGATTTACTTGTGGGGTCCCCATGCTCACTGTGGGGTCCCTGGGCTCCCTATTGCAGTATATCAGATTTTTTTTTGTTTTACTATTTTCTCCCCTCCTCTCCTGAAGGTGCTGGCTCTTGCTGGGCTACAGTTCCACAGGGGTTGAATGTCCTCTGGTATCTTGCTTAAGTAGCCATTCTTCATGTGGGAGTGCTGACACTGAGTATTGGCAGGCTAGTTAACCATGCAGGACATCACAGCCAACCTGGATTCTGTCCTCACCGGTCTTTCATGCAGGTGCACTTTCCAGCAGGGGACACTTGGATGACAATCAGCAATAGGAACCACAGCTGATTCTTACCCTCTCTGACCCTTACCACTGCCATGGTTGGGCTCAACCAAATGCAGCACAGATCTGGCATCAAATCTTGCCCTTCTGATCTCTATGGCTCAGCATTACCTTCCACCACCAGGCCATTGGGGAACCTGCAATACCAGAATTGAGAGGATGGCTTCTCATTACTGAAACAGAATACACCTTGTTGTAGAGAAGACCTGGCAGATTTGGCAAGAACACATGTTGCGTTTCATCAATAACACCCAAGTGCCTCCAGTCACTATAAATGCTTTCAAGCATTTAGAACAGTTTTTGAAGCCTGATTTGGAAGCTTGATAATAGCGGCACTTCCATCCTGCTCATCCCCCCACCACCAAAAAACATACAGGATTAGTCACATTTCCTACAAGACCAGTAATCAGAAGGACCCAACTAGATGTAACATCAGGAAAATATATGCAACCTACAATGTGGCCAACATCAAAAGAAAGAAACCTATAATCACCGTGAGACCAGTCAGTTACCTTTTCTGACGACGGTATTGTTTCCCTGAACACAACTCCTCGAAAAGTTTCTGGTTTGTAAGACGAGGAGCCAGTAGGAATTTGTTACCAGAAATGAATTCATCTATTATTTGCTTTTTCATCCCTTTAGCCTGTAAGAAATCGTTTGTAAAACTATTAACTACGTTTCCAGCACCAAGAACATATATGTATGTAATTTAATTTTTAAATTTCCCCCCACCCCCACCTTTCTCCCGTTCCCTGCTGAAGGTGCTGATTCTTGCTGGGCTGCTGCTCACGTTCACTCTTTGCTATCTTGCCCAAATAGTCATTTTTCTTCTGTAAGCCTAAGCAGTGAGTGTCGACAGGTTACAGAACCATAGAAAAGGGGGTGGGATTAGTTTAGCCCCACCTTTTCCTCGCTGGATGTGGACACACACAGACACTTTCCAGCAGGGGCTACTGGATTGTGATCAGGTACAGGAACCCTGGCTGATTTTTCTTCTTTCTGGCAAACTGCTGCGAGTTCATCCCCTCCCCACCCTTCCTCCTCCTCCTCTCCCCTCCCCAATTCCTGTCTTGGCTGAGATCAGCTGACGCAACTTATTCTAAATTTAAAAATGGAGTATTACAGTAAAACATCACTGCACAGCATAAGACCATCAAAAACTGGATGTTTAATAGTTATAGGTGCTTTTTCCTTCCTCCTATGTATATGTACAATGTAATAAAGGTGTTTTTACATTCTGGGTCATGGGAGAGTGTCTCCAAAATCATTTCCCTGCATCACACTCTTGCTTTTAGATTTGAAGTCTGCCGTCAGCTCCTGCGGGACACATAGGAAGTAACTCAAATGGCAGTATGAAAAAGTGAGTATCTATTGCTGCTGCAGAAAAGGGAAAACAGGCAATTGACTCCATGGACTGGCATTAATTGCATGACACCTATGTCAGGAATCAGCTGCACAACGATATAAAACTGTCCTCAGACAAAGCTACTTTTCTTATCCACAAGTTCAGCCAATTTGCAAATCATTTCCTTTCATGGTGTTCAAACATTTTGGCAGTGAGCTAACCAAAAGGAAACTGCACAATATAAAAGGGAACCTTTCCAATTTGATGTGATTTCTGACATCTCCTGTGAATAGTTTCAGATGCTGCAAAATATCTGCTTTGACAGGACTGCTGTGATTTATGCAAATATTCCTACAATTATCTGGTGTTATTTGTCAGTCACAACAGTAGCTCTGGAAGGAGCTAAAGGAATTACATAGAACGTAACATCTCTGCTTTTGAATTCTATTTCCCTAGAAATGAACCCCAGTGCTTTGTTTGCACTTTTTATGTCTTTGTTAAACTGCATTGCTACTTCAGTTGGTATGTCAAATGTCAGGTGAGGACAGGATCAGACTCAGCTGTGATGTTCTCTACAGTTGAAAAGCATGTTAACACTAACTGTCTAAGCTCATACATAAAGAATGGCCACTTGGGCGAGATACGAGAGGTAGCCAAGACCAATGGGGTTATATTCCAGCAAGTGTCAGCACTTACAGAGAGGAAAGAGAAAATAGCGAAAAAAATAGGAATTTTCCTCTGGCTACAATGTGTGCATTGGATGTGGTGGTGGAAGTGAAATGTAATTCTTTTCAGACCAATGTTGAGGCAAAGCTTGAGACTATTCTTAGCCCTTGGTATACAATGCCAGAGAAAGCTACAGCGTTCTCCATCAACATCTTTCCTCACCTTCAACAGAAATATTCAAAAAATGAACACAGATACGGCACATACCTGGATGATATCAGCTGCTTTGTCTACGTTCTCCTTAAAAATCATTATGGTAGAGGTGTAACTATTTATACTGTAATGAGCCAGGATTTCCTCAGTCTTCTCTATCCCAATCTCCACATAACCAAATTTAACATAATCTTTAAACTGGAAGGCAATCAGCTTTGGAAAGAAAAATGTATGTCAGAATAGCAGCTTAATCGTTTCCCACAATCTCTGCATCAACACAACCAGTTAATTGCGATCAAAAAGACATTTTGGCAACAGCTTGCAGATATTCACACCACATTCTATTATGTGAATAGGACCTTGGAAGCCAAGCATTTTGCAGGTTATACTGAATATCGCACAACACAGGATACAAATATGAAACATGTGGGACTAAAGAATCAGCAGCCCTGTAAGAGGCTCTGTAATTACAATAATTTGTATTTGAATGTTAATCATCATTATATAAAGAACTGAACATAACCACTTTCAAAACAAACAGATCAAACCAATTTATTTAGAGAAAAAAGCATGTTTTAAAACTAAAAAAATGGCAGATGTTCTTTTTTTAAAAATATACTTTAGGGGTTAAAGGGACGATTTCCAGTGACTGGAGAGCAGTTGCTAAATTCTCAGTGCATGAACCAGTCCGATTTTAAATGGTTCACGAGCAATGGTCATCACTTAAATACTTGTGATTTTTTTTTGAGTTGTGTTTTCCAAAGTCGAGAGACAGAGACAAACCCCTGTATTGCATGCACAAAGTAATAAGAATATTACTGAAATTTAAATCCTGTAATAAGCAGCTTTGAACACAACCTACAAAAGGATCTGGACACTAGCACCAGGGAACCTGATGTACGATTTAGAGGGTGTTTAAATATATTACTAGTACGGATTGATTGACTGCAACAATTTTTACAAACAGCAATGTTCAAGTATAAGATTCAAAATGATTTGGACTCTGCAGTGTTGCTATGAAGAAAATCAAATCATCACTAATTCATTATGTTAATAGCAAGACCCACAGGATAGAAAAAATTCTCCAGATCACACGATAACATGCCATTGGTACAATTTATGTACACAAATGGACTGCCCCAGTAATCACAAGCAACAACTACGAATGTGTTCTGATCAGTGTGACAAATGGATCATACCCACAGCTCCCCATTGAGTGATCTATTCATACCGTGTAGGGAAAGTAATTAAAATTAAAACAAGTTAAATGTGTCTTCATTAGAAACTGATGAATGGATTCTAAAATGGCTCTGGCAACATTACTGCGACAGGTTTCTTCAGTGTTGGCTGTCCTTAACAGTAACATCACCTCCGTCAAACGTGGAAAACAATTCACGGAGCAGACGTGTTTTGCGCCTTAAAAATCAAGACTTTGCAAACCCGTTAATTTTCATTCAAAACTTTTCAGCATAATGTAGATGCTGTTGAGCACTTGACACAAACGAAAGGAATATGCAACGTATAACTGCAGAGCTTCACCACTATATGCTGCCATTCACAGTGAACTGTTCAAAATGCATTACCTTGTACAACAGTGGCACTATGGACTTCTGGTGAAATATTAATGCACGTGGCTTGTTGTCTTGCTCCCACGCAGACAACAAATACACATAATTCTTGTTTGTTACCTAAAAATGTAACACAAATATCTAGTTACACTTTTAAATCCCTGGAGACTATAGCCCACCTTTTTAGTATTCTGTTGATGTATTCTAGCTGGACGATTTGACTCTAAACTACTGCATTATCTAAGGACAAAAAGGTGAGAATCCAAACCTTTAACCTTGACTCAGTGGTAGCACTCTTGCCTAGAGCACATAATCCAAGCCGATACCGCTGCGCAGTACTGTCAGAGGTACTGTCTTTCAGATGAGACGTTAAACCGAGCCCCCATCTGCCCTCTCAGGTGGGCATAAAAGATGCCATGGCACTATTTTGAAGAAGAGCAGGGGAATTTTCCTGCTGCTCTGGCTAATATTTATTCCTCAACCAACATCACCAAACCAGATTACCTAGTCATTATTTCATTGCTGTTTGTGGGACCTTGCTGTGCGCACATTGGCTGTCGTGTTTCCTACATTACAACAGTGACTACACTTCAAAAGTACTTAGTTGGTTGCAAAGCGCTTTGAGATGTCCTGAGGTTGTGAAAGGCGCTATAAAAATGAGAGGCTTTCTTTTTTCTTTTCAAACACTGTGCAAACCTGACCTGAATATTCTTGGCATCTGCGTCAATTGAACAAATCCCCATTGCACTTTCAATTGGCTTAATATCAGCGTATAATTTTTTGGTACGGGATTTCTGTATCTGTTGGAGAATGTGTGTTTATAGGTAGCATTAATCATAAGGTTCTAATGACCTTTTAACAATTGTCACAATTTGTCAGAATTCCTTGATTGTGTCAGTATATTTGATATTTTACTTTATTTGGGTAGGTTTTTTTTCCAGATTACCCCTCTATTCTTAATGCTTTCCTTTTCTTTGGTCATTTCCCAAGTCATCTTTTCTTCAAATTATCACAACTGCTCATTATCATGCATCCTTTTTTTTAATAAGTTATGAAATGACTATGTGGCTCAGCCTAAAGGGGTACTAACTATGGGATGAGAAGGCTAGAGAATTTTGGCTTCTTATGGACTCACTTGTACAGGATATCCCACACACATTTTTGGACTCACACATATAAATTATGCTACACATAATAGGCTAAAGCACACCAGACATTAACTCAAGTCAAAGCAAACCTATCAAAATAATGATTGAAATGTTCAAAATTGTCAGTGCAATCAAATTTTACATGAAAGAAAGTAACAAAATCAGTGAGGCCCTGCCTTTTCCAGACTGTGATTATTTGACTACATACCTGCTCCAAAAGCTTGCTGGGCAGAAGGTTTTCCACAAACTGCCTTAAGCTTTCTCGAACAATGGCATTTTTAAAGAATGTTACTTTTCCATTAATGACTCCCACTATTGCCGGATGCTGATACACCCCAAGGTGATTTAACAGGCGACGCTCATACCCTGAATCTATTACTCCAATCCCGAGGCCTGAAAGAAAATCAGACAACAGATCATTTATTCCCTGCCACTCCACAAACACTGCCATGCTGCATTAGTTTGTACTTTATTCCCCCCTCCAATTTACTCCCCATTTCTTCTGAAAGCATTGATCCTTGTTGGGGTAAGTCCCACAGGCTCTGGCACACATCTAGCACCTTGCTCAAGTAGCCATTCTTCACGAGTCTGGACAGTGTACATCACTCACCATGGAGGCATCAGAGCAAAGCCTGATCCTGTCTCACCCAATGTCCACACACAACTGATCTAACGCCTCGATAGCTCAGAGCCATGGGGGCCAATTATAGTATGCAGCCGACTCCAGTTAATGCAACAGAGACCATAGATTGCATCCAAAGCCTTTCTGATCTCTACATCTTAGTACACCATTAGCCATTGAGCCACCAGTGTTCCTTGACTTTAAAGAGTTTCCCTCGTCAAACATAAGCTCTGTAATGAACTATTCAGAGATTGACGTACCAAGAGGTTCGAGCTCCTGCACCACTTCCTTCCAGACTGGCTCAATGTGAACACAGCTGAAACACCAATCGGAAGTCACTTTGATGAGGTACGGTTTCTTATAGCTGTCTGGCACAACCTCACTCATGTACTGAGAGAAATGCAGCAGGTACTTATCATCGAATGAGTCACGGGCAGTATTAAACTGAAAGTGAAAAAAGGAGTCATCGAAGAAGAAGCTGTCGTATTTATGGAAATTCCGGAAGTGCTGCTGTGGTTGTTGGAGGTTCCCTGGCTGTCCATCAGCATCCCCATACTTATCAAAATTCAACCGCCTCTCCTCATTTGAAAGAATCTGAACCAAGAAAAGAGCAAATCAATTAGTGCAGTGAGCATGGCTTTCATTGTAACTTCATATGATGCTTTGCACATTTATGTGCTATAATAATGGTACCCAAACTACAGCCTGGGGGCCACTTGTTCCCACCACCTCCCCATTGTGACCCTCAGAAAACCTATGTTTTTTGTAGACCTGAATTCATAAGCTCTAGGAAGTTGCATCAAGATTACAATGTAAAAAATAAAATAAAAAAAAACACATGTATTTGGTGTGTTGGTCTGTGGGTTGGGTCTCAAGCAAATCAATGCTCAATACTGTGTTCCTCAATAAAAAATTAGAGAGTACCTGTGAACCCTACAGACCAGACTTTATAATGTTAGGTATGATCGTCTTAATTCTTTGAATGTAGTTCAATCTTTACATATAAGATGGATAGACAGTCATCCAAACTGGGACCAGTGTCCTTTTCAGAGCCTTCTGCCAAACAAGGGCAATGACAGTCATATGGCCTTCCCAACCCTCACTCTATACACAGGACACTTATATACTCTGGACACACCTCAATTCTTTCAAAAAGAGGCAACAGTACAGAAGCTTCAAGTTTATGACAGCTCAGATAGAGGATGAAGGGGCAACTAGGGAAGGAGTTTTGTGTGGATAAAGATTAATTACGTTCAAAGAATGTGAAGTATCACACCTGAAGTAGGTAATGTAACACTATCCTGATTTATTTAACCCCCACATACAAGTAAGTAAATGTCAAATAGTATCGAAAGCAGAGGGGCTCAGAGTTGTCAATAAATGCTTGTTAAAAACGTGTATTACTCCATCTAGTAGCTTTGCAGACTGTATGAAAAAGTACCCAATGCATGCTGGTCCTTGAGGTGACCACAGTAGGAGTAGAATGAACTCTAATTCTCCTGCCGGTTCCCAAGCAGCCAAGGAATAATAATGAAAATATATTGTATATCCCACCTGACCAGACAGTGTTTTGTGATGGGTTCACCTGACCCTTTATTACCAAATGACACAAAGAACTGCTTAGATTGGACAGATGTCCTTGGTTCTATCTACACAAGACTTTATGAATATCCATTAAATGACACTTTCTTTCAATAATAGAAAAAAAATTTGGCTTCAGAAAATTCTGACAAAACTCAAACTAATAGTAAGGGACTTCAGGCATTACCCTATACAGAAGAAATCCAGTAGTGAATTATTATTTTATTTCCACTCAAAAGATTTTTAGTACCTCGTACGCTTTGCTAATCTGAATGAACCGATCTTGTGCCTTTGGGTCCTTATTCTTGTCAGGGTGCCTGAAAAGAAAAACAAGCACTAATAAGATTTCCCCCACAATGACACAAAGATAAAACAGTCTCAATGTATTGTTCAGCATCATTAAAATTCTGGCATAAAAGGATTTTTAAACTAGCACTATTCTATAAAACTGAACAGTACATTTAAAAAAAATAATTTTCATATCTCCTTCTACTTTTATTCTATCTTGAAGGTGCTGACCTTTGCTTGGTACAGTTCCCCGGGTCCCCAGCTATCCTGAAGACTTCAACTCTAAGTGGCCATTCTTTATTTGTGACTCTAGATTAAATGTCAGCAGACTATTTTCCTGTAGAGGGCATCACAGGTGAGCCCCATCCTGTCCACACATAAGTATTCTTCAGGACAACGATGAGGAGCAGGAACCCTGACAGATTTTTCCCCTCCATAGTCCTGGGGGGTGGAGGTTAATTGCAGTGTCCCTACTGCTGCCCTGCCTGAAATCAGCACAGATCAGCCTGGGAGCTTCCTGATCCTTATGGCTTAGCTTTACAATCGGTGATGCATTTATCCACTAAGCCATCAGGGAGCCCCAGTGACACACAATTTGCAGCAACCAGCGAGCTAGGAATATTTACAGCAGCTTTGGATAAGTTTTAGACCTAATCTTTTAATACTAAATAGTACCTTAGTTTCGCAGCCAGTAGTAACTCAGTCCATTACACAGAGAATAATAAGCAGCTGTGAATTGATTACAAGGCTGTTTAGGTGAAATCAAATAGTCATTCAAACTTCACAAGTGGTATAATCTCTTAACACACCAACACATTTTTGTTTAAAGTATTCACAGATCTTCATTGTTTTCAAACTTTCTACCCAAGTTTACTGCTGGAGTCTGTATTTGCAAGATAAGGCCAGCAAACCATATCTTGTGTTTTTGTTCCACATCACAGGCAGATCTTAAAACACACAAGACTAAGATGTCAGACCAGGTTTATAAGATAATAGGAAATATGTTTCATTGAAAAAAATACAGTCCCGGGACATAAAGTCCATACACGTGTCTATTCCCCACCCCAATGACAAGTAAAGTACAGACAGAAACTCACCACTCCCGAGCCAGTTGCTTGTAAGCTTTCTTTATTTCTGCCTGGGTTGAAGTTCTGCCAACTCCCAGTAATCTGTAAGGATCAAACTCTATTCCATGGTGGAGAGGAGTGTTCAGCAGAAAGATTAGAACCACCAGGAACTTTCCAAAAGAAGCCAACTGTAAACCAGCCATTCTGAAAATGTTCAAATAATGTGATTTGAAATATTAAAGATTAGTAACAATGGTTCATAATAAAATGAATACAAGAGTGAAAAAATAAATCCTCCTTCATTTTCCAATTTGAGCCATGTTGAGGAGAGGCTGCAGCGTCTACCAGCAGGACAAAATGACTTGGGCCCTCAAAAAACATCTTTTTATTCAGATGCTGAGTTACAAATCAATTTGCCACTTTCTGTCTAATACATTTATCATAGTGACACTTCATGAAAAATGATGAACAGCAGCAGGCACACGGTACCTTCAGGGTAACCAATACGAGTTGAAGGACTTAACCAAGGAATCTGGATAGAGGCTTTAAAGAACAAAAATGAAACAGTAGCAACTTGCTCAAAACAAACCATTTATTTGAAAACTGCTTGCAGCTTTCAGTTTAATTCCTCATTTTAAGGAATAACCATCTTTGCCAATTGCAACTTTAAGCAGAAAAGTTGTTGAAATTAAAAATATCCTCCACCTTTAAAAAAATGACACAACTATTCATAGTGTAATATAATTGGCACCCAAGAGGATGTAGTTGCAGTGACGTTAACTTTTAGGAGGATTAACACTTAGATCTACAGAGTAAGGCATGAATGAGGGGTTTTCTTCTAATTTTCTCCCCTCTCCTGAACTGCATTGACTACTTGCTGGATATGGTTTCACAAGCACCAGGCGGCTTCCTATAGTTAATTCCTGCGAGAGGCCAGTCAGTGAGTGCCAGCAGGCTATTCAACTATAGGGCCATCAGTGCCATGACCAATCCTATTCTCAAACATTCATATATTGACACTTTCCAGTGTTTAGGAACCAGTGTTTAGGAACCCTGGTTGATTTTCCACTCCCTAGCCTAGGGGCACCAAGCTTGACTGTAGCACCATTGCCGAGATCAGCCAAATCAATAAAGACTCGGTATCAAACCTGGGACCTTCCTGATACAATGGCTCAGCCACTCACTGGATAAACTCAGTCATCAGGAGAGCTGGACGCAGATTTGATTCCTGTTCTGCTCAGTTCTTCACCTGAATTATGCCAAGTGAAGAGTCTGTGGTATCTTATCGCACTGGCAAAATAGGGGGCCAGGAGCCCTATGATTGGCATGGATGTCAATATTATTTTTAAATCATCCAATACATCAAAAATATTTAAAATGACAAATGTCTCAGTCAGCAAAGGTAGCTGAGCTACACAGACTAGAAGGTCCCAGGTTTCATTCCAGACAGTGCTAATTTAGGTCATCTCAGCCAGGGTGGTAGCAGTACAAGTGCACTTGGGTTAGTGATGGGGAATAAATCAGCCTGGGTTCCTGATCACTATCCAGTGGCAACTGCTGGAAAGTGAGGATGAGGACAGGGTTGGAAGGGTCAGCTGTGATACCCTCTAAGGTCAAATAGCCTATGCATACTCACAGTCTAGACTCACACATGAAGAAAGACCACTTGGGCAAAGAACCAGAGGTAACCAGCAGCCATTGATGCGTACCCGAGCTTCCAGCAGAGAAGGGAAGAAAATCTGCAGGAAAATAAAAATATATTCCTGGATCATTCAATATACTAAAAAAAATAAGAACCAAGATGAAATAATTAATTCACTTAAGAAATATTTGTTTTGATGAGTTTAGAATCCGTGTTAAGCTAATGCTCCTCTAATATTGTCCCATTTAATGCTCTGCCTCTTGCTATTTTCTGGCCTGTAATTTGCCCCATTGTGTTAACATTAACCAGCTAGGTGCTGGTCTGATGGAGAAGCCGACTTACCCCGGACTCTCCTTGTGCCGGTCACACGCACTGATCACAGCCTAAACCTAAATCAATCCTGGAACCGGTCACATTTCTCACAAACTGAGCCGCAAGGCCGCAAAATTGGAGAAAATAAACACCGCTCTCCTCCTTGACGTGCACTTCCGGTTTTGCGCTGACGCTCCTCGACCCACTCCCAACGGGTTGCTATGGTTTCGAGGCCTACGTCAAAAATAAGCACAATCAAAGCCTAGAAATGTAACGCTGTAAATGTAACTCTGATCCAAGAAAAGATGTCAAGTGTCATTTAAGTACCATTATGATTTTAAAATCTTACTTTTTTATGTCAATCAGCTCTGTTCAAATTGTGTGACGTTTTGGTGACAGTAAACGCTGTCAGCATTTTACAGTGTTGACAGCTCTACCCCTGAAAAACACGCTTTCTCTCGCTCGCAAGATAATTATGGGTGAGAAAGGCCATTCAGCCAGTCTTGATTCATCCGTCCAGAGAGATCCTAACATTACTCGATTGTAGCAACCAGCTGTTTCTTAAATGATTCTAGGGTTTTGACTATATCACTCATTGGATAGATCTTGAGTTTGGTGTGACAGTGTAAAACGAGTGATAATAGCAACCCATTTTACATCTCGGGCTGCTGACTTGCTAGCACCCGTTTTACATTACGGTACAAAGTCAAGATCTACCCCATTGTGTGATGAAGAATTTCCTGATATCTGTCCTAAAAGTGCCCTTCTCAAATTTGAACCTCTGTCTTTCTTGTTCTACTCCTGCGGTTTAATATAAAATAACTTTATAACTTTAACAATCTTATATACTTCTATAGGATCATCTCGCAGATGCCTAATTTCCAGGCTGAAAAGCCCGGGTTAATCCAGTATTTTCTCATAACGCAGACCCCTAATACTGGGGTTAACCTCATGGCTCTTCTTTGAACTGTTTCCACACTTGAACGTCTCTTTTTGTTTCTTGGTGACCAGAACTGGACACAGTATTCAAGGGGCGGTCTGTCTAGAGCACTATAAAATGTGATCATTATCTCCTTTGACTTATATTCTACTCTATTGGCTATATAATTCAACATCCTATTGGCTTTGTGGTTGGACATGTTTAGCATAGAATCTACAAAGACTCCTAGGTCTCTTTCAAATTTATCATTAGCTGCTTGACACCATTTGTGGAGTATGCATGTCGTCTATTTCTCCTTCCTATGTGCAGCATTTTACATTTGTTTGTATTAAATTTCATCTGGCATTGTTCTGCCCACTTATTTTGTCCAATTTATTCTCACATATGAAAAGAGTGACGAAGAAAAAAAAAAGGAAAGAACTTGCATTTATTTAGCGCCTTTCACGGCCTCAGGCCACCCCAAAGCTTTTCGCAGCTAATGAAGTGCTTTGAAGTGTAGTCATTGTTGTAATTTAGAGAAACGCAGCAGCCATCATGCACACAGCACTGTCCCACAATCAGGAATGAGATAAATGACCAGACAATCTTTTTTAAATGATGTTGGTTGAGGGATAAATGTTGGCCAAGATACCAGAACACTCCAGCTCTTCTCAAATGGTGCCATGGGATCGTTATGCCCACCTGAGAGGGCAGAGAGGGCCTTGGTTTATTGTCTCATCCAAAAGACAACACCTCTGACAATGCAGCACTCCTTCAGTACTGCACTGAAGTGTCAACCTAGATTACGTGCTCAAGTCTCTGCAGTAGGGCTTGAACCCACAAACATCTGACTCAGAAGTGAGGGTGCAACCACTGCACTGAAGCTGACACCTTGGTAATGCTATTGAAAGATAGGACTAACATACTCCCCTCTACACATAGGCCAACCTAGAAAACTAATAAATGTTGATCAATAACTTCAAAAATTTACAGTAACCACTTGCCCCCAAAAAGTGACATTTCAAGAATGGTCCTAATTATAAGTCTATGAAATGTAAAAATAAGTACATGAGTTTTGTAACCTAAGCTGTAGGTGTAGTCAATATCCCTTCACTTGTATTGGAGGAAAAAAAAACTATGTCTGAAAGGGAAACTCCAAATCTTGAAGGTACAAAATTAGTGGATGTATTTCTTGGGGAGCACCTCCCCCAGAAAACTTTGAATTTTTACATTAAACATGATGCATTCAGGTTAATTTGGAGTATTTTTACACTTCACAATTAATAGGTTTTAAATCTAAAAATAGGAAAAACAAAGTGAGATTTGGATTCCCAACAGACCAACCAGACCATCACTTCCCAAAAAGTTATCTCAAAGGTCACTTTCCAACATATCCCAATCCACACGGACACCACATCCCATCCAACTCTCCGCCCCTTCAACAGAGAAATTCTCCTTCTCCAACCCTGCCACCCCCTCCACCCCCATTGACACTGACATTCTTTTCCCTTGCCTGTCATTTCAACCTATTACTTTCTCCCCCCACCTCCCCATATTCAAATTAATACTCTTCACCTCTCCATCTCCACATTCAAGCTGGCACTTTTATCTCCCTCCAACTCACTTCATGTTGATACTCTACTTCCAAACTTCTTTCAAGAACATAAGTAACATAGGAACATAAGAAACATAGGAACATAAGAAATAGGAGCAGGAGTAGGCCACACGGCCCCTTGAGCCTGCTCCGCCATTCAATGAGATCATGGCCGATCTTAATCAAGCTGGCACAATTCTCTGCCCCCCCCCCCCCCACCCAAATGCTGGTAATCCTCTTCCACCCTTGAGCCCAAAGCACTGCTCCCAGCTTCTCCCCTCACCCTCCCCTCGCCCACCCCCCCCACCACCAAACACCACTCCCTGCTGCTGTTCCCTTTCCTCCCTTTTCATTGTGATCCGTTTCCCTCTACCCTCAGCAAAGATCCTACCTGAGTCCGGCTGGTTAGTGATTCTAGTCGCTGCATACTCTAGGCAGGAATTCCTGTTCCTGCAATTATGGCTCCCATGAAATGCTAACTGTTGGCCTACATGCCTCTGCAATGTGAAACCAGCATATTCTCTGTTCTAAGAATAGAACGGTTTCACAGAAATGGAAGCTAAGAGAGCCCTGATTTTTAATCAGTGTTCTCTGACACACAGATCATCTCACTCAGTTCAAAAGTGAAGGAAGTTGCAGTTTTTCAGGGACCAGGAGCAAAGACAGTTACATCAGGAAGGGGGAAGGTTTTTTCTTAGGTTTTTTTTTATTTGCATCTGAGAATGTAGTACTCCATATGAACTGCATGTAGTACATCCAGAAATGCAGAGTCAGCTTCCACACACCGATGGCACCAACTTTACCTCTCCACCACTTCTCTCAAACCCTGGACTGCCTCTGTGCGGTCAGATTTTTGTTCAACATCCAATTGTGGGTGAGTTGCAATTTCCTGCAATTGAACATCAGGAAGCCAATATCTTTGGCTACATCCACAAATCCTGCCCTCACTCAATGACTCCATCCCCCTACCCAGCCACTCAGTCAGGCTAAATCCAATTATTTACAACTGTGACCCTGAACTGTTTTAAACTTAACATCCTGTCCATCACCAAGACTGCTTATTTGCACCTCCAAAATATTTCCTGCCTGCACCCCTACATCACTGATGATGTCCTCAAGTTATGAAGTGGGATTGAGCCCACAGACATCTGGCTCAGAGCTGAGTGCTACCCAGGCCCCTGCCAAGTGCCCTTTGTGAGCCAACCACTAGAATGTGCATGAGTGCAGTATGTGCGTGAGCATCTAGGTTTACAAAGAACATTTTTTTAAAACTCCATCAATCAATATCATTGTGGATTTTGTGACTGCAGCTCAACATGTGTCAAAACTTCCATATAGTCAATGGAATGAAATGAGCATCTTAGCTGCAGTAAAACTCATGACTAAATTGTGATATAAATGTATTACAATGATGACGTAGATATGTTTTTTACTAAAATAATTCAGCAAGTAGTGCCACACAGTAAAAAAGTACAAACTGGCTAATGGAAAATTAAAAAGATTCATGACTTAAACATTGCTAATAAAACAAATCGTATTGCTAGAAAGTACAAAGATTGAGTACTCCAGCTCCTTTTTCAGTGTGTCAGCATGGCTCAGTGGTAGCATTCACCTTTGGTTGTAGATTCAAGCCCCACTACAGACCTGAGAATGTAATCTCGGTTGACACTTCAGTGGAGTATGGAAGGGTTGCATTGACGAGAGGTGATATCAGTCATATGAGACTTAGGCCGCATTTGCCTGGTCAGGTGCACATAAAAGATCCCACTGCATTATTCAGAGAGAAGGAGAGTTCTCTTGGAATCCTGGCCAAGACTTAGCCAACACCAAAAGATTATCTGGTCAAATTCACTGTTTATGGGACCTTGCTGTGTGCAAATTGGCTGCTACAGTTGCCTATGTAACAGTCACTGATCTTCAAAAGTATTTAATTAGATGAGGATGTGAAAGTTGCTCTACAAGTACAAATCATTTGTTCAGTTAAAAAAGGCTTGGGTAGGCTGTACTGATGGTATAAAAATCCTTTAATCTGATCACTGTTCATAGGAATCAATGTAGAAAATCAGTTGAGAGTCCCTGCTAGGGAGGGGTCACAGTCTCAGGATATGGGGTGCGACATTTAGGACTGAGATGAGGAGAAATTTCTTCACTCAGAGGGTGGTGAACCTGTGGAATTCTCTACCACAGAAGGCTGTGGAGGCCAAGTCACTGAATATATTTAAGAAGGAGATAAATAGATTTCTAGACACAAAAGGCATCAAGGGGTATGGGGAGAGAGTGGGAATATGGTATTGAGATAGAGGATCAGCCATGATCATATTGAATGGCGGAGCAGGCTCGAAGGGCCGAATGGCCTACTCCTGCTCCTATTTTCTATGTTTCTAAGACTTGCAATGGGGGAGCGATTCTATGAAGAACAAAACCTGAGGTATCCCCGTGATTCCTCCCATCAATGATTTTGGTTTTGTACTCACACAAACTTTCTCATTAAAAATATTAAGCGAAAGAATTTCACTGTCGCTGCGTCCAGAGCTCAAGCTTCAGCATTCTTGTAGTCAGGAAAACCCTTCAGCAAATGAGTCAGTCTCCTTGAATCTGTGTGCTGAAGCTTGAGGGGGGGCTTCCAACTTGAAAAATCATGCAATGAGGGAATCCAGCATGCTACAAGTGGAATTGAAAATAAAAATTTATTGTACAAAATAATGATCCAAGTTATGTGCTACAAACAGAACTAGTGCTGTTGTACAACAAATATACTATGAAACAAAATGATGTTGCAGCGAGGGCTGGGCTACAGGGACATTATTTTCTGGGAGTCTTGTGTCGGTGAGGGATCCACAAAGAATGCAAATAATACCACAAACTGTGGTTGAGAGTGGGCCAATGGAATGGAGCACCTTCTCGTATAAATCTTTAAGAAGGATTTTTCTTTTTAAATAAAATACACCATTAATGACTTCTTTTGTGCCTGTGCAATAACAAAGTTACAAGTCATGGGAGATTAAATATTTTTACAAGTCTTCATAATTTATTTAATTCACACCATAACTGAAATATCAGACAGCTGTTGCAAATACTGATTTATTTTGTTATCTTGCCCTTTTCCTCCCCCTCTTGAAGGCACTAACTCCATGCTGGAATACAGTTCCATGGGGGCCAATCGCGCTCTAGTAACTTAGACATGAAAAAGGTCAGTTGGACAAGTGTAGACGGTGAGTATTGATGGGCTGTTCAAACATGAAGGGCACCACAACTGAGCTCAATCACGTCTTCATTCAACTTCCAGCAGGTGTCATGGACAGGGATCAACAGTAGGAACACTGGACAATTTTTATCTCCCTATCCCTGCGGGCTGAGACCAATTGTAGCACCCCTATTGCCACCTCAGGTAAGATCAGCTAACTCAGACACAAAGATCTACGTGGTCTCCATACCATTCTCACATCTTGATTGGGGCAAGGAAGAGCAAGGTGTTAATCAAATACAATTATCTTACATCACAATTCATCTCAGGGGCAGGGTAAGGCAAGATTAATTGACCATAATTGCCTCATGTCACCATCCACTGATCTTCAGTGGTCCCGTGTATTTATGTTCTACTGTGAACACGACTGTTCTTTCATCAATACAAATGTCCAATAGAGGCAGGTAAATTTCAGGTGTTGAAACCAAGCCCTGTTTTCTGTGACCCTAACTGAACAATTAAAGTGTCCTGAAGGAAAATTTAAATATTCTTCCTCCCCAAAAAGATGTTTTGTTTGTATGTATGAACAGAGTTGTATTAATGCTGGTTAGTACACTAATTATGCATTGAACAGTCATCCACACATTAAAATACATTCAATGATTAATCTGCATCCAACAGCCTCCACTACACTTCACAAATCTGATACAAATTTCTATGAGCTGCAATAGAAATATACAACCAGGAAGCCAGCAGCTGATCAGTACTCAGTGATAATTAATTCCTTTTAAAACCAGAGCACTGAGCTGTTTGAGATTTTTCAAAGTGAATAACACCAAGATGACAGCCCATATCGTCAGTCCATAATACGAAATGGTTACTTCTTCTTAAAAAAGTAAAGTCGTTTGCGAAGGAAGTTGAAGGAACCAGGGATTTGCTTGTACTTTCCTTGAGCTTTCTCATTTTCTGAAATGCTTTTCGTCACCTGAAAAACAGACAAATTCTGAACTACTTGCTCAAAATTCTCAACAGTACAACAAGAGGATGCACAGGCTTAGACGGTTCTGTATTGAAAATATACTGTTAAAAAGCCAAAATGCATGGCATCCTGAAACTGAGCCGTGGGAAGGTCTCAGATTTGATTCCTGGACTGTGCCGAGTTCCCTGATTGCAGCCCTGGTGGCAGGTGGGGTGCTGCAATTCAGCTCAGTGCTGCTGGATTAACATAGGGTCAACTGGTCAGGGCCCCTCCCCTAATCGCTTTCTGTGACCTGTGCCTGAAGTGCACCTATGTGGATGTTGGGCGAGGATAGGATCAGGCTCGACTGTGAAGCATCAAAGAGCCTGACAACACTCGCCAACACAGCTCCATACATGAAGAATGGCCACTCAGGCAAGGTGCCCAATACCTCTAAACCATATTCCAGCAAGATTAGTACCTTCAAAAAAAGAACTAGCGAGAAAAAAAGAAAAAATTATCAGCCTACTGAACCTGTTCCTGTTGACGTTCCAGGTACAAACTACATTTCAACTAACTGGTGTTGTTAATAGAATTTCAATAAAACTTAAACAGTCGGTGTATGAAATTTCCACACTGTGTCCACTTCAACTGTGAAAACATCCAGCAGTACAATTTATAGATTTTGTCCTTCTAAACTTGGGCTGTGTCTGGAGAGGACAATTTGAGCTGTATAACATTTAAGTACTGGTAGGCATAGGTCTATCATATGTAGTGGTAACGATGGGAGCATTTTGAGGGAAAGGAGTATTGCATTAGAAGAGTATCATGTATGAAGAACAACTGCTCCCTATAACATAGGGAGGGACATGAGGGACTCTAGTTACATGGATAGACTGGAGAAGCTGGGATTGTTCTCCTTGGAACAGAGAAGGTTGCGAGGAGATTTGATAGAGGTATTCAAAATCATGAAGGGTCTAGACAGAGTAGATAGAGAGAAACTCTTCCCATTGGCAGAAGGGTCAAGAACCAGAGGACATAGATTTAAGGTGATTGGCAAAAGAATCAAAGGTGATATGAGGAAAAACTTTTTTTTAAAAAAACACAGCGAGTGGTTAGGATCTGGAATGTAGTGCCCAGCCTTCAGCAGGGAACTGGGTAAGTACTTGAAAGGAAAAAATTTGCAGGGCTACGGGGATAGGGCGGGGGAGTGGGACTAGCTGGATTGCTCTTGCATAAGCCGGCTTGGACTTGATGGGCCGAATGGCCTCCTTCCATGCTATAACCTTTCTATGATTCTATTCTATATTGACACTAACATACCAAGTAAGTTTGATGAGAACAATGTACACTGATCAATTCAGAAACAGCTCTCTAGATTTGCATTATCCACAAACTGCCAGCATTACTGGTGGCAACAGAGAGAGTTTCCCCCTTTCCAAATTGTTGTTTTGATTCAGAAGAAAAACTAGTTTAAAAAGCTAATTCCAGTTAACAAAGATCTGACACAGAGCTGAGGTGTTGTCGCTTGTGACAGGTAAATGTGAATTTTTAAGCAAGTGAATCACCAGAACCTGTGCCAACTACAATGCAGTTTTCAGGTGATGACCCCCAAGTGTTACGTCTCAACCAGTGGTATTGTGCTCAGTTTAAAATAAAACAACTCACCCTTGTTAGGAGTGTTACTAGATCATCTGAATGAGCATATTCACTGAAAACTTGCACTAGAGCGTTCATGTACCAAGATCCCGCATTTTTATCTCTCCAGGACACATAGCCTAAAGGAAGGGTTCAAAAACATCTAAATAACCCATTGCTACTTGTCATAATAAGAGAAAACAATCTTAAATCACTAATCTGTTTGTGCAGCCCCAGCATTCAGTCAAGTTACACTCCCAATCACAGCCCACAATACAGTCACTGTGTAACTCTCAAAGTTGTGACTGCACATCCAAAACCCATCAAGTACTGGCCCAATAGCTGAGTACAGCAGGACAACCCAGTATTATTGCTGTTCCCCAGTGTCTCAGCAATTGCAAGCTACTCAGTATGGTTCACTAACTATTACACATAATATATATTATGAATATAATAGCAATATATTGTAACTAGAAAACAGCTGCAATAAGATAACTGCAAAAATAATAGATTTAAATGTATTTACAACCCTTTAATTAAATTACCTGGTACAAATCAGGAAAGGACTAGGAACTTTAAGGATCATCACTGGGAATACATCAAATGTAAACGAGCACTAAATATTTAGGCTCCACACCATAAGGGATACCCATCTGAGTAATACTGTGTTCTCTTCAATTTCCCTAACTTCCTTTCTAAACCACAATTTCCTTACAAATGTTATTTTTGGAAACTTAGTTTTTTTTCCCCATTAATATTATTTTTTCTTATAAGGTGGGTGTACAGCACAATCTTCTGCTGCTAATTGGTAAGAGATAGTAATCTCACTCAAAGAGGCTACTAAGTTGACTGAAGTGGGAGATGGAAAATGTCACAGTGCTGTAGTCGGGGTGCCTGAACTGGAACGTGCTTAATTGCCCAACAATAATATTCATCATTTTGATAAGTACGAAAATCACAAGAAAGGAATAAAAATAGAACAGCAAAAATTATATAAACTGACATGCATACTTTAGTTAGCTGCTTGAGCCCTGAAAAATGCAAGAGTGTTGACATTAACTTGGATGTGTACCTAACATGGATCACATCACTCGAGAGAGAGTAACTGGGCAAGTAAAGATACCTGGGAATGTAGAGTATGAAACCAAGATGTCACTGGGGGTTGGCAAGCTCGATACTGCATCTGGCTCATCTTCTGCTCGACGTGGAGTAGCGTCTGTCTGCAAGCTAATGGTATCATAGGGTATATCAGGAGCACTGTCCACCTCCTCAGCTGTCTCGAATCCTGTATCCTTCTGATCTGTAAGAATGAAAAAGTTTCACTTTAGTGCTGTGAAAGTACACAAACCTGTATATTGTGTCCTTCAGCTAACTCAGATGCCGAGATCCTCGCAATACTGCACCGCTCTTCCCTTTCTCTCTGCAGTGTTGGACTTTCTCACTCATGTTCTCTTTTACCCTCTTTCTCTGTCTCAATGCTGCACCGACCACTCTTTTCCAAGCAATGAGAGAAACAGAAGATCTTTTAGACAGAGACAAGTGAAACTGATAAAAAGCAGAAAGAGAAAAAGCACATAAGAAAAAAGGAGAGGATGAGGCAGGAGATGACCAAAGAGGTTGGGAGTAGTGAAAAGCAGCAAAGAATTTCAAAGGGAATTGGATAAGTTTTGAAAAAGGAGAATATAAAAGGATGTAGAGAAGGGCAAGGTAATGGGATTAAGTAGCTCAGGTTGAAGAACTAGCACCAGCATAACCATGATGGCCTCCTCCTGTACAATAATTTATATGATTCTATGAAAAAAAAAGGCAAGTGGTAATACAAATGCTATAAATTCAAAACATGTTTTCCCTGAATGCACACAATGGAGAATAAACCAAATATGGAAATAGGGTACCTTTCTTTAATTGTTCAGTTTTAGTGCCCATATTTTTTCCCCTCTTGGTGTGCTTGTAATGTGGAAGATGCATTAACAAGAGTAAAAAGGAACTGTCTGAATATGATACAAGAGGGCAGCACTAACCCAGTGACTTTACCATGTAATTAATACTGGAGGTGCAACTGTAAATTTTGTAAAGTCGTACTATGTCAGGGGCTGTGTCTTTCAGGAGAGAAGCAGAATATATATGACTCCAGCCACTCGAGTCTTCCCCCAATCCCCACTGACTTCAGTATTACTAGGGCTCCTTGGTACCACACTCAGTCAAGTACTGCCTTGATGTCAATGGCAGTCACTCTCACCTCACCTCTGGAATTCAGCTCTTGTGTCCATGTTTGGGTCAAAGCTGAAATGAGGCCTAAAACAAAGTGGTCCTGGCGGAATCCAAACTGAACATCGGTGAGCAAGTTATTATTGAGTAAGTCCCACACTGTTGACAACTCCTTCCATCACTTTACCGATAATTGGGAGTAGGTTAATTGGGAGGTAATTTACCAAGTTGGTTTTGTCCTGCTTTTTGTGGACAGGACTTCCCTGGCCAATTTTCCACATTATTGGGTAGATGGCAGTGTTGGAGCTGTACTGGAACATCTTGGCTAGGGTTGGGGCTATTTCTGGAGCCACAGGTCTTCAGCACTAGAGCCGGGGGCCCGTACCCTTTGCTATAGCCAGTCAGTCACTTCTTGATGTCAGGTGCAGTGAATAGAATTGGCTGAAGCCTGGCATCTGTGATGGTGGGGACCTCAGGAGCAGGTCGAGAAGGATCATCCACTGCACTTCCAGCTGAAGGTGGTTGCAAACACTGTAGCCTTGTCTTTTGTACACACATGCTAGACTTTACCACTGTTGAGGATGGGGGCGTTCATGGACCCTTCTCCTCCCGTTAGTTGCTTAATTGTCCACCACCATTCATGACTGGAGATGGGAGGGTTGCAGAGCTTTGACCTGATCTGTTGGTTGTGGGATTACATAGCTCTGCCCATAGCATGCAGCTTTCGCTGTTTAGCATATATGTAGTCCTTTGTTGTTGCTTCACCAGGTTGGCACCTCATTTTCAGGTTATGCCTTACGCTACCCCCGGCATGCTCTTCTGCACTCCTCTTTGAACCAGGAATGGTTATCTGACTTGATGGTGAAGCAGCGAGGGATAGACTGGGCCATGAGTTTACAAATTGTGGTGGTGTACAATTCCGCTGCCTACAGTCCCTCGTGGATGCCTAGTTTCGAGCTGCTGGATCCGATCTATCTCACTTAGCATGGTGGTAGTGCCACATGACATGATGGAGGGTGTCCTCAATGTGAAGTAAGGACATGGTCTGTACGAGGACTGTGCGGTGGCCACACCTACCAATGCTGTCGTGGACAGATGCACCTGCGACAATTAGATTGGTGAGGTCGAGGTCAAGCAGATTATTCCCTCGTGTTGGTTCTCTCACCACGTGTTGCAAGCTATGTCCTTCAGGACTCAGCCAGCTCGGTCAGTAGTGGTACTACCAAGCCATTATTGGTGATGGACATTGAAGTCCCCCACGCAGAGTACATTCTGTGATGTTTAACATGGAGGAAGACTGATTTATCAGCTGAGGGAGATAGGTGGTAATCAGCAGGAGGTTTCCTTGCCCATGTTTGACCTGAAGCCACGAGACTTCATGGGGTCCAGAGTCATTGTTGAAGACTCCCAGGGCCAGTCCAGGACCGTATACCACTGTGCCCCAGCTCTGGTAGGTCTGTCCTGCCAGTGGAACAGGACATGCCCAGGGATGGTGATGGAGGAGTCTGGGATGTTGGCTGATAATGACTAGGTCAGGCTGTTGCTTGACTAGTCTGTGGGACAGCTCTCCCAACTTTGGCACCAGTCCCCAGAAGTGAGGGCTTTACAGGGTCAACCGGGCTGAGTGTGCCTTTGTTGTGTCCTGATTTGCTGCCTAGGTCGCAGCTGAGTGGTCCTTCCCCTTTTATTCTTGTTATTCTTTGTAGCAATTGGATATAACAGTGGCTTGCTGGCCAGTTCAGAGGACAGTTAAGAGTCAACCACGTTGGTGTGGGTCTGGAGTCACATAAAGTCCAGAATGGGTAAGTACAGCAGGTTTGCTTCCCTAAAGGACACCAGTGAACCAGTTGGGTTTTTACAACAATCTGACAGATTCATGGACACTTTTACTGATACTAGCCTTTTATCCCTAGATTGTTTTTATAAAACCGAATTCAAATTCTCAATCTTTGATTCTGGTGGGATTTGAAATCACATTCTCTGGATTACTAATTCAGCAATATAACCACTACATTACTGTACCCCGATGGTAAATATTTTAGTGCTGATTTGAACACTGTTTCTAAGCCTGAGTTAAAGTACTAATCCATGCGAGCTTGGCAATAAGAGGATAACAGTGTACTCTAGAGATTCAAGCAAGAGACAGGACGGACTCTGGTTACTCTTACATAGCTGATTATTTGGATTAAATCTTGAGTATGGTAACTGGCCACTTAATTAAACGCCAATAGTAACTACATTGATTTATTTTTTAATGCCTCCAATAGGTAATCTATTTATATAACTCAGTAACAATTGTGGCACCTACCTCCGCCACAAGCCTGAATGAAGAATAATTTGGGCTTTTCACGCAGTGTCGGGCTGTGCAAACCATCAAAGAAGCTGACAATACGCTGAACTGATACTGTGGGACCCCCATCCACTCCGTAAACTGCACCAGGAAATTCTCTGTGTTGAGCCTGTGTACAGAAATACATCTATAGCTTTAAACATTATAACACCGCAATATGCATCCATACCTAGGAAATGCAGCTAATGTTAATGTTACTGAGGATAGGACTGAGGTACATCATTGGAGTGAGGAAGAAGAAGTTATACTCTGTATCTTACCCATGCTGTACCAGATCTGGCAGAGCTCGATGCTTCCAATAAGTGCATGAAATGGGAGAATATTCCATTTTCCAGCTCAAATATCCCTCAGAGCAACGAGCACAAAATTTCACACAAACACAAAGGGAAAAGAAAGGTTCTTGGTTCAAAAGGAGTAGTTGCTCTTACTCGTCAAATAAGGGGATACGCCACACACTAAAGGTACTTTATTTACACTGCCCACTTCTCAGTTAGTGCATTTGATTTCTCTATTTCTAAGCACTTCCACACCATGCACCATTTACCAGCTGAGGGGACAATGCAGCTTAAGGCAGCTCCTTGGAGAAAGTACACAGGGACATACCATGGTGAACTGATCTCTGACTTTTTTGTACCAGTTTTGGTTGGAAATTTTGTCATGGACAAAGCTCCCCTCCATTCTCTCATCAACTTAAGCAGAGATTCACTAACAAGTATAACGAAAGCCTAGAGGAGTATAGAAAGTACAGGGATGACGTAAAAAAGGAAACAAGGAAAGCAAAAAGAGGACATGAAAAAATATTAGCTAGTAAGATTAAAGAAAACCCAAAGATGTTTTATTAGTACATTAAGAACAAGAGGATAGCTAAGGAAAAGGTGGGACCTATCAGGGATGATAAGGGTAACTTGTGTGTAGAAGCAGAGGATGTGGGTAGGGTTTTAAATGAATATTTTGTCTCCGTATTCACAAAGGAAAGGGATGATCCGGACGTAGTAGTTAAAGAGGAGAGGTGTGAAATATTGGATAATGTAAACATAATAAGAGAGGAAGTACAAGAGGGACTGGAATCCTTGAAAGTTAATAAGTCACCAGGGCCGGATAGATTGTTTCCTAGGCTATTGAAGGAAGCCAGGGAGGAAATAACGGATGTTCTGAGGATCATTTTCCAATCCTCACTAGATACAGGGAAGGTACCGGAGGACTGGAAGACTGCAAACGTAGTACCATTGTTTAAAAAGGGTACGAGGGAAAGGCCGAACAATTATAGGCCGATCAGTCTTACCTTGGTGGTGGGCAAACTATTAGAATCAATACTGAGAGATAGGATAAACTGTCACTTGGAAAGGCATGGTTTAATCAGGGATAGTCAGCATAGATTTGTTCAGGGAAGGTCATGTCTTACAAATCTGATTAAATTCTTTGAGGAAGTGACAAGGAGGATTGATGAGGGTAGTGCAGTGGATGTTGTCTACATGGATTTTAGTAAGGCATTTGACAAGGTCCCACATGGCAGACTGGTCAGAAAGGTAAAATCCCATGGGATACAGGGGATGTGGCGAATTGGATCCAAAATTGGCTCAGTAACAGGAAACAAAGGGTAAAAGTCGATGGATGTCTTTGCGAATGGAAATCCGTTTCCAGTGGTGTACCACAGGGCTCAGTGTTGGGTCCCTTGCTGTTTGTGGTATATATTAATGATTTGGACTTGAATGTTGGGGGCATTGATTGGAAAATTTGCAGACGACACAAAAATTGGCCGTGTAGTTGATAGTGAAGAGGATAGCTGTAGTCTCCAAAAAATATCAATGGGTTGGTGGAGTACGCGGAAAAGTGGCAAATGGAGTTCAACCCGGAGAAGTGTGAGGTAATGCACTTAGGGAGGGCAAACAATAAAAGGGAATACGCAGTAAATGGGAATATATTGAGAGGGGTAGAGGAAGTGAGAGATCACTTGTGCACAGGTCCCTGAAGGTGGCAGTACAGGTAGATAAGGTTGTGAAGAAGGCATACGGAATGCTCTCCATTATTAGCCGAGGTATAGAATACAAAAGCAGGGATGTATTGATGGAACTGTATAAAACGCTGGTAAGGCCCCAGCTACAGGATTGTGCGCAGTTCTGGTCACCACATTACAGGAAGGACGTAATTGCTCTGGAGAGAGTGCAATTTACAGGAATGTTGCCAGGGCTTGAAAATTGCAGCTACGAGGAGAGATTGGATAGGCTGGGGTTGTTTTCCTTGGCGCAGAGGAGGCTGAGGGGAGACTTGATGAGTTGTACAAAATTATCAGGGGCCCCGATAGAGTAAACAGGAAGTACCTGTTTCCCCAGCAGAGAGTTCAAGAACTAGAGGACATAGATTTAAGCTGATTGGCGGAAGGATTAGAGGGGACATGAGGAAAAGCTTTTTTACCCAGATGGTGGCGGGTGTATGGAATTCGCTGCCCGAATTGGTGGTAGAGGCAGGGACCCTCAACTCTTTTAAAAGTACCTGGACCTGCACCTAAAGTGCTGTAAGCTGCACGGCTATGGACTGGGTGCTGGAAGATGGGATTAGAACGGACACCTGGTTGTTCTTCGAGCCGGCGCAGAAACGATGGGCCGAATGGCCCCCTTCTGTGCTGTATCTTTTCTATGGTTCTAAGTAGACAAAAAGCAGCATGCTCTTCCAAAACAGTTACCTCAGATCCATAGCAGCTGAAAGTTCAGAGTACAAGAGTTTGTACAGTACAAGTTTTAGCCCGTGGGTTTGAAAAAGACTACAGTGGTCATTTGGATTGTGTCAGTTGTGTTACTTACCACACTATGGAATGAAGAAAAATGGGCATTTTTTTTCATGTAAGTTCATCAGTTGTCATTTAACAATTTACATTTGTCAAAAGCACTTTACAGTTTTCCCATTCCAGTTAAACAACAAAAATATAAAATTTTCCTTATAAATGTCAAGATTTTAAGGTGCTTTTATTCTATAGCCTTTTATAATACTGTTGAAATTTGAATTCAAAAATCAAACTGTCCTTACATCTCTTTTCAGTCATTCTAGAAGCTGTAGGGGTCTAATAAATGTCATCCACCAGCACTTGTCATCAATGGAAAAATAAGCAAAATAACTGCAAATAGTGGAAATCTGACATACAATCATGTTGGAAATACAAATCTAGTCAGCAACTAAAAAGAGAAAAGAACAATTTTCCCCAAGTGTTAACTTGTCCTTTCTCTTTGATGGATACGGACAAACCTACTGTGTAATTCCAGCATTTTCTGTTTTTGCTCAGTTCTCCCCAAATGTCTTGTGTTAGGGTTCACTGTACTGGACTTTGCCGGCGACTCTGTCCTTTGCAGCAATACTAAAGGAACTATATGACCTGCAGGTCTTTGGGAAACCCAACATTTCCTCACCAGTGTAGCTGCTCAAAGGTTGTGCACAAACTTGTTTGTAAAATCCACCCATGGGCAGCACATCATAGACAGTGGTGTCAAATGTACATTTAGCACAGTCATTGTCATCACACAAGGCAAAGGTTTCCCAGTCAGGTTCACCAGGAACAGAATGGGAAAACTAGGATAGAAAAAGCAGAAAGAAAATGGTTGCTAGGTGACAGTAAAAGTTAAAAACAAAGAGAAAGACACCAAAACACACAAAATCAGAAGTAGAACAAAAAACAGGAAAATGGCACTCCTATTGTTTAAATATTACTGATTCACAGGACTATATTATGCCATGCAGCTACTGTATCTATTCCTGAAGTCAGCACTGTGACTCACCAGACTACCATGCGAAAGAATAACTACAACACAACAGTCGAAATTCGAATGGTCCTTGCCAGCCAGGCTCTCCAGCTCCGTCTCCATCATCTGTCGGAGTGAAACACATAACAGAATGAGGAAGCACCAACAATCCATGATGCAACATTTGTTAAAATTAAGACTTTCACAAATCAAGTCACCAAGGGGAACATGGAGTCACAGTGTTGTCGTTCAGTTTCGCTACAGCAGGTGAAAAGTGATTGGGAGTCAAAAGAGAAAGAAACCCATAAGGCAGCAGGTCTCTCTAAGGGCTTGTACCACATACAGTTTCTGGTATGGTTAAAGTCATTACATAAAGATTATGTCCAACTCCAAACTATTATGCAGAAGGGTCTGCCAAATTCTGGAGGTTAACAGCTAAGTTCTAGGAATAGAGATTTTGCACAATACATGATTTGGTACAGGTACCATATCAGCTTTCCAGACTGAAGTTTGCTTCAATGAAAATGCGAGAGATTGTACAAGACTCTTAGTAAATTTGGATGGGTATCTGTAACAGTGTGCGCGATGCATACAGTGGGGGAAATCGCTGTTTTGGTGGCCATGCTCAATAGTTCCCTTTCTCTGGTTCTTCAGAACACCTGTTAGTTCTGAACTACAGTTTTCTTATAATAGACCGAGCTATCCTTGCAATGTTGGGAATTCAGTCAAGGATTTGATCATCAATGTATCCTGATAGGTGGTGTTGCAGGGCTGTGCTGCACTCTACAGGCACAATATGGGCTATAATGACTAATCAAAGGTTGTGTGTGGAAATACTCACTTGTTTGGTCAGATTATTTTTAACAATAACCTCAAAGTGCAATTTCTGGAAGAGTTTTTGCACTTTTTCACAATCAATGTCAGAGCCTTCGCGACATCTCAAATCGCTGCTTGAATAGAAGTCCACATTGTTGATGATCAAACAACAGCCACAAGGATCAGCGACCATTTTATAAATCTAGAGGTAGGCAAAGGGAAAGATGAAATCCACAGAAACTGATACTGGTTCCTGAACAGATTCTGAATATGGAAATGCAATTTCCCCCCTAATACAGTCTCTTTTTGATAATTCAATGTTGTTTCTTAGCACTGAAAATTTTAAATGATCCAACAACTTAAATTAAGCACCATAAATCTAGAAAAGAGAAGACTGAGCGGTGACCTGATAGACCTCTTTAAAATTATGAAGAGGTTCGATAGGGTAGATGTAGAAATGATGTCTCCACTTGTAGGGGAGTCCAAAACTAGAGGTCATAAATATAAGATAGTCACAAATAAATCCAATAGGGAATTCAGGAGAAACTTTTTATTCAGAGAGTGGTTAGAATGTGGAACTCGCTACCACATGGAGTGGCTGAGGCGAATAGCATAGATGAATTTAATGGAAAACTAGATAAGTACATGAGGGAGAAAGGAATAGAAGGATATGTTGATAGGGTGAGATAAAGTAAATAGAGTGAGAGGAGGCTCGTGTGGAGCATAGACACTGGCATAGACCGGTTGGGCCGAATGGCCTGTTTCTGTGCTGTAAATTCTATGTAATGCTAAGTAAATAACACAGCAAAGTGGAATTTGGTGATTTAAAAAAACAGAATTACCAGATACGTTGAATTAAGCACTTTTGAATTAAGAGAAGTAGACTGTATCAGCACACAAATTGATGTCTTATTTTGTTGTTTTAAAAAATATCTTTTTTGAGAATGGGAAATCAAAGTGATGGATATCAGTGATGGGGAATGGAACACTCAAGATCTACCAGGTCAGGAACAGCAGGTGCAGGGAAGCAATTTAAAAATCGATAGAATCTCATGTCCCAGGGTAAAAGAACTGCATGGTTACCAGCCAGTCCTCATTTTAAAATCTTAACAAAGTATAAATTCCATCCATGTGTGGGTACTTTGTTGGTTTGGGTTTGTATATACAGGGCTTCTGCATCAACTATATTAGCACAAATCCAACTTGGGACTGAATAATCCGCCACACCAGCCAAAATCCTATACAAAACCCAAGGAGTAAACAGCTCGTACAGACACTGTGAAATAAACACTCACCATGTCATCCTGTCGTTCTTCTGTAGTTATTTTTTTAGGAACAAAGAGATCAGTGTCTGAGCCTGAAATAGGAGGACAGAATATTGTGATACACCTCCCTCCATATAAACTCTCCTAGTCACATTCTCAGCCTCCTCCTCCTCCTCGGCCTCGCCATCTCACATGGTCTCATGCCATCTCCAACCATTTTCTTGTATCCCTCACCACCCACATACCCCATCCCCTTCCAATCCCACTTCCTTCTGCAGCCATCCCTGGAAAAAAACTCTTCTTCCAGTCAATTTACAACTGTACTTTCAAACTTCCAACTGCCTGGCCTTTGACCTTCCATCTGCCACAATATTTCAGCAGTTGTCGATCTGCTTAATACTCCACCTTTTGATACCCTTATCCCCAGTAAAACCTTTACTCTCGCCCATCCTGATCACTTCCCCTGGTACAGCCCCATCTTCACTCCCTCAAGTCCAAGTGATGCAGATGTGAGTGACTTGCGCACAACTGGTTTAAGCATCCATCACAGGATCAGGCTTCACTCTCCTCAGCTAAAACTGCCCACTGGAGTGCATAGATAACCTCCGGCTTCTTTTCTCAATTAATAACTGTCTCCTGAAACACCCTTCCACTGTCCCCTCAAGCCTCGCCTCCTACAAGTGCTAGGAGCTCATGGACTGTCACTAAAGCGGACCATCCATTCAGCAACCTCCGCTACCTTCACCCCCAAAGCCAAACCTTCCCCCAGGTTTCCCCTGCCATGATCCTGCTTCTTCCTGAAGTTAGTCTCCTATCTCCCCCTCATGTGCTCTCCGAGCTGATTTTATCCATGTGTCCCACCTCCTGCTCCCTTGACCACATCCCAAGAAATAGCTGACTATTCAACTTCTCTTCCTGGCCCTAAAGCTAGCTGACATTGGAAGCGGTTTCCTCTCCATGGGTACCATTTCCCCTACTTTTCAAAACTGGCTCAAAACAACCACCCTTAATCCTTAGGTCCTTGCAAACTACCACACCAGCTCCAATTTCCATTTCCCCTCCAAAATCCTTGAACTTGTTGCCTCAGGAATCCATGCCCATCTTTCCGACAAATTTGAATCTCTCCAATCAAGTTTCCACCCTGAAACAGCCTTAAACAGAGTCACAAAAGACATCCTCCGTGACTGAGGTGCATTGTCCCTTCTCGGCCTCTGCAGCTGTTGACACAGTCCTCACACTATCCTCCTCCAATGCCTCTCCTCTGTTGTGCAGCTCTGTGGGACTGCTGTCTCTTGATTCTTCTCTTACCTATCCAATGGTCGCCAGAGCATCTCCAGCAATGTCTTTCTTCCCATCCCCACACCACTGCCTCTGAAGTCCTGAGGTCTATCCCCTTCTCTTCCTCATCTACAAGTTGCTCCTTACCGACATGATCCAGACATGGGGTCAGCTTCCACACGTATGCTAATGACACCCAGCTCTACCTTTCCACCACCTCTCTCGACCCTTCCACTGCCTCTGTGCTGTCGGATTGCCTTACCGATATCCAGTCACGAGCCGCAATTTCCTCCAATTAAACACCGGGAGAAACAAAATCATCATTTTTGGTCACTGCCACTAACTCTGTACCCTTGCCAACGATTCCATTCCCTTCTCCAGCCAGTGTCTCAGGCTAAATCATACTGTTCACAAACTCTCTATTCTATTTGACCCTAAGCCGAGCTTCCGATCCTATATCCTTTGCCTGCTTCCACCTCTGTAACATTTTCTGCAACTGGAGGCAGGCACTTACATCCATGCCTTTGTCACCTCTAGACTTGACTATTCCAATGCTCTCCTGGCCAGCCATCCATCTTCCACACTTTGTAAACTTCAGCTCATCCAAAACTCTGCTTCTCCTATTGTATCCCACACAGGTCCTGCTCACGTATCACTCTTGTTCTTGTTGACTTATATTGGCTCCCAGACCCTCAATGCCTAAAATTTAAAATGCTCATCTTTGTGTTTAAATCCCTTCATGGCTTTGCCCCTCCCTATCGCTGTAACTTCCACCAGCCCTACAAGCTACACCCCCAGAACTCTCTTTTCCTCCGACTCAGCAGCTTGAGCATCCCCCCCCTCGCCACCCTACCGTTGGAGGCCGAGCCTTCAGTCCTCTAGGCCCCACACTCTGGAATTCCCTGGTCAAACACAATGGCTGGGACTCAGTCACAAGCTCTGTAGCTACAAACTGGTCCTGAAATGGACACTAAATAGTAGCCAGAACAGGGTTAAAGTAAATCCATTACCACCAAGCTACCAATTTCTTAAAGAAAACACAACCAGATTCCTTACATACATTGGACTGGGTGAGGAGTCCAGGTCTCCTGCTGTACAGGTTTGTATCCTTTCCAGGGCTGGACTGGATTAACAGAGGTGGAAGAGCTGGTTTGGATGGAGAGCCCCTCTTTCAGTAAACCAACAAGCTCATGTTGCCCGGTTTCCTCCAGACTCTCCAAAAAAGCAGGGAATGCTCTTCTCCCACGAGTCTGCAGATCAATTACCAACCGACGGGCTTGGTCCCTGCGTGTGCCTGATTTCTACAGTCAAAAAAAATTCTGTGAACTACATTTTGACTATGATCATGTAAGTACGGTAATTTCAAACTAAGCAACATTTGTACATAGTCACAATGTTAGCTGGCATTTGGTTTATTGAAATGTCTAATCTTCCAGAGTTCTATCATGTCAAAGAGAAACCAAAGACAGATTTCAGGCAGTAATAGGAAACAGTAGCCAAAATGTCTTGCAAAGCTTCAGCACATACAGAGTCCAGCTTACTACAACCTATATAAACCTTCAGATTCTGCAATTCTTATCCTAAACTGTGGCTGACTAGGTCACAAACACGATGCTTTTCCACTCCCTCACTCTCCCGATTGTTCTCCTGTCTTCTTGGACACGTCCTGACTCAATATTGTCCCCACCAACAAACATGCAATTTTGACCGTGGAAAGCTTATTTGCTCTTCCCCTCCCCTAAGGACAATTGTGTCACCACGTTATAGCCCCATTTGAGATTAACTGATAGCACAGAGCGGGGGTTAAAAACAGGACCTTTATAATTTTTTGGCTCAGTACCACACGATGCAATGTATTTCCCCACAAAATATGATTTAAAAGCTATTTAAACATGTAGAGCTAGGTTTCATTTTCAACCCTGGAGTCTTTTGCATTTACAACGATGGAACAAAAATCACTACAGGGTTTGACCCTGGTACTCTGATATGCAATCGTGTCGAGCTTTAATATTCTGTCTCCGCGTTGGTTTTTGGCCAGAGATTCAAATTTAAGAGATGTGGAAAGTAGCTTCATAATGGAGGGCAGGACTGTGAAGGCACAAGAAAATAGATTTGTTTAGGTCTTACACATAAAGTAGTAAATATAGATGAGAAAATAGGGAAGAAACAAGGCAAGCAGGCAGAAGTTCTGAAAACATTTTATTCAAACTGACTTGATTCTCTTGAAGCAATTAGACTTCCTGTATGTAAATTATTTTGTTGTACAGTATCAGTTGCAGTGCCTAATATTTGATACAGCAGTGCACAAACAATTAATATGAACAGTTAATACACAGGCAGTTAATTATTGCAAGATCCAAACAGGAATGTTTCCCAAGCTATTTGGAGTGTGCGACTGTATATCAAAACAGGTTCCGATCTTAAAGCAAAAATAAGTAACACTTACTATTTTTATGTAATTTGCCTAGCATTTGTTGTACTTCTTGCAGTTTTCATATTAATTGCAATTTTTAAAATATATATATTTATTTTTCTTTGATACCATGCTGGGATTCCACAGGTGCCAGCTGACTGCAGGTGCCTCACCTGCCCAAGGGCCCATTCTCCATATAAGAGCCGAGACACGGACTGGGATATTCAACTGCGAGCAGCATCACAGTCGAGCCCAATTTCGCTCTTCGCCAGCACCCAGTTTGTGACACTCAGTCCCAGCGAGAGTCGGAGCATTTGGCTGGAGATGGAGGAGGAAAAACCTGACCGATTGACCCCGCTGACCTCCCTGCCCGGGACCCTCGCTGACCCGGATTCTCTCCCTTTCACACCTCGACTTCCTCTATCATGTCCTCGGTGAAAATTCCTTTCGCCACCAGAAAATCATAGAGAGGTTCGGGTCGCAGTTTTGTCACCAGTTCCACGCGATGTTTCTGGAGAAGTTTTCTCTGACACTCGTCCATCTTGACACAACTCCGAGCGAGCGAGCGGAGCGGAGCGACTCGAGCCGCTGGTCCGGCGCGCGACCTTCGACCCGCCTAAAATGGCGGCCGAAAGACTTCCGGGCCCCACTTTTTTCACAGCGATCTGGAGGAGTTTGAGTCTCCCGGCAGAGGCCTTGAGTCCTCCTGAAAGAGAGAGCGAGCAAAACATGACGGTAATGAGAGGAAAATAATATTGAAATACAAGCCAACTCCGAATACAGGCTTAGGACCAAGGTCATTGCTTTTACAAGGGCAAGGATGAGGAAGACCTGTCGGCTCATCTTTAATTCATCCACCCAGACCAACCCTACATTCTTCGCATTGCTGCATCTAGTTGTTTCTTAAATTATTCCAGACTTTCTGCCTCCACCACTCTGTTCCAAGTGTTGATCTCACTGCACGAAGAACTAACTCCTGATATCGGTCCTAAAGTTTCCTTTTACTAGTTTGAATCTGTCTCCTTGTCCTCTTCCCATATTTTAAAGTAATATTCTGCATTAACCTTTTTCATACCATTCACTATAAGATTACCTCTAATTTAGAGGCTGGAAGCCTATGTCTCTCCAGTCTTTCAGCCTCATTGCTTTTCTCTATATTCCCAAGCACTCAGTGATCAGAACTGGACACAGTCCTCGAGGTGTGGTCTGACCAGAGCACTGTACAGTTTAACCATGACTTCCTCTGATTTGTTTTGATTACATGCTTCAATATTCTATTGGCTTTGTTCATTGTTGCTCTGCATGGCTGGACATGTTGAGTCCACTAAAACTGCTAATTCTCTTTCAACTTCATTCTTAGCTATTTTAACGTCATTCATGAAGTCTGTATGTTGCCCATATTTCCTTCCTCTGTGCAGCACTTTACACTTGTCTGCAATTATTTTTCTACCTTTTTTTCAGCCAACTCACACATTTTGTTTATTCGTTTTCTAGTTTCTGAGTTGCTTGATTTGATTCCATTGCTCCTTTTAGATTTGATATTGTTGACAAATTTAATCAGTTTGCATTGAGGTTCTGAATCCAAGTCGTTGATGTACCCTAGAAACACCAGTGGTCCCAACGCGGAGCTCTGGGGCCCCTCAGTGCTTAGCCCCTCCCCCCACCTCTGACATTAGCCCTCTAACTTTCCAACCTCAGCCAGCTTCTTATCCATACTCAAGTTTTGCCCTGAACCTTCAGAGCTTTGAGCTTAATTAGTAATCTTTCGTGTGGAACTTTGTCCTTTGGAAGCCGAAGTACACAACTGTGGGATTACCACAATTACATAGAGTTGTCACTTCCTTTAAGAAATCAAGGGAATTGATCAGGCAGGATCTCCCCCATCTTGAAGCTATATCAACTGCTGTTAACTAGGTGGTTGTTGTACAAATAATCCTCACGTTTACTCTTAATAATTAATTCCATGTTTTATGAAATTGTAGACTAATGAGTCTGTAGTTGCCTCTGTCACCCTTGAATATGGGGAGGGAGGAAGCCTCCGAGAGCTTGTAGATTTCAAATAAAAATCATTGGACTATAACTTGGTGTTGTAAAATTGTTTACAATTGTCAACCCCAGTCCATCACCGGCATCTCCACATCTTGAATATGGGCACCACGTTAGCTTGTTTAATGTCTCCATTGTGTATTGACTTCCTCATAATTGTCGGTGTCTTGAAAATCCATTCACTAGTTTCAGCACTAAATAACATCTATCCACGGGGATTTATTTGTTTAAGGCTTTTCTAGGACTTCCTTCTCACTTATATTGAAGTCTTGAATTATACCTTTGTACTTTCTTTTTGGGAGGATGTGTTTTGTGTCTTCCCTTGTGAATACTTTGAGGAAATAATGACACTGTATTAACTATCTTATGTTCATCCTCAATTTCAAGCCAATTTGCATATTTTAGTGTTCTTGCCTCTTCTCAACCAGTCCTCTGCTATTGCAATAATGGAAGAATTTTTTACTGTTACATTTTGCCTCTGCAGCAATGCTTTATTCTTGGTCTTTCAAACTCGGAATCAGTCCCAATACCTTACTGATCTGTATAGCTCAGCTACTGATCGGATAAGCTGCCCGAGCCATCGTATTTATTTAGTACCATGTAATTATTTTGAAGTGCAAATAAAAAGTTTCTTGAAGTTGTGACTATTGACTCAGGTGATGGAAGCAGATTCATTAGTAACTTTTAAAAGGGAATTGGATATAGATTTGAAAAGGAAAAATTTGCAGGGCTATGGGAAAAGTGCAGGGGAGTGGCACCAATTGGATAACTCTTACAAAGAGCAGGCACAGGCACGATGGGCTGAATGGCCTCCTTCTGTGCTCGATGATTCTACGACTGCATTATGTTACTCTACAGCCTGCCATTTGAAAACAAGGCTGATAAGGGACATTTGTACACAGTTCTGTTCAAGACCTTTGGTTTGGTGTCTCACCTCGCACAATGGTTTATTAAAATGTTGATACCTGGGACTCCCCATTAGCTGAATGGTTAAGTCTGTATCTGTGAAGTACATAGACCAAGAAAGGTTACAGGTTCAATCCCAATCTGCTAAATTAGTTTATTTCAGATGGTGCAGCTGTAAGGGTTCTATAAATGGGATTAGCATGCCTGTAAAGGAAAATAGATAGGGTGCTAATTCCTGATTGCTATATAGCTTTCCCTACCTGAACTGCATAGGTGAGGACAAGATTGGGATGTACCTTGCAATTGAATAGCCTGCCGACATTTTACATTACAACGGTTCAGTAGTCATCTCGAGACTGTGATGGGCCCACTGTCTTATTTTGTCCAGACCAATGATTACTATGACGTCTCCTAAAAGGAAGGCATCAGTAATAAAAAAAAAACACAGATGGGCCCAGTGTCAAACCTCCCAAAAAGGTTCACATATGAGACTGGCCAGTTGACTTGGGTGAGCTCCATTTGGCTGCTCAGCATGAGGCAGTGCCATGATTATGGATAGTGGAGAGGGGGAGCAAGGGGAACAGTGGGAAGAGGGAATAAACTGCACATGAACATAGATAACAAGCAAAACAATAATTATAAATAAAGAAACTAAGAACCAGCAGTACAAGAGGGCAGCTACTCGATCCGTTCACGATGATTCCAGGGGAGGTTTCGGGGCCTGGCGCCGATGAGAAATTCCATCCGAAGGTGGCTCAGCTCGGACAGGATTGCTCCACAAGCTTCAGCATCCTCAATACACCTAGTGGAGTCAGGGTCAAGTGCGACTTTTAGCTCCTGAGCTGCCTCTTTCTAATTTGGTATCATCTGTAAGTTTTGATCACTTTGTATTGAGTTTCTCAATCCAGGTCATGTTGTGATCCCAACACTGAACTTCAGGGACTCACTCACATAACACCCCGGAAAATTCTTCCTATCAAATACTTCCCTTGCTATTTTTCAAAATCGGAGAAATATAGAAACAGACATTTTTAAAATGTATTTTTGTACCATCTCAAAGACAAATCAACACATTAACCACTTTGTACAACTGTGTTGGTGAAACTTTGGGGTTATCGCCTGTCTGGTTTTGGACCTGTCTAGCAATTTCTAAATGTAAACTTGACATCCAAAGTCTGATTTTTAAAATAATATTTTAGTACATTATATTTTATGAACTGGAGACTTTAGTTATTAAGATTATTACAATTTCATATCAGTCTGGAAAATATCACAAATTAAACCATGACCTGCTATTCTGCTTCTGTTTGGTATTGACATGAAGGCATAGGAACACCAGACAGTACTTGCGTTCTCCGGGGACCCCTTTCACTGATGCAGCAGGCTGTAATGACAAGTTGGCCGCTGCTGATTGGTTGGCTTCTGGAACTGGTCGTGGTTTATTTATAAATTGAAGGATTTTCGCGATTTAAAAACGCCGGAAATCGAAAACTAAAAATAAATAGTAAATTTATTATTATTAATAATAATAATGGGGAGCTTGAGACGAGCAATGCGATGGCACGGTGGTTGCTAGGAGCGGTGGGGATTTCCGGTTCCGGTCTGTGTGGCGGTGGGTCTGGAGATGGCGGTGGGTCGGAGGGAGAGCGCGATGGTTGTGCAGCGGGCCTCGGTGCCTGTGGTTCTCCTGCTCGTCTCTCTCCTCTCTGTGGTGGATGGGGCCGGGCGGACGCTGGTGCTTCTGGAGAACATCAACATGAAGGAGACGCACTCCATGTTCTTCAGGAGCCTGACAGGTGGGAGCCGGGTGGCGGGTGACTTTCCTAAAAGGAGCTACCGTACCTCCAGGGTGGAAATGATTCATGCCAAATCGCACGAAGTCTTACTGTAAATATCATTATTCTGGTGTATTTCTGCATCTTCTCATCATTTATTGAAATGCACTAACCTGTTGCTTTTGTTTGAAATCTCCAATTAGATCTTGGATTTAACTTGACATTCAAGATTTCGGATGATCCTGGTTTGGCTCTGATTAAACATGGAGAATTTCTGCATGATCACCTCATCATTTTTTCTCCATCAGTGGAAGGTAAAGATGTCTGACTTTCCTGTAATAGTTTTTTCACTTGGAAATTGCAATTTGTTCTTGGAGGCTTCTTGAACTTTCCTGATTAAAGAAGGTTCACTAGTAGATTGCTTGCAGTGGCCTGCTTGGAATGGAACAATGTAGTGCATTGTATCAGCAAGTGAGCTTGGAGGGCTTTATATGTAATGTAGAGTCAACATGGTGGTGGGCTATCCTTTAGTGCCAGGAAATATATATTACCAACTTTATCTCCTCTTTTAAAGACATTAACTGCAGTTTGGATCTACAAGCACTGGTTGCTCTCCAATACCTTGCCAAAGTGGCTAAGGCAGTGTCAGTCGGCTAGTTAATCATTTGTGCCATCACAACCGAGCACAATCTGATCCTTATGTGACAAGGCACGTCTTGCAGGAGTTTCCTCTCCCTAATCAGGGGCACCGAGGCCAGTGAAAAATCCCCTACTGCCTCAGTTGAGATCAGCTAATTCAGTATTGACTGGGGGTTGGATCTAGGATCTTTTCAGTTTGTATGGCTTAGCTTTGCCATTGAAGGAGCTTGGATATCTTAACATTCCTGGCCTAATTTTTGGCTGTGCAGTTAGCAAGGTAGTGAGCAGAGGTTAAGGAATAGTTAAAATTACAAATGTTAGCTCATGCTGTCTGTTACAGAGACCTGGGAGCAGATCAGGCATTCTCTTCCCCCCACCCCCACCCCCAACCCCAACTGAAAAGCCATATATTACATAAAATAATGAATGGATAAGATAAGGAATTTGAGTAAAGGGAGAGAGCCTGAAGAGTGAGAAAAACAAAAGACAGGAGCCATTAAAAGCAAGTCACAGAAATGGAAGTTACTTTAGTTAGTTCAGTATGTTCACTCAAATTGAATGTTACTTTTTTTTTGAAGAGATTGCTGCCCATTGCCATTAGTGCTTTTTAGCTAATAGGAAAGGAAGGATTATGGAATGGACACAGCACTTATCACGAGTGTATAGAGTGCTGCAACAGGCAATGAGTGAGAATTTCCTAAAAAAAATCCACAAGCTGTAATTGAGACCCTGACCCCGTAGGGTTGATACGGATTAGTGTAGTGCTCTCCCTAGAACCAGCAGCTGCTCTGCTTGAGGGTGTAGAGGAGCTACAAAGGATACGCAGTTGGGAGTAATAAAAATTCGCTTTTGGTTCCAGATTTTGGCGGAAACATCAACGTTGAAACTATTGCCGCGTTCATCGATGGAGGTGGAAACATCTTGGTTGCTGCAAGCTCGGACATTGGTAAAAATAAGGAATAAATATTACATCTGAAATGTAGTGACGTTCGAAATGTGACCATATTAAGTAATTAAAAAGCATTATCTCTTAGTAAAGAAAGAACAAACTTGCATTTATATAGCGCCTATCAGTACCTCGGGATGTCCCAAAGTGATTCACAGCCAATTAAGTACTTTTGAAGTGTAGTCACTGTTGTAATATGGCGAATGTGGCAGCCAATTTGTGCACAGCAAGGTCCCACAAACAGCAATGAGATAAATGACCAGATCATCTACTTTAATGATGTTGGGTGAGGGATAAATGTTGGCCAGGATCCCAGTGGACTCCACTGCTCTTCTTCGAATAGTGCCATGAGATCTTTTACATCCACTAAGAGGACGGACAGGGCTTTGGTTTAACATCTCATCCAAAAGAAAGTACTTCCAACAGTGCAGCATTCCCTCAGTACTGCATTTAAATGTTAATCTAGATCAAGTCTCTGGAGTGGGGCTTGAACCTTCTGACTCAGTGGTGAGAGTGCTACCACTGAGTCAAAACTGACGCATTGTACAGAAGTTATGGGGATGTCTGTATATCCATTGAAAGTTCCATGTCCCCCTCTGATCAAAATCTTCCTTTTACAAATTTGTAAGTTGTGATTTCTTGGAATAAATATGACATAAGTTGGTGGTATAAACTTGTTCTCATTAACTGGAGAACAAGGTTACCAAACTAGCTGGAAACCATATCCGTTTCATGGGCCCTTCCTGACCCCTCCTTCCTAGGCATATTTTTCCACCTCGAACACAGTAAAGAAGGAAAATACTTGCTACATAATTCTTCGATACGTTACTCCCATCCTTTTCAGGTTCACTGGCATCTGAAAGCAGGCTGCTGATTTAGTGCCAGGCGTTTGCCTTTCTATTCTAAATGCAAAGGGACACAGATAACAGCATGTGGTGATCCTTCTCTCCTTGTGAGCAGATACTTTGCCAACCCTGCTTTTGGTGGCCTGCTTCATCATCACCTCTTACTGGCCTATTGAAATCAGGACTCAATGGGGAAAGATCTTTGTGGCACAACTGTAATCTCACTCCTTGGACAGCAAATTTCTCATTGCAAGCTTTCCAGACTTCCTCCCTTCATGAAATGGGTCATATCCTGGATTTATTGTTGCACCAACAGTAATAGGAAATCTGGCCCTTTGAGCAACTGGTCTGTAATATTTCTTCATCTGATCTATAATTCATAGATGTGTGTTTTGTTTAAGTGTACTTTCCTGTGCCAAAAAATACAATACTTTAAGGTGATGCTAGTTTGGTACCAATAAGGAATTGGGCATTTCTTTGCTTTTGTTAGCCTCAGGCTCAAAATAAACTTAAATTTATCTACACACAAATTCACCTGCCCTAGCTTATCCACTTAATTGGTGCATATTCATCTGAATGCTTCCAATCTCCCTTGTACTTGTCATTTTCCCATATAGTTGCTCTGATTTCAACTTTATTCCTCATCGCTACTGGTGCCTGTCTGCATTCCCACCATAACTATATCACAAACCCTCGGCAACCAGTATGTCTGCCACTTCAAAACCAATTAGTGCTCCTCAGAAACTCAAAAGTTTCATAATTTTAAAAAAAACTTAAACCATTTGGCCTAAAGAAATCCTAGTCTGGCAAAATTACAACGAATCCTCCCTCTTTCTCCTCCACCCACCAACAGCACTCTGCAGATTTGATTGTGGAGCAAAGCAGCTGCATGGTTAGGAGCCAGAAGCAAGAATGAGGGACAAGTCGATGAATGGGGCAGGATGATGTTTACAATGTGGGGGAGGGTGTAGTGTTGAATTTTGTGAGATGGGAGGGGGCATCATTTTTGCAACCTCCGGAGGGCGGCAGTGAATGTAGTTGGAATTTTCTAGTAGCCCCAATATGAGTTGAATTTTGTCTGTGCTTATTTAAAGGGGACCCATTGCGAGAGCTGGGTAGTGAGTGCGGTATCGAATTTGATGAGGAGAAAACTGCTGTTATTGACCATCATAACTACGATGTTTCTGATCCTGGCCAGGTAAAGACATTGGTGAAAGAAGTAGCACTTGATCTAACAGCGTATCCCTCACAAGGCAACTTGCTTAAATGGCATGAGCGATCTTTGCAAAGTAAGAGCAGTTGAAGTTGAGCATTCTTATTTCTTTTTCCCCCACCCTCCCATCTAGAGCCATAGATCCGAGACTTTTAGTTTACATTTGGTGAATTTTATCCTTGTCAAAGTGAGGAATGTTAGTGCTGAGTAATAGAACATGTTTCCACTTTTCGGACCCAGTGTGAGCATCAAGTGCTCCTAGGTCAGTTATGGATACAGCAAAGGCCACGAGCCCCGACAACACCCCGGCTGTAGTACTGAAGACTTGTGCTCCGGAACCAGCCAGGCCTCCAGTACAGCTATAACACTGGCATCTACCCGACAATGTGGAAAATTGCCCCAGTATGTCCTGTCCACAAAAAGCAGGACAAATCCATCCGGCCAATTACCGCCCCATCAGTCTACTCTCAATCATCAGCAAAGTGATGGAAGGTATCGTCGACAGTGCTATCAAGCGGCACTTGTTCACCAATAACCTGCTCGCCGATGCTCAGTTTGGGTTCCGCCAGGACCACTTGGCTCTAGACCTCATTACAGCCTTGGTCCAAACATGGTGAGGTGAGAGTGACTGCCCTTGACATCAAGGCAACATTTGACCGAGCTTGGCACCAAGGAGCCCTAGCAAAATTGAAGTCAGTGGGAATCGGGGGGAAAACTTTCCATTGGCTGGAGTCATACCTAGCACAAAGGAAGATGGTAGTGGTTGTTGGAGGCCAATCATCTCAGCCCCAGCACACTGCTGCGGGAGTTCCTCAGGGCAGTGTCCTAGGCCCAACCATCTTCAGCTGCTTCATCAATGACCTTCCCTCCATCATAAGATCAGAAATTGGGATGTTCGCTGATGATTGCACAGTGTTCCGTTCCATTCGCAACTCCTCAGATAATGAAGCAGTCCGTGCCCGCATGCAGCAAGACCTGGACAACATCCAGGCTTGGGCTGATAAGTGGCAAGCAACATTCACGCCAGGCAATGACCATCTCCAACAAGAGAGAATCCAACCACCTCCCCATGACATTCAACGACATTACCATCGGGGAATTTCCCACCATCAACATCCTGGGGGTCACCATTGACCAGCCACATAAATACTGTGGCTACAAGACCAGGTCAGAGGCTGGGTATTCTGTGGCAAGTGACTCACCTCCTGACTCCCCAAAGCTTTTCCACCATCTACAAGGCACAAGTCAGGAGTGTGATGGAATACTCTCCACTTGCCTGGATGAGTACAGTTCCAATAACACTCAAGAAGCTCGACACCATCCAGGACAAAGCAGCTCGCTTGATTGGCACCCATCCACCACCCTTAACATTCACTACCAGCGCACTGTGGCTGCAGTGTGTACCGTCTACAGGAAGCACTGCAGCAACTCACCAAGGCTTCTTTGACAGCACCTCCCAAACCCGCGACCTCTACCACCTAGAAGGAGAAGAGCAGCAGGCACATGGGAACAACACCACCAGCACATTCCCCTCCAAGTCACACACCATCCCGACTTGGAAATATATCGCCGTTCCTTCATCGTCCCTGTGTCAAAATCCTGGAACTCCCTACTTAATAGCACTGTGGGAGAACCTTCACCACACGGACCGCAGTGGTTCAAGAAGGCGGCTCACCACCACCTTCTCAAGGGCAATTAGGGATGGGCAATACATGCTGGCCTTGCCAACAAAGCCCACATCCCATGAACGAATAATAAAAAGGACATATTTAATAAACGCCAACAAATTTCAATATATTTGTGAGGCAACCAAGAAATGTGGCTTCATACAGAACTGTTAAACATTCTAGAAGATTGAATTGATTTATGAGAAAGAAAAGTTGACTATAAATGCCTTTGTTTTTCCAAAGCACACTCTGATCGTCGCTGACAATGAACAACTGCTGAAGGCTCCTGCTATTGTGGGAAAACAGCCAAAGAATCCCCTTTTATTTCGGGGAGTTGGGTAAGTCCTAAGGTATTCCGTTGATTTCTCACTCTTCTACTCTGTACTTGTAGCAGAACAAAATCAACCATTGCAGCCATTTGTCACAAACTTGGCCATCAAACACTGCCCAATTGTGAATTGCAGTCCTAGGGCTTTAGAGTATCTTCCACACCAATCTGAGATGGGCAATTTATGTAAACTTGAATGAGAAACAAACTGGTTTCACTGGCTGATAACCACAGGCAGTGCGATGCCTTTGATATCATGCAGTGTAATGATATTTGCATTTTGTTCCTCAAAGCATGCTTATTCTTTACTTTCAGTGGTTTCGTTTTTTATTAAATTTTGAAACTGCTGTGTTTGAGGAGCACTAATGGTTTTGCAGACATTATTGGTTAAGGATTTGTTATAAGGTCTTGGTGACATATAGGATGAAAACAAGAACAAGTAGTGATGGAGAAAAAGGTTAAAATCAGAGCAACTATATGGGCAAATGTCAAATATAAGAGAAGCTGGCAGCATTCAGAGGGATTTATTCCAATTAACTGGATGAACTAGACCAGGTGTAGTTTAATATAGATGGTTTTAAGATTAGATATGTTGGAACCTGGAGTGAGAGAGTAAGGAATGTCCATGAGCAAAAATGGAAAAGGGAGCGATTTGGGAGTGATTTGATCAGCCACAAAGTATTTAGCCATTGTGAAACTTATCAACAAGGCTGATCAAGTGTTAGGACACATCTGAAGCGTATATAACTAACTATAGCTCATTGCTGAAGCTATATCAAGGAAGGCAACTGGTCAAGAATGGGATATTTTATATATGGCCTGTGCAAGAAATGAATTTGATACTTTATATAGGATAGCAACTGTGAAAAGTTGTTCATATAGAGCCTTTAATGTAGCAAAAATCCAAGGGAGCTTCACAGTTGGGGATCAGACAGGAGCAGTAGAGAAATTGGGGACAGTGCCCAAAGGCATGGATGAGAGGTAGGTATTGAGGAAACCTGTGAAGGGGGAAGGAGACATAGCAAAGCAGTACGGGGAGCTTGGGGAGAGTTCCAGAGTGTGGAGGAGAGATGACTGAAGGGTCTGCCACCAATGCTAGAATGGGTGGGGGAACATACGGTAGAGCAGAGGTGGAAGAATGGAGAGTGCATTGCAGAGCTGGAGGAACTATAGTACAGGAATCGAGGAAGTAACCAACTAAGGAACCAAGCAAGAACACCCAGGGAGGGGCAGGTGCTGAGCTCAGTTCAAGAAACAAGCTTGAATGCTGAGGTAACACTTTGCACTTGCATGAGCATTATGTGTTTCTGAAAATTATGATAGGACTTTCTCTGCAGACCAACTCCTTATTTAGTTTAAAAATTGCAATGGGAACAATTTATTTGCTTTATCTTTGTGTCCATTGCTCCAGACCTTGACGTTTTTTTTTTCTTCTAGAATGGTCGCAGATCCTGATAACCCTCTTGTCCTGGATATTCTGACTGGATCCTCCAGCTCTTACTCCTTCTTCCCAGACAAGCCTGTAACGCAGGTAACTCTCGTGTCTAATCTCCTGGCTGTGGAATGATCCTCTTCCTCCCCTGAAGGTCCTGACTCGTGCTGGAGTACAGTTCAATGGGCACCCTCTGGTACCACATTCAAGTGACCATTTTTCATGCATGAGCCTAGACTGGTTGTCAGCAGGTTATCTGACCATGGAACCACAACCAAGCTCAATCCTAGCATCACCTGATATGTACACATTAAGACTTTCCAAAATGATCACTGGATAGAGGTCAGGAGTGGGTTATATTCATCCCTTCCCTAGTTCGAGGGCATTGAGGTGAATTGTAGTGCCCCAACTGCTGCCCTGTTTTGAGATCAGCTAACTCAGCACAGACTGCAGATTAAACAGGGCTTACTGGCTCAGTGCGACGTTGTCTTTGCCAATTGAGCAAAAGAAAGTTCAGTTCTGTTTAATTTTCCTGTGTAATTTCTGCAGTGTTGAATCCACTGTATACTGCACTATTGGGTTAATTTCACAGCTACCATACTTGACATTGAGCTTTGACTGAAAGTGATAGGCATGCTTCGTGCAACTTGTGCTGTGTGTAGATACTGGGTACTTGTGGGATATATTTTAAGTGTAGATACTGGGTATTCTGTGGGTGTATATTGGGCACTCTGGAATGTATACTGCATGTTCTGTGGGGCATGTTCTGGGTGCTCTGTGTATTGTACATAGCCCAGTTGCTCTTTGAGTTCCTTTTGAATTCAAAGAAGTTGTTTAGTGTGCACGAGCTTAACATACCTCAAGTGTTACTGCACACAGTGAGTGACAGCCAATAGCACACTCGCAATAACAGGTAGCCAAATACGTATGTAAAGCAGGAAGGGAATCAATAGCCTGATTGTGATAAACATCTCATTTTCCTCATTGTACTAGTATCCTCATGCTGTGGGGAAGAACACCTTACTGATTGCTGGACTCCAGGCCCGGAACAATGCTCGTGTAGTCTTCAGCGGCTCCCTTGATTTTTTCAGTGATGCCTTCTTTAACTCTCCTGTACAAAAAGCTACTCCAGGAGCTGAGAGGTAAGACCAGATGTAAAAGGACAAAGTTACTTTGACTAGTATAAGATTTTTCATCAATGCCTTATACTCCAACCTGTTTGTTGTCACTACTTTGCAAAAAGAAAACTTGTCATTTTAAAAAATAGTTGTTCTTGATGTGGGCAATGCAGGCAAGACCGTATTTATTGTCCATCCCTAGTTGCACTGAGACGGTGGTGGTGGGCCTTCTCCTTGAACCATTGCAGTCCTTATGATGATGGCACTCTCACAATGGTGTTAGATAGGGAATACCAAGATTCTGACTCATCGATGATGAAGGATCGGCGATCCATGTCCAAGTCAGCATGGGCACCTGGAGGTGATAGTGTTCCCACAGTATTGCTGCTCTTGTTCTCTTGGTGTTAGAGGTTACAGGGGAGGGAGGTGCAGCTGAAGCAAGCTTGGCTGGTTGTTGCACTGGATCCTGTAGATAGTATATACTGCAGCCACATAGCACCAGTGGTGGAGGAAGTGGATATTGAGTGTGGTGGCAGGGACATCAATCAGGTGAACTGCTGTGTCCTGGTTAGTGTTGAGCTTCTTGAATGTTGTTGTGGCTGTACCCAACCAGGCAAGTGGTGAGTATTCCATCACACTGCTGACTTGAGTCTTGTAGATAGTAGAGGGGCTTTGAGGGGTCAGGAGTTGTGAGTCACTCGTTGCAGAGTACCCAGCCTCTGTCCTGCTCTTGTAGCCATATTGTTGATATGGCTGGTCCAGTTCAGCTTCTGGTCAGTGGTGAACCCCAGGGTGTTGATGGTGAGGGATTCAGTGATGGTGGTGCCATTAAAGGTCATGTGGAGGTGGCTGGACTTTCTCTTGTTCAAGATGGTCATTATTTGACACTTGTCAAGTCTGGGATGGCACGAGCTGCTTTATTATTAGAGGAGTTGTGAGTTTTAACTTGGCAATATATTGTTGTCTGGCAAGCTAATGAAGTGAATACTTTATATGCTGTTATTTTGTATAGAGATATATATATACAAAATTACAGCATATGAAGCTATTACTTCAATTTGATCAGTGATAATAAATAGTTTTATTAAATACAAGGTTGTGGAAATTGTGCAGCTAGTATCTTAATCTTGGGCATGTTTTGGCCTCAGGATAGTTTCTAATCTCATTTCAGACTGCAACATATTCTGCTATGTGATGGAACATCTGCCTTCTGATGGTTGAATGGTCCATATCCATAGACCTTTCAATCACTATTCAATTCGGCTAAAGGGTAATGGGAATGTGAGATTTTTTTTAAAAAGTGAAATCTTTGAACCCAAGGGGTTATTTGAACAAAAGCAGTTGTGTATCTGGTGTGCTGAATGATAAGTTTGATGGGATTCTGCCATTCAACAGCAATGAACAGCACTCCTGGGAATAGCCATGTTCCTTGGGAAGATCTGAAGTTCTGGAGCTGAGACTGAGATTTGGGAATGCAAAGTTTGATAGTTATAACATTGACTAGTCCTCCTTGGATCTAGCTCTCCCAAATTACAGAGCATAGAACTAGACCAAGGAGCGCAGGTCACTGCAATAAAAAAATCTAGAATTCTTCCTCCCTCTGTGACATACGTACTCCAAAAATGTAAATCTTTTCATAATTTTTTTTACAAGTTGCGTTTTGTGAGCTTGGCACTGATACAAGATTGTGCTAAAGTGTTTGATGTGATATCAACTTTTTCTTGAATTTAGATTCTCAACAACTGGGAACTATGAGCTGGCAGTGGCACTGTCCCGCTGGGTATTCAAAGAGGAAGGAGTTCTCCGTGTTGGAAAGGTGTCTCACCACCCTGTTGGAGAAACCAGTCCACCAAATGCCTACACCATAACTGACCTGGTGGTAAGTAGCAATGAAACTGATACTAATTGTTAAATTTGTTACAAAATTATCAGAATTATTTTTCAGTCGCTATTTTAGGAGATATTATGAATTAAATAAATGTGTGGTGGGGGCATTTAAAGTAGCGCAACACCCCAAGGTGCTTAAAGAGGAGCGAGTAAGAATTCAGGTATCGAGCAGAAATTGGGAAAGGTGTTGGGGGAGGTGACTGAAAGTGCAGTTGAAGAATTAAGCTTGTGAAAGTAGGGAGCGATGTAGCAAGGCAGAGGAGTTTAGGAAGAGAATTCTGGAGAGCAGGGTCATTATGGCTGAACGCCCTGCCACCTATGGCGGGGAGGCTGCACACTACAGCAGACTCTGATAAGCAGAGGTGGTGAGCTGGACTGTTTGCTGAAGGAGGTGCAAAGGTAGAATGGAGTGAGGCCATGAAGGGATTTGTAGACTAGGATTTCTAAGTCAATATGCTGGGTCATCAGATCGGCACTTCCAGTTCTCATTGTGGACATGAAAAGCCTCCCTGTAAAATTGACTTTTTGCTGTTTTAAAAAAAACTTGACTATCTAGTACTGTTGTAAATTCAATGTGCAAGAGAAGTGAGGTTAAAAACTGGGCATAATGCATTCAGTCTCTCTTTACCCTCCCCCTTCAAAACACTAAGTCACTTTATGAGGTCACTAGATAATTATCAGGAATGATTAACTGTTGCCTTTCCCTTGCCCTGGTGTGGGTGGTTCAGCTACACCCTAGATGAATTCACTGAGTCAGTGGAGACACTCATCCCGGCTTTTTATCTTTTTGCTTCATTTCCAGTGGTCCCTGTTTTTTTTTGCCTCAAATTATTTACATGACTCGTATTGCAGTCAGAATGGACCTTAGTAAAACCAGTCCGTATTCTCTCAGTAATCACATCCACTGCAAGTATTGACTGTTCACTATGCATAAAGGGTGTGGCTTTCTCTGGTCTGTGTGTGTTGGGAGGGGGGACAGTTAGTGCTTTCATGTGTGTTTAGAGGGGGGAATGGGGTGTTTAAAACTGTTGCTGTGGGTATTTTGTAATCTGATTTGGGAAAAACCTTTCATAATCACCTCAATTTCCTTTTACTCTCGCATCCCATGTTTTGTTGGTGTAGTTTGCCTTATAAGCTGACATGCTAACAGCCTACCAACTTCCTGCTGCATTTTTGCTGCAAGACCTCTTTTGGCTATTTGTGGACCAGGCTGTGTGATGTCTGATTTAATTTCACAGCGAGTTTATTTTCTATTTACGAACTGTGTGACTGGTTCTTTTTTCTTCTCTGCTGCACAAGACTTAACAGTACCTCACGGTAGAAGGGTTGAGGATATTGTGGCCATGCTTGCTTTATGTTCATGTTGCCTGTCTTTCACTCCCTTCAGAGGTTGAAGAGAGTCCATTTCAAACTAATGGACTCTGCTTTTATTCATACTACTCTTTGACAATGAAACTGCTCTATAACCTGTAGTGGCTACAGAGCGATACCACTGCCACTAAGGAGTTTGAGTAAATTCTACCTCCATTGATTGGGAATCAAATTGTGTGTATAGTTGGACCCTATAAAGTAGGTAATTTAGATTTTTCAACAGTTCTAAAGTGATTTAAATTACTGGTCAAAGAGTGGAGTGAGAGATGGGCTCTTTACACTCCACTAAGAAGTAATACTGTGATGGAATAAATGTAAAGGGGAATCAGTCTCAGACTCTGATACTGACTCTTTTATTGACTTCCTGTCTTTGTACTTTATTCTTCGATTATTATTCAAATGTAAAGTGCCCAAGTCTGATTCTTTAAGGTCTGGTCACACATTTGTGCTTATTATCCGGGACTCAGCTGTGATGTTGCGAGAGTAATAGGGTTGATTTGTGATATTTGTAATGTTCTATCATGATGCAGGAGTACAGCGTTGTTATTGAGAAGCTCTCCAATGGGAAATGGATCCCATTCGATGGAGATGACATTCAGCTGGAGTTTGTTCGCATCGACCCCTTTGTTAGGACTTATCTGAAGAAAAATGGTGAGTAGAATCTGTACGGCTCTGGCGATGATGTTTAGCTGTATTTGACCTAAAGAGCTAGAGTATAGCATGGTATTATTGGCTGAAAGGCAGAGTCCAACCTTGCGATGTGTATTCAGTATCTAGTGTTTTACCATAATTCTGAAAGTAGGTGATTTTGGCATGTTAGTGCTGCTCTCGTAGACAAGAAATGATAGTTCAGAGGGGTTTGGAGGTGATTGGGGTTGCGGGTTGGCTCTCTGAGAGGAATAAACTCTTTAAGATGTAAGTGTAAAGTGTTGAATGAGTTTTCACACGTATGGATTGCATCGCCTCGAAACAGAAAATCTTGAAGTGTAAGTCCGTTGTCAAACTTTGCTTAGAGCATAAATAGAAATAGACTGGGTTCCTGCCTGAGCCCTGGAGGGAAAAAAAGTACACATTCCAGGTCAAAAATGTTTTTGGCACTTTTGGAATGTGATTAAGTAGATCTAGTGACGGAAAGGGGATGTCATGCATTACCTTGAAGATGCTGGTGACAAAAGTTAAGGCTCGTAATCTGGGGACAAGCTGTGAAGGGGATTAAAAGCAGGGCAATTATAAGTGGGGTTTATTTAAACTGTGGAGAAGAAAATTTGAATGAGAATGAACAGTTTTTAATGTTATTTTTGTGCTCAAGGTGAGAGATGTTAATGCTGGGAAACTCTTCCCATTTCAGGCACCTGTATCAGCGTCAAGCACCCGCAGGTCAGATATAGCACAGCCAGATGCTGAGTTAAACTCACTCTCTTCTGTCCCAACAACCTGAACGGGCACCCCACTACTGCACCAGTGTGATAGTCTTTCCACTTTCCATACCAGCCATCCTGTGGCCTATGAGTGAGATTGCCAGTTAGTGCGGAATTAGGGTCAAGTTTATGCAATTGGTGCATGCGTACTAGGAACTGGATTGCAACGGCCAAGCTCAATTCACAGAAGACCCTTTCAGACAGGAGACTTTTATCCCATATGTCTAGACTGGGTGTCACCTGATTCCACAAAAGGAACAATTCAGTAGAGTAATGCAAGGGCAAAGTGACAGGAAGCACACTGCTGGGAGTCAGCACCTGCCATGTTAAGTACTTTGTTTCTCTTCTCCTTTTGCCCGCGAGTTTTTGTTTATCTGTTTCCCTCCTACCTCTACAGCGTGAGAATCAATTTCATACTAACTGATGCACAGCTTATCCATACTGCACAGCGAGAGTGAAAATGCTCTGTAATCTATGTTTTGTTTTCCCAGGTGGTAAATACAGCGTGCAGTTCAAGCTGCCCGATGTCTACGGCGTGTTCCAGTTTAAAATAGATTACAACAGGCTTGGATACACCCACCTTTACTCTTCCACCCAGGTATGCATCAGGCTGAGCATACGAGCAGCGGTGTTAGTTTTCTTTATTGTGTATTAGATGAGTAAAAGGCTTGCAAGGATCAAAAATATTCATCTGACATCAATCCTGGTGGCATATGGAAGATGCCAGGGAAGTCAATTACTTACCTTGTAGGGTCTTCATTCTTTGAACAAAAGCATCTTCCATTCACTGCTCCATTCTGTCCTAAGTTGGAAAACTTTTCCCTAGTTATCATTCCTACATTCGAGTACGATTTATTCTTCTACTGCTTGTGCAACTGCTGATCACTCCTATGAGAGGCAGCTTTCACTTACAGCAGGAGAAATAACACTAAGAAGGATGACATTAAGTTAGGAGGGACAGTAGGTAGTGCAGATGGGAGCAGGAAGTTACAGAGGGACATAGACAGATTAAGTGCAAAACTATGGCAAATGGAGTTCTATGCAGGCAAGTGTCATTTCATACTTCTTTGGACTTAAAAATAAATTGGAGTATTTTCTAAATGGTGAGAAACTAGGAACTCTAGAAGAGCAAAGAGATTTGGGAGTCCAAGTACACATCATTAAAAAGCAAGTAGACGAATACAAAGAGTAATCAAAAACAGTATTGGAATGTTGGCCTTTTTAAAAATTTATTCGTTCATGGGATGTGGGCGTTGCTGGCGAGGCCGGCATTTATTGCCCATCCCTAATTGCCCTTGAGAAGGTGGTGGTGAGCTGCCTTCTTGAGCTGCTGCAGTCCATGTGGTGACTGTTCTCCCACAGTGCTGTTAGGAAGGGAGTTCCAGGATTTTGACCCAGCGACGATGAAGGAACGGCGATATATTTCCAAGTCGGGATGGTGTGTGACTTGAAGGGGAACGTGCAGGTGGTGTTGTTCCCATGTGCCTGCTGCTCTTGTCCTTCTAGGTGGTAGAGGTCGCGGGTTTGGGAGGTGCTGTTGAAGAAGCCTTGGCGAGTTGCTGCAGTGCATCCTGTGGATGGTACACACTGCAGCCACTGTGCGCCGGTGGTGAAGGGACTGAATGTTTAGGGTGGTGGATGGGGTGCCAATCAAGCGGGCTGCTTTATCTTGGATGGTGTCGAGCTTCTTGAGTGTTGTTGGAGCTGCACTCATCCAAGCAAGTGGAGAGTATTCCATCACACTCCTGACTTGCGCCTTGTCGATGGTGGAAAGGCTTTGGGGAGTCAGGAGGTGAGTCACTCGCCGCAGAATACCCAGCCTCTGACCTGCTCTTGTAGCCACAGTATTTATATGGCTGGTCCAGTTAAGTTTCTGGTCAATGGTGATCCCCAGGATGTTGATGGTGGGGGCTTCGGCGATGGAAATGCCGTTGAATGTCAAGGGGAGGTGGTTAGACTCTCTGTTGTTGGAGATGGTCATTGCCTGGCACTTATCTGGCGCAAATGTTACTTGCCACTTATGAGCCCAAGCCTGGATGTTGTCCAGGTCGTGCTGCATGCGGGCTCGGACTTCAATTTTACTAGGGCTCCTTGGTGCCACACTCAGTCAAATGCTGCCTTGATGTCAAGGGCAGTCACTCTCACCTCACCTCTGGAATTCAGCTCTTTTGTCCATGTTTGGACCAAGGCTGTAATGAGGTCTGGAGCCAAGTGGTCCTGGCGGAACCCAAACTGAGCATCGGTGAGCAGGTTATTGGTGAGTAAGTGCCGCTTGATAGCACTGTCGACGACACCTTCCATCACTTTGCTGATGATTGAGAGTAGACTGATGGGGCGATAATTGGCCGGATTGGATTTGTCCTGCTTTTTGTGGACAGGACATACCTGGGCAATTTTCCACATTGTCGGGTAGATGCCAGTGTTGTAGCTGTACTGGAACAGCTTGGCTAGAGGCGCAGCTAGTTCTGGAGCACAAGTCTTCAGCACTACAGCTGGGATGTTGTCAGGGCCCATAGTCTTTGCTGTATCCAGTGCACTCAGCCGTTTCTTGATATCATGTGGAGTGAATCGAATTGGCTGAAGACTGGCTTCTGTGATGGTGGGGATATCGGGAGGAGGCCGAGATGGATCATCCACTCGGCACTTCTGGCTGAAGATGGTTGCAAACGCTTCAGCCTCGTCTTTTGCACTCACGTGCTGGACTCCGCCATCATTGAGGATGAGGATGTTTGCAGAGCCTCCTCCTCCCGTTAGTTGTTTAATTGTCCACCACCATTCACGACTGGATGTGGCAGGACTGCAGAGCTTTGATCTGATCCGTTGGTTGTGGAATCGCTTAGCTCTGTCTATAGCATGCTGCTTCCACTGTTTAGCATGCATGTAGTCCTGAGTTGTAGCTTCACCAGGTTGGCACCTCATTTTTAGGTACGCCTGGTGCTGCTCCTGGCATGCCCTTCTACACTCCTCATTGAACCAGGGTTGATCCCCTGGCTTGTTGGTAATGGTAGAGTGAGGAATATGCCGGGTCATAAGGTTACAGATTGTGCTGGAATACAATTCTGCTGCTGCTGATGGCCCACAGTGCCTCATGGATGCCCAATTTTGAGCTGCTAGATCTGTTCTGAATCTATATCTATCCCATTTAGCACGGTGGTAGTGCCACACAACATAAACAGCCCTTTATCTCAAGGGGCTAGAATACAAAGGGTAGAAAGTGATGCTTCAGTTGTACAGAGCCTTGGTCAGACTCCATCTGGAGTACTGCGTTCAGTTTTGGGCACTGCACCTCAGGAAGGTTATATTGGCCTTGGAGGGGATGCAGCGCAGATTCACCAGAATGATACTGGGCCTTAGAGGGTTAAGTTATGAGGACAGGTTGCATAAACGTGGCTTGTATTCCCTTAAGTATAGAAGATCGAGGGGTGAACTGATAGGTGTTTAAAATGTTAAAAGGATTTGATGGGGTAGATACAGAGAAACTATTTCTTCCAGTGGGGGAATCCAGAACAAGGGGGCATAATCTTAAAATTAGAGCTGGGCCATTGAGGAACGAAATCAGGAAGCAGTTTTTCACACAAAGGGAGTAGAAATCTGGAACACACTCCCCAAAAGGCTATGGGTGCCAGGACAGTTGGAGCTTTCAAGTCTGAGATAGATATATTTTTGTTAGGTACGGGTATTGAGAGGTTTGGAGCAAAGGGTAAATGGAGCTTAGGTGCAAATCAGCCATGATCTAATTGAATGGCACTGCAGGCTCGCGGGGCTGTTAATGTTCCTAAATTCAGACTTGTGTGAGTAGTAGCCTCACTTGTCTTAAAGGAATGCTGCCTGTGCTATTCTCCCCATTGAGAAGCATGACGTCTGTAAGTGATTTCAGTAGAATAAGTGCAGTCAATGTGAAACCAAGGAGTCTTTGTATTTTAGGAGTGACTGATGGAAAATTGAGGAAAGTCCCAGATTCTTTATTGAATTCTCAATGTACATTCACATATGTAGTTTATGAAATCATTGTCCATTTTGATGCAATGGTGCTTGTGGGAACAGTACGTTGATGCATCTGGGTTTCTTAGCATGTGCTGGGAGCAGTGAGAGTTAGGGGGTTGAAGCATCTTGGTTTTGTGGGGGTGGGGGCTGCATACTCGTGGTCATGTCAGTTGGGTGGCTTATGGGAAGCAGGTTATGCTGAGTGAACTGCCAAGAAAAGGCCTGAACAGATTTAGTATTTTTCCATTTCCAGGCAAAGGCTGATTATCATTTGTTCTGATGGGCATCTGTTTCGCATATGCTTCAGCCACATGTTTGTTGTAGGAAGGGCTGCATTTCGCTGCAGGCGGAACATCCCCTTTTATTTGGTTATTCCTCTGCCTTCAGCCATTCTGATTCCCTCGTAGCCACAGCCCTTTCAGCAGTCATCTGTAATGGAGGAATGGACTATATGGAGCTTGTTTGGTATGTGTGACGTATGATCTTGAGTTGCCAGATATTTTTCCACAGGACTGTGTTGATAACGAGTAGAGAAGTGACTGCTTTCTTACCATGAATGCAACCAACACTATTTCTTTTTGTTCAAGGTATCTGTTCGTCCCCTCCAACACACTCAATATGAGCGTTTCATCCCCTCTGCTTACCCGTACTACGCCAGCACTTTCTCCATGATGGTCGGACTCTTCTTGTTCTCTGTGGTCTTCTTGCACATGAAAGAAAAAGAGAAGGCGGAGTGAGCTGGGATCGCAGAGTGTGTTACGTTCTCAGTATCTCCAATGCTGAGGATTTAAGTTTGTTTAGATTGGTGATCGATGGGTGCAAATTGTAGTCTTTTGTACTGGGAATGGGATTTTCCTGGAGCCCATACCATCTCGGGTGCAACTAGATTACAAATCCCATTTATTGTTGATCCCTCCGTTGATCAGAGGTTAGTTGTGTACTGCAGGTTACTGAAAGTGGGTGTATACGTTTTCCTTCTGGTGCTGATTGTTTAATCCATGTACTTATTTTTATTTTCCTCTGGAAGATAAATATACTTTGTTAAAAAAAAAAGTTTAAAAGAACCATTTGTTCATCTTCCATTCAGAGGATAAAATCCATAATTTCCATAACTGGGTCAGATGATGGGGAAATATTCAAAAGTTCTTCACCTGTTTCAGTGACAGCTCCATAATACAAGAACAAGAAATGCTGGAAGGTTTTGTATTGCCCATCACCAGTTCAGATCAAGAGTCTGTGAGTTAATTTAACCACTCAGTCTCTCTTCGGAGGGGGGATCTTACCCTTTGGCCGACGAGATTAAAATGAGCTGAGAGAAATGTCTTTTTAGATTTATGTAATGACATTTTTTTAATTTATATTTTCTCTCCCAACCTCTGCACCCACATTGATGTAACTTCTGCTCAAAATTTATTTTCCAGACCATCGGAAATAAAATTTAACATTCCATCTATTGTTGTTTCCATTTCTTTTTGCTTCCAATATGTTGTGTGGTCAGGTCCACTTGTATAAGTTTTGTCTCCCATAAGATGGCATCTTGGCGTCCAGCAAAACTACCCTGCCTTCTATCATTGCTAAATGCGTTCAGAGTGGCCTGCAGAGGGGTTTGCTTCTGGGAGGCAGATATGATGGTAACTATTTTTTATTTATTTTTGCACCCACTTTTGCTGGAGTGCAATACAGAAGGTGCCAGTCGGCCTCATACTTCACCCATGTGACCATTTGTCAGATATCAGCTGGGCAGTGAATGTCAGCAGGTTATTTGACCCCAGGGAGGATGGGAGATCATAATGGCTGGGCCCATTCTTGTTCTTCCCTTTCTGAGCCTTGGAAGTGCTGAGACCAATTTAATACCTGACTGACATCTTGGCTGAGAACACTAGTGGGGAATTGACCCTGGGACCACCTTTTCTGTATGGCTCAAGATACTGGATGGTTCAAAGTAAATTAAAGTAGAAAATGTACATTTTTTTTCATGTTGGCAAAAGCTTTTAAAATGTCGTACAGATGCATGAAAAGCAGAATTACTGCTGATTAACTGATGTAGCACAGTGCATCTGCTTCAATTGTCTGTGCTTTGTGGTAAGTACTGGATGACAGGTTAACTTTATCTGTCACTTGAAAAGATTCATATTCACATAATATTGGATTCAATCCCAGCTGTATAGGTTGTGGTGCCTTTAGCTGTTGATTCAAAAGTAATTCAATTTCTGGACAAACATCTTCAGGGAAAATTTGACAAAATGCTTCTTGAAATAAATACGTATTTAGACATAAGGGAATAATTCCTAAATAGTGTGAGTACCAAGAGGCTGCATTTCAGCAGGGGTTTAATTAACTGGGGGGGAAACTAAAGAATGCTGTCTACCCAAAACCAGGGGCAGTTGACAAACATTTGAGAATTTAAAAAAAAGTGTTGAAACAACAGGTGGTTTGTTTTTAGGATACTAATAGATTGTACTTATTTCTGAAAAGGGAAGATGCATTTTCATAAAGTCGCCATCATTGAAAATTGACTAGTAATTATAATTTGGAAAGTGTAAAGACTTTGGGTGATTATATAACGAGGAACTCAGTCTATTGCTGTTCATACTCAATCTGCTTCCATTCTGTTATACCTCACCAAGATGGCCGTGTTATGGTGACGTACTCACGTGTCGCTGGTACTGCTTTGCGGCGGATGGTTTCAGACTGTTTTGCGACAGTGGCGAAAGCGGTTTGCGGCGGTGCGGTTGGGCGGGTTGTGCAGCGCGGAGTTGGTGTGTGTTTGAGCGGTCGGTCAGGTTTCGGTGCTGGGCCGCGGTCTGGTAGGCGATCAAGCCCCGAGTTTCGGTGCTGAGCCGCGGTCCAGGAGTCGTTCTGTGTCCGGGTTGCGGTGCTGGGCCCGGTCGGGAGTCGCTGTTGGTTCGGGTTCGGTGCTGGGCCGCCGTCCAGCAGTCGGTCAGGCCCTGGGGTTTGGCACTGGAAGCCGGTTGCCGCCATGTTGCTCACCATGTACTGTGTGCGGCGAGACTTGAGTGAGATCACCTTCACCCTGCAGGTGGACGGCGGCCTGGAGCTGGAGACTTTCCGGGTACTGTGCGAAATGGAGAGCGGCGTCCCCGCGGCCGAGAGCCAGGTGAGAGCAGGAGGGACATGTACAGGCTTAAACCCCCGGACCCACCTCTATATACCGCCACACCCGGGTATATACCCCCCGCCACAATATACACACCAGGACCCAACATGGTATACAATCATACCCGATCTGCGTAAACCTGCAGACCCAACTCTATATGCAACCACACCCACACACGGATATCAGATAAAGATACTATGATATGAACCCCGCATCTGAATCTGTCAACATGGGTATTCCCACTTGGTCCCACCTCTATATACGTCTGTAGACAGATATATGCTACAGACCCAGAGCTATATACACAAGAGCACAAACACCAGGATATACATAAGTCTATACATAGGCAGATCTGCAGGCCATATATACACACCCACACACTGGCATCTAAACACTGGGGTGTATATCTTCTCCCCCCCCCCCCCCCAAATGAACTATTTACTCAAATAACACATATCTATACTTGAATATAAGCTTTGGGATATGTGGACCTGGGCTGAACTCAATGCACTGCTATATCTGCATTTCACTACATATACACCCAGATATATACACGAGGGTATAAACTCTACAGCTGAGAGCATAAACACAGGATATATACATCCGGAAACACTATCTGTAGTCATACGCACCTGCCTCCACCTACATTCGCACGTGAATATATTCCCACCAATCCAGATATTTACAGCCATATCCTCAGCTATGCCTGCACCTTGCTGTATACATTCCTAAACATGGATATATATATGTACTCGCATATCCAGATATATGCAACAGGAACCATATGCAGCCACAGCCTTAAATATAACTGCACCTGTCTATATATACATCCACACACGCATCTGTCATGCTTTTTAAAAAAAGATGATGAAAGAAAGCCAGTCTGACTCCTGAATGACCTGAGGATTTGCTGAGTAATCAGTATGTAACTGATTTCAAGAATGCTGAGCAACTGCACCTTGTGGACTTATAAGGATCTACATACCACTTTAGCAATAATATACTGTGTGTTACATAGTGTAACACTGAACTTTAGAAAGTAGAACATCCTTCATCTTACTGTGAACCATAGGAAATCCAGTAATATAGTAAATCAGCATACACAGATGTTATACTTTTTACAGATGCACAACAACCTTAACAACTGTGCTTCTGCATTGTGCTCAGAAGGAGCCTGAAACTCACCACATTCCAACTTGCAAAGTTCTTTGATCAAACAACAATTAACGGCAATGCCATGAGACATTGTCTTTGTAAGAATTAGACTGTATGACCTTAAAAAGACACAGTTCCACCTTACCATCAGCATAATGTCATTGTGCATTGCACAGTATAGCACTCCTGCCCATTTAAAATAATGTATCATCTAACCTACCACGAGCAATTTAATGAAGATCTGCTAATAAACAAGTATATAAGCAGATTTCCATGGTGTTGCTCACATTGAATTGGAGGATACATTTTATAATGATAAGAGATGTGCCATTTAATGCACAATATATTTTTAGGGACACTGATTTATGGTGACTGAATAAGTCAAATCTTGCCTGTCAAATCAACACAGTGTGACAGGAACTAGGTTGACATAGGAAAGTCTGCTATATATGCAAGACTTTTAATATATTATAGCTATTTGCACTTCATTAGCTGAAATGTCAAATTCATAAATCAACAAGTAACAACTGAACATGTACCAATTACCAAGCACGAATGAAAATCATCAATCATCATCAAACTATGGATCAAAAATTGGCAGTTAGTACCATAGAAATTACCGCACATAACACTGGTACTAGTTTTGTACTCTAATTCCATTTCCCCGCCCTTGTATCTTTTTATATACTTTTTTCAATACATCCCTTGAAACAGCTACTACTAAAAAGAGAGAAGCTGAACCAAAACTTAATCAAATCACTCCAAAAACATTATGAAGTTAGTCTGATTCCCCCAGCTGAAAGTTTACAGTTAAAAGTAACATAAACCCTTCATATTCATTGAGTTGCCTGTCCAGTGCTATAAATCTTTGGAAAACATGTTCTTGAAGAGGCACCCTGGAATGTTAATCTAGGTTATAGGCGCTATACAAATGCAATTAGTTGTTTCTGAAATAAAGCTGTGTCGCTTTAAGGCCAGAAAATCTCATTTCTATTAAATAAACTTGGTAGAGTTCATACAGAAATTAATTAAAAGGGTGTGGACAATCTGGCTCTGCTATTTTCTCTTGTCAGCGGAGTTTGTTAGTATATTCAAAATGACTGCTTTTGTGTTATACTTTTTTAAGTGCAGCACAGAAATTTGACTGTGACAGATAGGAAATGTGTGCCAGACATACTATTTTTATTATGTTATCAGATTAGGTAGGCAGATCTTTTATAAACAGTCTTTATTTCACATACAACAAATAATTTAATTTGTATAATCACTGCACGATTGCACTTCATTAGCAATAATTTTTTAATGAAACAATGAGACCGTAGAATGTGTTTCCACACTATGTACATGCCAGAGGGTAAGGGCCCTGCAGCTGAAAGTTAGGTAATACGCTACAGCTGACACAAATTGATGAATAATTTTACTGAGGTTATGTCAGAGGTATTGGATTCCAATGTCTGGTGATGCAGTTTCCACTTCAAATGGAATTGCTCAATGTTTCTGTTCACTGCCCACTTTTTCTCTCTTCTCCCATGTCCCCTCCATAAACTCTGGCCTATAACCTTGACAAAGAAAATACTTAAATACATTTTTACCAAATATATTGGATCACCATTCCTCTGAAAATGCTCTACTCAGTACAGAATGCGCGTATCAAAAATCAACTGCAGGACTCCTGCATGGCTGAGCTGATTAAAGGAGTGGGAAAGTCCAGGGCCAATACGAATTGTTCAAAGTACATCCTCCCTTTATTTGAGAAAATAATGGTCTTACCTGAAATGTTTTTGACTTTTTAAAACATCAATATTACTACCAGAATGGAGACCCTCAAGTAGTATCTCCCTCTGCTTGCTCCTTGCTAGGTTCCGCCTGTGAAATCAATCCGAATAGTGTGCCAGTACTCGTGGTTAACGTTCACAAATGAAGAACGGCACTTAGACAAGGTGTCAGAGGATGATCTGCCCACGTGGTTCATACCGTAGCAGGGAGAGGAGGAAAACATTAAAATTAAAAAACTTTCTCTTTGAGTTTCCAAACATATTCACAAATCTTTATACTTCCTATGTTATCGTGGCTCTTGACCAATTTCCACCATGGGGTAGTTGAGACTGTGGCTGACATGTCTGGGTGAGGTGTCTGCCAATGGCAGAATCATTGTATGTTAGTTAAATCTGAGTGCTTTTTCTGTGTTAGATAATCTTTGCGGAGAGGCCATTGACTGACAATCAGCTGACACTGGCAGCGTATGGACTGAAAGATGGTGATGTACTGGTGTTGCGACAGTTGGATAGACCGCCGGTACAGCCTAGTCTACCACTCCCAGGTGTAACAGGTGAGAGATCCTGTAGGAACAGTTCACCAGTAATTTTGCCAATAGTATTTGTGATTTGATTACCCATCTCACTTACAGGCCCTGTATACACATACTTGTAAATGTCCATCTTTGAATCCTCCCCTAACACTGTTGTGGCAGCAGAGAGAATTACAAGGGTGATTAATCCTTTTAAGGTGGTTTTGGTATAGGGGACTGTATGGTGTCAGGACATTAGTCATCCCTTTCCTGCATCCTAACTGAAAGAGGTTTGTACTTACTCATATAGCATGTTATCGTGTCTTTCAAATGCCTCAAAGTGCTTCAAGTACAGTTATTTTGAAGTGTAATCACTGTTATGCAGGCAGGCACGTCCCACAAACAGCAATGATATATTCTTTTGGTAATGTTGTTTGAGGGAGGACTCTTGGCCAGGATATCAGAAGAACTCCCTGCTCTTCTTTGAATTCTGCCAAGGGATCTTTAACATCCAGCTGAACCACTTGAACAGACATTTGTGTAACTAAGGGATAGCACCTCCAACAATGCAGCACTCCCTCAGTACTTACTGCACTGGAGTATAGCCTCGATTATGTTAAAAATAATATCAAAAGTTAGAGTTTGTTTGTAAAGCAATTGGTGCAATCTTGACACCTTTAATGAATCCTACTTTTTCAATTTAGAGGTGATTTGCTATTCCATAGATTTGTTTTAGATTGCAGGTGTCTTATGCAACTCAATATCTCCACCACCATGCTGCATCGAGCGTACTAATTCAGAATCCTAGTGGTATGCAGAGAATGTAGATGAAGAAATGTTGCATACAGACCAGAAAATTTTAGGTTTAGATCCCTGGTCTATGGCGATTTAGCATTACAGTTGGCTTTAGCAATCCTGGATTAGGGAGGACAAAATCAGCTAATTTTCCTGAAACAGCTTGTGGGCATCACTGTCTGACCTCATGCATAAATAATGGACACTTGGATGCAGTACTGGAGAGTGTTCAACGCTCGTGGAACCCTACTCTGCAGGGAGTCAATGCCTTCAGGAGAGGAGAGAAGGTTTGCAACAATCTTCGAAAAAAAGTCCATTGGAGCATTTTCTTCATTCTTCTAATGAGAGCATGCTCAACACAATGTCTGAACTAGACTATTCTTTATCCAGAGTTGTTACAGTTCACATATTGTGTACCACTTAATCACTTCAGGTTTGGAAATATTTTTGCATTCTTTTGTACAGGTTGGGAAGGGAGAGTCCAATGGGTGGACCCCTGCTTTTATGATGTGCCGACATGAAAATATCGCTGTTAGTGATGGATTTATTGCCATGGTACAGTACATGGAGGATGATTCTAGCTGAAGAATGAAGATCCTGCCAGGGGAATCTAACTTTCATGTGTTGACTCATTGTTCATACCTGTGGTACAGGCTCTACTCTTCAAAATGGCTTTGGTGTAGCTTGCTCACAAACTTGTTTTTTTTATTATTAATTCCAGAGGTATGAGTGGCTCTAAGTTTTCAATAGTACACACTGTTTCTCAGCACTGGCAATAGTGCGGGGTTTACCTGTTGGTCATTGTATTTTTTATCTTGACATTTCTGTCTTTTCCCCTCCTTTAGGACTTCCTAGGATTGATTTCAGTGGTATCTCCGTGCCTGGATCATTGAGGCCCAGAATGCCTGAGTCTGGAGTAGCTCACCAGCAGCCACCAACGCCAACTCCCAGTAGCTCTACTGCTTCTCCTCCCCCTGTTCCACCTCCACACAGTTTGGAAAATAATCCTATGTTACTGCGGGACATGCTTCTGGCCAACCCACACGAGTTATCGCTGTTGAAGGAGCGGAATCCTCCATTAGCTGAGGCGCTTCTTAGCGGAGATCTTGGTAAATATGGAGATTCTGTCTTGTTATTGATGCTGTTCTCCCTTCCATGTTTATACTGCTTCACTCCTATTTTTCAATTGTGTTACTTACTTGTATTGCCTTGTTCTCTCCTTTGACTCTGAATTTGCTGTAGAATATCTGTATGGAATTCTTATTCAGCAGGGTGATGAGTTACTCACTGTGTAACTGTATGGGCTTTTGCTTACTAAACTGTTTAAATTGATTAAAATATTAGGAAATTGAATTCAATCGTTTTATTTAATATAATGATCTAACCAATGAACCTAGTTAGAAAAAGATTTTCTAGATCAGCTTTGGGATTTCAATGTGCATTAGTTTCAGGCGGCTTGTACAATGCAGTCATGGCTCCTTAGAATCGTAGTCCTGTGGTTGCTGATGGACACGTTTAGGAATATAGGAGCAGGAATAGTCCATTCAGCCCCTTGAGTCTGTTTTATCATTCAGTTAGATCATGGCTGATCTGTATCTTAATTCCATCATCCTGCCTTGGTTCCTTAACCCTTAATACCCTTACCCAATAAAAATCTATCAATCTCAATTTTTAAATTTGCAAATGACCCCCAGCCTCAACAGTTTTTTGAGGGAGAGTGTTCCAGATTTCCACTACCCTTTGTGTGAAGAAGTGCTTCCTGACATTACCCCTGAACAGCCTAACTCTAATTTTAAGGTTATGCCCTCTTGTTCTGGACTGTCCCATCAGAAGAAATAGTTTCTCTCTATCTACCCTATAAATTCCTTTAATCATCTTAAAACCTCAATTAGATCACCCCTCAATCGTCTATACTCAAGGGAATACAAGCCTAGTCTGTGCAATATAGCCTCATAATTTAACTCTTTTATCCCCAATATCATTCTGGTGAATCTGCGCTGCACTGCCTCCAAGGCCAATACATCCTCCCTGAGATGCGGTGCCCAGAACTGAATGCAGTACTCCAGAGGGGGTCTAACAGCTGTAACATAACATCCACCCCTTTCTATACCAGCTCTCTTCAGATAAAGGCCAACATTCCATTTGTCTTTTAAATTATTTTTTGTACCCGACCCCTGGCTTTTAGGGATTTCTGTACTTTGACCCTTAAATCTCTCTGCTCATCCACAGTTCCCAGCTTCTCACCATTTAGAAAATGCTCTGATCTATCTTTCTTGGGTCCAAAGTGGATGACTTCACACTTCCCCACATTGAACTCCATCTGCCATAGTTTTTCCCACTTTCTTAACCTATCAATGTCCCTTTGCAACTTTCTGTTCCCATCGACACTAGTTACTGTGCCACCTAACTTGGTGTCGTCAGCAAACTTGGATATACAAGTTTTACCTGACTGGGGGAGGGTACACCATAGTGCAGGATGTTTAAGACGCTCAGCAGGATGTGCCATGCTGCTTAGAAGTGGGAGCAGGGGTGAGGGGGAGACTTATTGAAGTCAAGCTTAGGGATGAGTTTGTGATCTTTTATGTGCTTTATGATAAATGATAGTTCCTCACCCACCTCACTTCTTCACTATATACCGTCAAAACTATCATCTCAATTTTTTGTTGTAGAATACGATGGAAAATTGGGGAGAAAGGTTTTGCATAAATTGTTTGGTTATTTTCTACTTTCATTATTCACCAATTAAAAATAAGACTCGGACCCTTAACCAACGAGGATGAAAATTGACAAGTGGTAGCCGTGGCTCAGTGGTAGCACTCTTGCCTCTGAGTCAGAGGGTTGTGGATTCAAGTCCCGCTCCAGAGACTTGAGCACATAATCTAGGCTGACACTTCAGTCCAGAATTGTCGGAGGTGTCATCTTTCGGAAAAAACGTTAAGCTGAAGCCCCCTCCCCGCTTTCTCAAGGGGACGTAAAAGATCCCATGTCACTATTCGAAGAAGAGGAGGGCAGTTCTTCTGGTGTCCTGGCCAATATTTATCCCTCAATCTCTTAAAAAAAAGTTTATCTGGTCATTTATTGCTATTTGTGGGACCTTGCTACCGCTAATTAGCTGCTGCGTTTCCCTAAATTACGACAGTAACTAGATTTGAAAAAGTATTTAATTGGCTGTGAAGCCCTTTGGGACGTCCTGAGAAAGTGAAAGGCGCTTTATAAATGCAAGTTTGTTCTTTCTTTGATGGTCATGACAGACACAAGAAATTTCATTATGGGCCACAAATGGCTAGTTGGATGAGTTGCCATAGGGCAGCCAGCAAAGAGTCAGTGCCTTCAAAAGAGGAAGAAAATTTGCACAAAAACCAAGAAATGTCAGGTAAAATTCAACAGTACAGTCATGATGTGTGATAGCATTAGCTGAGAGCTCTCCTCACACCTCATGAAACAGAGGTAGGAAGTCTCCACATTATTAACTAGAATTGAGCCAAGTGTATGGCTGTGCTCATTACTGCTCAGTCCACTGCTGTTGTATATTACGCACTGTGTCAATGGTTAAGCAATCCTTTTGAGTTCAGTCTGTGCTATCTCTCCATAAGATAAGTTTATAAGGGTGCTACGAGAGCAGCAATTGGAACGAGCGCGTCGAGAACAGGAGAGGATCCGACTTCTGAATGCCGACCCCTTTGACCTGGAGGCACAGGCCAAAATTGAGGAAGACATCAGGTACAGAACAATTGCTGTTCAAGCTGTGGGTTTTCCTACTTAACGCAGGCTGCACACCAAAGTAACTCTTTGTATGAAGCACTTAGAGACATTCCGATGTTGATAAGGTGCTCTGTAATTGCAGGGATTTCTTTTCCTTCATTCCTTCCTATCTTCCACACACTTAGAACTCCTAAGATTGTCTGTATTGAGTGGCTTATGTGCGTATTCCTTTACTTCAAAATTCAGTCCCCTGCATTACGGAGAGGAAAATCGACTAGGGTTCCTGCTCCTGATTACTCTCCAGTGTCCCCTGCTGGAAAATGTGTAGATGTTGGGTGAGGACAGAATTAGGCTCAGCTGTGATGCACTCTACAGTTGAATAACCAACACACTCTGGGTTAACATATGAACCATGGCTATTTGAGCAAGGTACCAGAGAGTGATCAGAACCCACGGAATCATACCCTGGCAAGCAAGCAAGTGCTGTCAGGCAAGGAGGGGAGAAAATTAGAAAGAAAAATATTTCTGAAGTATATTTGTGCTTACAGTGTTGCTGGAGTAGCGTTTGCCACATTAGTCCACTCCTAGGTCATTGATCATTTTTATTAATTATGCCCTAAATATTTTGTGCAAATTTTGCAACTCCACTTGTGAAATGGCTGGAGAGTTTTGTCCTTGCACTACGTGATTTTCCCAATCTCCCGCAACCAGTACTCCACTTGGCAGCACCCACAGTTGGTGTCAATTTACCTGGGTGTGTGGAATTCTTGGATTGGTCAACCACTGCTTTCATGCTCACTCCATGTGTTTCACAGCACTTGTGATGGTGTTTTTGTAGCCTCTCAGTAGCACCCCACATCCCTCACTCCTGTTGGGAATAACAGTAGACACAGGAAAGAGGTGGAAAAGGGTAGCTTTGACAGTGCAGTGCTAACTTTTGCCCTACACCTCAGATGACCTCTGCTGGCAACTTCTGTTTGGTGAGTGCCTAGATCTGGCCTGTAGTTGTGGTATTGGCTGGACTGCCTCCTTATTCTGTTGTCCTACTGAAGGATGCCTTTGTATTGTAGGCAGCAGAACATTGAGGAGAACATGACAATCGCAATGGAAGAATCACCAGAGAGCTTTGGTCAGGTGGTAATGCTCTACATCAATTGCAAGGTTAATGGGAATCCAGTCAAAGCATTTGTGGATTCAGGTAGGTTCATATGTGCTAATATGACTAAATTATACATTGGATTCCGAGCTAATTTGAAACAATAATTGCAATTGTAAAATCCTTGGTAGCAATGGAGCAGGCCGGGTGGGGGAGCAAATTGAGTAAAGTGGTGAAAGTGTAGGAAAAATATATAATTGAATAATATCAAATGTACAAGATCCCTGTGTTTGACAACAGTACATGGGATCTATAGGTTTGGTGCACCATTATTCCATGTGTAACTGCTGTATTTGTTACGCATGTACACTGGCCACCCGCAGGTATCCTCCATACAGGACATTAAATACCTAATTGCTGCTTTGTCCACATATTCTCCATATACACATTAGTGCACAATCATTAATGCCTATTACTTATGTGACGGCCGTTCCATCTGTGTGTCCTGCAGACATTAATTTCACCATCACTACTTCCAAGACAAAACATTCCACAGTGTTGGAGTAAATATTTAAATTGGAACCATCAAATTACCTTTAGGGCACATCAGCCATGACGTTGCATATGGGCATGATCTCTTTAGTTCAGTTTTGTGATCTAACAGTGCAATTGTGAACCCAAATGTGTTGATAAGTCTATACTGTCACTAATACAGGAGCACAGATGACAATCATGAGCCAGGCGTGCGCTGAGAGGTGCAACATCATGCGCTTGGTTGATAGGCGGTGGGCAGGGATCGCTAAAGGTGTTGGAACACAAAAAATCATTGGCAGAGTTCACTTGGGTGAGTAGTTATAACATGACACCTATCTGATTTTTTTAGAATTACCAACAGGCTTTCATTACCATATCTGTAGTGCTATGAATTTTAAAGGGTTTGAGGAGATCACAAGCAGTTGTCTGCATATACAAACTACCATTCCTGCAGAGCTGACAGTGATGGATATGATGTGGTGGTGGGGTTGTGCCAGTTTTCTTCCCTCCTGTCCTAAAGATGCTTAGTGGAGGGGGCTTTATCCGGCATCTTGCTATTTCTGATCTGTGTTGATCTGATGTAACATTTGAATGATGAAGTGTTCCAATACTGGCATTAAAAATGGAAGGAGGAAACGGAACCCAACCTGAAACGATACAGTGAAAGATAGCCAAAAAAAGTGTACTGGTCCTAGCCAAAAATATTATTTTTTGACCCCTGACCCTGGATGTGTACCTCTTTGTTCTGGGTTTAGTGACAGAACAGGAGTATCTCCCAACAGTTTCAGAGCAGTGTCATCAGCAACTGCAGAAAGCAAGGGGCTCTGTTGTTAGTAGTCACAGAAAGGGGTCCATGGGCCAAATCAAATACCTAGGCACAAAAATGGAAGGGGGTGGGTAGAAAGCATGGGGGTGTTTAGTTGTTGTTGGTTTTCAATTCAGCTGGCTTTAGTTGGTGTATTGTGTTGTACAGCCCAGGTTCAGATTGAAGGTGACTTCCTCCCCTGCTCCTTCTCCATCCTGGAGGACCAGCCAATGGATATGTTGCTCGGACTCGACATGCTCAAAAGGCATCAGGTAAGAGGCAATTCTAGGTAGTGGAGCCAAACTCACTGAGAGGGGGGATAGCGCAGTTCAAAATTGGGAGCTGATATCCCATGAAGCATCAGCACTGTTTGTGATCATACTGTGCCATTCACCCATTACTTAGAAGTCACAGGCTCCAGATGTAAACGCCAACAACAATTTCCTGCTGTGTGCTTCCCAACGGAATCCGGGTGGGCAGTTAAAATTGCCCATGGGACTTACCCACCGAGGTCCCACTCTCCACCCATAGGCTCCAATTTTAACCTGCTTTTCTGAGCAGGAACACCCACTGGAAACTGTCAGGTTTTTTCTTTAAATATGCAAATTGAGCTCCAATGCGTCATCGGGACCTGACCGTTATTTTAACCAGAGGTCTGCGCAGGGAAGCCTTTATCCTCCGGATCCCACAAAGAAAGTTTATGCCTCCCTTGCCACAAGCTCTTCTTCTCTTTCCCAACCCTCCCCCTTCCCCCACCCCCCGATCCTGAGGCCCTCCCGAACCACCTCCTCATAAATTACCTGAGTCCCGGGGACCGTTGTTTAGGTCCCCGGTGGCGGCCTCCTGCCACTCAACATTGTGCTCCCGCCCACTGGCCATCTGCTGCTTCCTGCTGGTTTTGGGCAGGAACCTGACTGGGCCTATGCAGATGAGGCCTGGGAGTTAAAATCTTCTGGGCCGCTCACTGCCGAGGTTATGCCGATTTGTCGCCAGGATCGGCAACCGTCCGCATGAATGCCGCCACGAGTTAAAATCAGGGCTTTAGTGTCCAGGCTCACATGAAGAATGCCGCTTAGGTGAGGTACTGGAGGGTGCCTGACATGAGAGAAATCCATGACCCAGCAAGAGTCAGTGCTTTCACGAAAGGAGGAAAGTTTGGCAGAGAAAACCTCTCAAACCATTGTCCCAACCAGCAAAGACACAGAGAAACTAATTAACAGCCTGGGAGAGAGACCTGGAGTGAACTCTACCCGATGATGATTAAAAGCTCTTGCATAATAAGACAACTTTTTGTCTCATTTATAAAAAATTAACCCAATTCTGAAGATCTAGCTGTTTAGTTCACTGGTTATTTTAATTTCCATTGTTTGTAATTCTGTTGCTGTTTATTCCTGTCTGCTTGCAGTGTTCAATTGACCTGAAGCGCAACGTGCTGGTTATCGGCACCACAGGAACAGAGACCCGCTTTTTACCTGAAGCAGAACTGCCAGAGTGTGCCAGGTTGGCATATGGTGTACCACGAGATGATCTTCAGCCTGAGGAGCTGGCAGATGAGGAGCTGGCTGAGGCACTACACAGATCAGCAGAGGAATCTGGTAATTTGCTAAAAGTCTCTTGTTAGTAACAGAATTGTGTAAATATAGATTTAATTGTGGTGTGAAGAAATTTAAAATTTGGTGCCCCTGTGTGGGCCGCACGATTACTTAAGGAAGGATGTCCCCTGTCCCCACCACCCAAATTCGTGTGCCGTTAGTCTACAGTAAAGGTTGCACATGATGGACTGTGGGTGATGTTCTGGTCCCATGATCCCTCAGTATCAGGAAGGTAGGTAGAAGCTTTTTCTTTTCTGTCTTTTGCACATCCTACACAAACTTTGTTTGTGCCAGTCTTGTTCCTTTGACTTTATGAAGGCTGTTGCTTGGGTCTAATCCCACGGGCTCTGGCAGCCTCCCGTATCTCTTAAAATAGGCTAATTTTTGTGTAAGCCTAGACAGTTTACATTGGCAAGCCCTTTGACCACGGAGGGTATCAGAGCTGAGGCCAATCCTGCTCTCATCTACTGACTACACGCAGGAATTCCAGCTGGAGGTACTGGATAGTGATCCGGAACAGGAACCCAGGCTGATTTCCCCATGGAGGCCAATTTAAGTGCCCCTATTACAGCCGCAAATGAGATCTGCTGAATCAGCACAAACTGGAGATTGGACTTAGCACTGAGCCACATAGACTAGAAGGTGCTATGTCAGGCAGAGCCTTTAGCCATCTATAGTTAGACTCACATGGATTCACACTATCTACTAGGGGAAGTGTGGACCTGTTCTCTTCCCCACTCCATTTTGATATGTCTCAGTGTGCCTGTAACATTGTGTGTGTATTTATAATTAACGAGACAGCAATATCTCCACTCCACTGCTTTTTTGTTTTGGTCAGTCCAACCACCATCTGGAAGCTGGGTGTGCTAACAGAATGAATACTCTCTAATATTATCGCTCATACTTACACTGAGAGTGTTTGTGTGGAATGTTAACCTGTTTGATATCCATGGTGATTTGTAATAGTATATGCATGCTGCATGCCTCATTTGGCTAATTGAGTTTGCTGTTGTGGTTTGTTTTGGTTTTTTTATCCTAACAGGACGCCAGCATCACTGATGCATGTTGCACTTGTGCCGCCCCTGAAGATGATCACAGTCCAGGTATTTAATGTTCTTTTGCTTTTAAATAACTTAGAGTGCGGCACAACAGCCAAACATTCATACAGGAGATATTTGCGTTGAATTATATGCCCTGTTCCAATAATGTAACTTCTCATTTTCCTCTTCATGTACTGAAGATGAATAATGCCTTTTGCACTGGGCAGTAGGAGAGTCACTTTGAGTTGCACTCCCATTACTTTCAGTGAAAAACAAAATACTGAGGTGAGCTGTTCCTGTATCTCAATCATCCAACAGATTAAAGTGTTCCCAGCCATCTCCACATCAATGTTGTGGGGTTTCATTATCCTGAGCAGAAGTGGGACATTCCTACCTGAAAAATCACTAACAATCTTATCCCCCAATTCCCATATCATGTCACGAGTAAGTTCACTGTATAATATCTAGATACTACTTCAATTCTTGTTACTATACAATGTTTCACTATAAAGTGTACTTATCAGGGCTGAAGTTGTGAGTTAAGTTCACAATGCAGAGCCTTGTTAGAGATTAGGTCATTGATAGGGAAGTGACAACACGACAGGGCTATAACACCATAATAGGGATATGTAATACTGTAGCCCACTTCTCGGACCTGCGCTCACCACTAGAGGCACTTGGTGCCTGCAGCAGAGCCTTGCAACTTTGGCTCAATTGTTTCTTGCTCATTCGTTCATCCTGGACAAACCTTAGGATAGACCCTTGGCCACTCCAGTAGTTTTATGCCCTCTAAAGTTGTGATTTTTCCCTCACTCTGATCCTTTGTAAAAACTCAGACCACAGAATAGTCCCGTTTGTTGTTTTTTTTCCCCTCAGCAGCCAGGCCTTGTTTTCACAGAAGGAAAAGTTCTCAATCATTTCTGCTTTAGAAATGGCTGCTCCCAACCTGTGAAAGTTCAGCATTACCACTGACGTTTAGTGACTTTCAGTACATTTTACAAATTAGGGGACGGATGCATGTCAGAAGTGGATAATATATATCCAGCAGCAGGCAGCTCGGGTTCAACCTATCTCCAGGACAGCCCAAACTCTGGAGAAATACAATACATTTCACTGGAGGATAAACATTTTGTACGCTGCAACATACACCATTGATGCTCCTGAGGTAGAGCTGTGTTGTGCTGCCAAGGATATCCGGTTCCACGGGTGTGAGTTGGATCCATAGCTCAAACCTTCCTGAGGATTTTATGGCAAAGTGGCTGCTTGAGGAAGGAAAGCTCCTGTCTACGGAACAGATTGAAGGAATGCTGGAATGTCAACAAAACCTCCCGAGGGGGCGGGAGGTTGGAGAAAGAAAGAGCTTTTATATAGTGCTTTTCACAACCTAAGGATGCTCCAAAGCGCTTTACAACGAATGAAAGTGCTTTTGAAGTCTAGTCACTGTTGTACTGTAGGGAAACAAGGCAGCAAATTTGCACCAGCAAGGTCCCACAAACTATAATGAAATATTGACCAGATAACCTGTTTCTTAGTGATGTTGGTTGAGGGATAAATATTGTCCAGGACATCGGGGAGAACTCTCCGGTTCTTTGAATAGTGCCATAGGATCTTTTATGTCCACCTGAGAGGGCAGACAGGGCTTTGGTTTAACGTCTCAACCGAAAGACGGCACTTCTAATAGTGCAGCACTCCCTCAGTATTGCACTATGGTGTCAGCCTAGATTATGTGCTCAAGTCCCTGAAATGGGACTTGAACCCATGACCTTCTTACTCAGGTGAGAGTGCTACCACTGAGCCAAGGCTGAGATCTTTGAAGAGACAACTAAAAGCAGCTAGCCACGTGTCCTCCAAAGGACACTGGGATTTAGGCTTCTTCTTTACTGTACTGCCGCTAGGGCTTGGATGGCCTTCATGATCAGCTTTGACATTAGGAGGCCACAAAACTAAATCACCTCCTCCAAAATTCTAGGCTTCCTGTCTGCTAGTGTGGCATATTTGAAACATATCTGTTCATTTGCACGGTTTTTCTGATTGATCAGTTGGATCCCAGTGAATGTTTCAATTTTTTTAACCTTTCTAACTCGATAAGAGTATTCTTTATTCACAAACTAACTGGGTATTCCATAAGCCCACCTGCTCACTGCAGTCTTCATAGAATAATAGAGCACAGAAGGAGGACATTTACCCCAACGTGCCTGTGCCAGCTCTTTGAAAGAGCTATGTAATTAGTCCCACTCCCCTGCTCCTCCTCCATAGCCCTGCAAATTTTTCCTTTTCAAGTATTTATCCAATTCATTTTTGAAAGTTACTATTGAATCTGCTTCCACCACCCTTTCAGGCACTGCATTCCTGATCATAACAACTTGCTGTGTAAAAAAAAGTTCTCCTCATCTCCCCTCTGATTCTTTTGCCAATTGTCTTACATCTGTGTTCTCCAGTTACCAACCCTCCTGCCAGTGAAAACAGTTTCTCCTTATTTACTCTTATCAAAACTCTTCCTAATTTTGAACACCTCTATTAAATTTCGCTTTAACCTCCTTTGCTCTAAGGAGAACAATCCCAGCTCACCAGTTGCTATATAAAGTTAGCACAGATGCATCAAGTTAACATGTTTTGAAAACTTTTGATTTAATGCCTGGTTTGTGGCTCCTTCAGTAGTCAAGAAATACATAAATCATCTGTAACATTTTAGAAAACTTTTTATATTGTTTGCAGCATTACAAAGGAGTGATTACTGTGTGACACCCTAATAATAAGTAGTTTATGTACAATAACAAGGTGCATTTTATAATAAGTGTTCCATAATCTAGTAATACATATTTCAGTGTGTGACTTTAAGGTCCAATATAGCTTCCACTTACCACATATACCGTCAGCTTTCAGGAAATGATGTCCTTGAGTAAGTTGGAGTAGTGTTGCTCGCTGACTACATGTAACTACGATTGAACTAAGCACCGTGCACTTGAACCCTCCTATTACAATGTCCTGGGTCAGTAGTTTTTGTTACCGGGGATCATCTTTTTTGAGGTCTGAGATCTCCAGGGACTATAATTGACTTCTGTTGTTTAACGAGAGGTCTTACTGAGGTTTAAACAAAGGAATTAAAATGTCATCTGTAAAAAGTGGTCATTGGCGTTGCTGTACCAGCAGCACGTGTACAACGCATAGAAACCATAGGACAACAGAAGATAGCATTGGGACTGCTGTGTAATTTGGCTGTAAAATGGTTTGGAGTAAGATGTATGCATAGCTGTAATCTGGGATTCCATTTCCTTTTTCTTTGTTTTAGGAAAAGAAAATGGCAAAACTACCTCATTGGAAAGCCCTTCATTACCAGCACCTCATCATCTTCATCTCCCTCTTCCCATTACAAGAAGTGTCGTATCTCAAGCCCCCCAAACCCAAAGTCAGTTGGACCGTTCGCTTTCCGTCCCTGCTAGCCTTCCTTCACAAAACCAGAACAAATCTGAATTTACAGGTGCAAAAAGCCTTCAGATCCCTGAATGCATGGAAATACAGGCAGAAAAACAGACACTGTTAGGACCTTTGGACAACCTGTTGACTCCTCTGTCCCCTCAGAGTCTGTCTGCTCCTTCTCAGGCGTCATTAGGAAAAAAGCACATACCACCGTATGAAAACATCCATAGCAGCTCACAAAACCCTTTGAAACATCCAACTTCAGATACTGACTATGAGTCTCTGCCAAAACGTGTCTTGCCAGACATGAGTCCACATGAGGTTGGCATGGAAAAGAGTGATGTCACACAGGAAGACTATTCTCTTCTAAATGTAAGAACAAAACCCCAGCAGGAAAGCCTAGACAAAGAAAGTTCGGATTTGGAGGAGCCACCAATAAGAAAAGTTGGAGAGCTTTCTTCAACTGTACAACCAAATACTGATTCTGTATTTGATCTGGGTGTAGCTGACAGATCAATCCAAGCAGCCTCACCTGAACTGGGTTTTGGCAATGGTTCTTCTAACATTGATGAAGTGCAGCAGCCCACTGAAACTGGAAAGGGGATTGATGATCCAGATATCCACCTGCAGCAAATCACTGAGCCATCAGACATGGATCTTGAAATAGATGAAAAAGATCTGTGTAGCTGTCAAAAGAAAATTGAAGCTGGTGAAAAACCATCATCTGATTCTTTAACTGGGAACATTGAGTTCTGTGATGCTGAAATTGTAAACTCTACAGAGCAGCAGGTAGAGGAGATTAGACATGCAGGAGCAACAAGGACAGACAGCAGTGGTCAAAAGGAGGGGAAAGTCCATATTTCAGATCAGGAATTTGAGGATGAACATTTAAGTTCAAACGTCTTCATTCCTCAGATGGATAGGCCAGTTAAGTTTACGAGCGGCTACACGAGAGAAAAGTCTGATGTTGCCCTTGATGCTGATGAAAAGCATGAAGAGGTACATTTGTTTACTGAGATTAAACCGTCTTCCTATCAGCAGGATCAGGCATCAGACTCTGATCTGTACGATTCACACCTCTCCCCTGTAGCTACTTTATTTGAACTGCATCGAGAGTTATTCACGTCTTGTCAGGGAGCTTCCTTGAAGATATCAGCCAATTCAGAGAACAACTGTCAGTCAGAAGTAACAAATCAGGAAGAACGTGTTCAACCAATGGAAGTGTCTGAAGAATGTTCAGATAGTGACGCCTTGAGCAGGATGTGTGTCAGTGCAGAACTGGAACCTGATAGTGTGGAAATGGAAAAAGAACCTTTGTTAACAGCTAATCCTGAAATTTTTTCTCAAAGAGACAACAGTGTGGAGTGCTGCAATATATTTACAGAAAAACTAACTTCAGATGTGACTCAAGATGAATCTGAGGAGGTTTTTGTACAAGAAACGAAGGATGAGGCTGCAGATTCTTTTATTCTTGTGTCCAAGGATCTAACAAATGAAATGGAAGTTTCCCCCGCTGAGGAATCGTTGGAAACCCAAGCATTATCAGTAAAGAGTAGGGTACATACACCTGACACTACAGCAGCTGAAAGCAGCCAGATGTCTCAAAGTACTGAGACACATTTGCAGGTGATGATAGATAATGTAGTCTGTTCTTCAGAGGTCCCAGAGGTTTCAGCTGCTCCGATGATGTGGGAAGAGACCATGGAAGCAGACATAAATCAGCCTGATAGACATTCTTTGGATAGTTCTCTAGAACTGTGTCCTCCAGCTTTATCAACCCACACTTTCCCAGCTGCAAATGTTGAACGAATAAGAAGATCAGGATTTACTCAGCAAGAAGCAGTGGAGGCCCTTGAACGTTGTCATGGCAATACAGATCTGGCTCTTCTGGTTCTCCTTGCCAGAAGAATTGTGGTTCCTGTCTGAAGCTGTCCAATTAGAGTCAGTAGGACAGTAATGAGCTGGCACTGTTTAGACATCTGGGCCTACAAATGGGTGTATCTGTTACTCGAAAGAAAGCAAGTTTCAGTCAGAATCATTATTTTTGGATAGTGTTGGAAATAACCTGTTTTAACTGTTGATATCATCTGTCACTGGCAAAATGATTTTTGTGGTCAAGTTACAGCAACATTAGTATTCGTGTTTTCAGTGCCATTCTGGAGTTATTAATCCACTCCACAATATTCAACGGTATCCCGTAACCCAACCAATACAAGTCTATTTAAATATCGGCCCTAAAGCTGTTTAGAATTATAACTGCCTACAATTTTTAATTGAATATTCTCAAAGCTGGTTTGGAGCAGCAAGGAGAAGGAAGGACAAAAGTGGCAGGTTTGAATCCTTGGAAGATGATCTACGTGTACATACAGTATTCATGGTGGAATCATGTTAGATTTACAATTTGTGCAAGGTCAGTAATTGTCTACATTAGATTTGGGGGTTTGTTTTGGTGTTAGGTTTAACCTTAGGGAGAATTGGAAAGTCTCTATCATGTTTCCTCCATAAAGATTAGAGTTCATGTATCTCACCTTCTGAGTACACAAATTTTTAGAATTCTTTTACTCTTTTATAGCCTTTGTCAAACCTGACACAGCAACACCACCTCTGCTGGACATTTGTCTTGTGAAATTGAGGCACATTCAGTATTCACAGTTGGCAAAAATTGTTTTACGAAGGTGTTTGTGCTATTTTTTTCTTAAGCGACAGTAGTGATGCTGCTGTAATCTTCAATGGCTGCTTAGTGCAACCTCTGGTCTTTGATTTTCTCTTTTTTTAAACCAAATAATAAAAAAAAGTTATTGCCAAACAAAATACTGGTTTTGTGTCGACTGATGGTAATACTTAAGAAGCTATCTCTCTGAAGAAGGACAGAAGTTTGAACTGTTTCTTGCCTCTAAAAATTGATTTCAGCCAAAGGTGCACTGACGAAGGAGCACTTTAGTGAGTAGAGGGTGGCGGAAGGGAACTATGCCGTAAGTAAACCTTGATTCCATACTGCCATAGAAACCTCTGAGGCTATTCAAGGCCATAGTCTGGAGTCTCTGAGTCAGAATTTCTTCTTAAAAGCTGTTCAAAAGAATTATGTTTCTTCATTTGGATTCTGTACATACCAGTTGGGATAAGCTGACCTTACTGACTGGGCGACTCACATCAGTGATGCTCTCTTATGAGAAGGTTTTTGACACAGATTTTGCCAGGCATCCCTGATAGCCTAGTCGGTACCAAGCCATACAGACAAGTGGATTCCAGGTTCAATCGCTGGTTTCTGCCGAGTTTGCTGATCTTAACTGGGGCAACAGTTGGGATACTGCAACTGGCTTCAGTGATCCTAAGACTAGGAAGGAGAAAATTAGGTCGGGTTGCTGCTCCTGATCACTGTCCACTGAGCGTTGTTCAAAAGTGTATGTATGTGGACATCAAAATAGGATCCCACTTGTCTCTGATGGACTTCATAGTCCAGTAGCCTGCCTAAACTCACCTGTCCAGATCGCCACATGAAGAATGACCACATGGGTGTGGTACCGGAGAGCGTCTACCCCCTTGGATCTGTATTCCAGCAAATGTTTGTGCCTTCGAGGAGTTATATTTCTTCATTGCATCCCTCACATTCACTTGGATAAGCCAAGCTTACCAATAGGGAGGATCACATGTGCTTTCTGATATAGATTATGCTAATGGAACATCACCAAAGGGGTATGAGCTATAAGGAAAACCTAAGACAACTCAGTCTCCACAGTCTAGGGAGAAAATGGCTATGGGAGAACCCTCCTGAAGTACAAGAAATATTAAATGGCTTGGATAAGGTTAAAATAATGCTGCTTAATGGGACCAGAAGTCACAAATATAAATTAATGGAAAATAAATGTAAATCTAATAACAAAACAAACTTCTTCACACAAAGGGGAAAGGTTTCTGACAGTCCCAGGCCGGGAAGGAGAAACATATATTCTAGGTGGTTAAAACATAGCTGGATGCCAGGCTGGGACAGTTGAAGGCTGGAAGGGTGAGCTTTGGCCACATGTTTTTTTCTCATTCTTGACTATTCTTTTGTTCTTATGACCTCTCACCTGACACACATAAAGGTGCCTTCATCAATAACAGACTGTCATATTATTCTAGCCAGCTTGAGGTTTTCCTGAGAATTACTTTGGAAACTTGCCATTTCTTTTTAGTTTCTAAAGCTAACAAATAATAATGCTTTTGAAATATTACATGTCAATTTGAATACTGCTTTAAACATCAGTGAGGGTATTCACAATCTGGAAGAGAACCTTAATGATTCCAAAAAGACATGGTAAGTATACCCATCTAATATGCCTTAACCTCTATCTGAGAGATGGGAAGATTATCTATAGTGTGAGGGAATGATCTTCAAAGATCATTGCACTAGATGGGATCAGCCAGGGAGAATTCAGAGTGAATCAGAATTAAACTTTTGTACCTACTATATTAAAGCTGAACAAGTCATGCTCCTTCTAGGACTGATTCCCTGACATCTTGATATCAGTTAATACCAAACATCAGCTCTGTATCTCCATTTATTGGTCATAAGTTAGCTTTTGCATCAAAGACCCTAAGTTTCTCTGCACCAGTTTTTACTAGGCCACAAAGACCCAAATTGAATTTTTTAAAAATGCTAAGTGTCAAGTAGCTATTGTGATTTGGAGGTTGTCATGAATATCGAATGCCATTGACAGTTGGCTTCAGTGTCACCAAGTCATTAGTACCCTTGACAATGGCTTTTCTTGACCAATGCCATTGGTTGACTCAGATTCATGAACAACATTGTTGATGTTATGATGCAGTCATTGATGTATTATAATGGTCATTGTGTATTAGGATTTGTCTTGGCTTGTCTGCATGTGAAATCAAGGACAACACTAAAGATTTTTACAAATATATTAAGAGAAAGGGTGGCTAAGAGTAATGTGGGCCCCTTAATGACACATGCAGGTGATATTGTAATTGGAAATCAGAAAATGGCAGACTTGCTAAATAGCTACTTTCTATCAGTCTTCACAATAGAGAATGAGGGATAAAATACCAGAGATACAAGGAAAAGTAAAAATAGGGGAGGAACTAACTAGATTCAATATAAATTTTTAAATGGTGATGGAGAAACTAATGAGATTAAAGATGGGCAAATCTCCAGGACCTGATGGTTTCCGCCCCAGGGTATTAAAAGAAGTAGGTGAGGAAATTGTTGATGCATTAGTCATGATCTTCCAAACCCAAAAGGAATTGTCCCTTTGGATTGGAAAATTGCCAATGTCACTCCACTATTTAAGAAGGGTAAGAGAGATATACTAGGAAATTATAGGCCTATTAGTCTAATGTCAGTTGTGGGGAAGTTACTAGAATCTGTTATTAGGGGCAGAGTGACTGAGCATTTGGGCAAATATGAGCTGATCAGAGACAGTCAGCATGGATTTGTAAAGGGTACATCATGTCTAATGAACCGAGTTGAATTTTTTGAGGAGGTAACTAACGTGGTGGATAAAGGGGTGTCTATGGATGTTATTTATACGAACTTCCAGAAGGCACTGTACTAGGTTCCACATAAGAGACTGTTAACAAAAATGAGAGTGCATGGAATTGGAGGCAACCTATTGGCTTAGATAGGGAATTGGTTAGGAGGTAGGAGACAGCGGGTAGGGATAATGGGTATGTTCTCAAATTGGCAGGATGTGACTAGTGGTGTCCCCCAGGGATCTGTACTGGGGACGCAGCTTTTCACTATATTTATAAATGACTTGGATGAAGGAATAGAGTGCTGTATATCTAAGTTTGATGACAACACGAAGTTAGATGGCACATTAAAAAGTGTAGATGGGAGCAGAAAGTTGCTAAGGGACACTGATAGATAAGTGAGTGGGCAAAACTTTGGCAGATGGATTTCAATGTGGGAAAGTGTGAGGTCATCCACTTTGGACCTAAGAAAGATAGATCCGAGTATTTTCCAAATGACAAGAAGCTAGGAACTGGATGAGCAGAGAGATTATGGGGTCGAAGTACAGAAATCACCAAAAGCTAGTGGATAGGAACAAAAAATAATTTAAAAGGCTAATGGATGTTGGCCTTTATCTCAAAAGAGCTGGTGTACAGGGGGGTGGAAGTTATATTACAGCTGTACAGAGCTCTGGTTAGACCCCATCTGGAGTACTGCATTCATTTCTGGGCACTGCACCTCAGGAAGGTTGTATTGGCCAGAATGATTCCGGGGCTGAAAGAGTTAAGTTATGAGGACAGGTTACATGGACTAGGCTTCTGTTCCCTTGAATATGGAAGATTAAGGGGTGATCTAATTGAGGTGTTTAAGAATATTAAAGGATTTGTTGGGGTAGATATAGAGAAACTATTTCCTCTGATGGGAGAGTCCAGAACAAGGGGGCATAACTTTAAAATTAGAGCTGGGCATTCAGGATGATCTCAGAAAGCACCTCACACAATTCTCTCCCTCAAAAAGCTGATGAGGCTAGGTCAACGGAAAATTTCAAAACTGAGATTGATAGATTTGTGTATGGCAAGGGTATTAAGGGTTATGGAACCAAGGCGAGTAGCTGGAGTTAAGGTACAGATCAGCCATGATCCAATTGAATGGTTGAACAGGCTCGAGGACCTACTCCTGATCCTATTGCTTTCGGCCTTGATTTTTCAGGAGTCCCACCTCTGTTTTCAGGATCTCCTGGTGAAGTCTACAACTTTATTCAAGCAAATTTGGACACTGGGCACTCCCAAAGTAGCGCTTCTGGTAGACAGGTCAGTTTCTGTTAGAACATTGCCAATATGAGACTGCCCTCAATTACAAGACACAGGAAAATGAAATGAACAGCAGGCTGGTCAGCATCAAAAAGAGAAAGATGGGTTAATATTTTAGATCTGACCTTTCATCAGAACTCAATGATATCAAAAGCCTTTTTTTCCAGCGTTTTTTTCAATTTTATCTCTTTTTCTGTAATCCCCTCCCCACCAAGGTGGGAGAAGGGGTAAGGTCACAGCTGAGTCCGATTGGGGCCTTGCCCACTTACGAAGAATTGCCATTCACGTTGCCATGCACCCAGGCTCTTTACCAAGTTGCTTATTTATGGCGGCAGTCTGTCTAGTAGAGAAAGCTGCATGTTTATCTGTACCCAGACAACTAGTTGGTAAAACCAAATACGGAGTGCATAATTTCTGACACCAGACTCGGACAGAATGCTCTGATTTAAGCAGGGTACAGGCTCTTGACAGATTACTTGACTTGACCCTGTACATGGTACCTTAACCACTCCATGCAGTCCCTACAAGTCCGTTTGATCCGCAGCCCATCCACCACCTTAAACATCCACTCCCTCCAGTATCGGTGCACCATGGTTGCAGCGTGTACAATCTACAGAATGCACCACAGCAAGTCACCAAGGCTTTTTCGACAGCAACTCCCAAACCCGTGATCTCCACCACCTGGAAGGACATGGGCAGCAGGTACATGGGAACACCATCATCTCCAAGTTCCCCTCCAAGTCACACACCATCCCGACTTCGATGGGTCAAAATCCTGAAACTCCCTAACAGCATTGCGGGAGTACCTTGACCACATGGGCTGCAGCAGTTCAAGAAGAAGGCTTACCAACTCCTTCTGAAGGGTAACTAGGAATGGGCAATGAATGCTGGTCTTGCCAGCGATGCCCATATCCTGGGAATTAATATTTTTTAAAAAGTGAACCCATTGTTTGCACAATCGTCAATGCCATGAAAAATTTGGGTGCTCCCAACCCCTTCACTCATATTCACAGCAAAAGACAGTTTCCATAAGCAGAACTGAGTCTCCTACGATGTGAAAGTTGTAAGTTTATGCATGACATGAAAGGAATCGCATGCCATGGGACTAACAATTATCCTTTTATCTCAATCTTTCACAACAGAGACTGTACAGGTTGCCTACCCTGCTCTCTTACCTACTCTGAAATTTGTAAAACACCACTCATACCATTCAGGCGAACACTAATATTGAAACTTACAAGAATTCGAATTGCACAGAAGCAAAATAATACAGAAAGTAATCAGCAATACAATACTTGCATTATATTTTAAACTCTCAAATAATAAAATGTCCAAATCTCAGTGTCCTTTTCAGAATCTTTTGACTGAGTCTTTGATGAACATCATATGAATACTTCAACTCCACGGAGCCCCTGCCACTAACATGTAGATGTAGGCCGGCAAACCGGATATCCTAAGACTGCTTTCCAGATGTTTTTTTTTCAAGTGTTGGCCAGCTTCCTTCCCTCTAAGCATGCAAACGTGTTATTAATCAATTTTACCAATCAGTTAAGTAGAAGGTGAACAGCAGCCCCTTGGCGGTCTGTCGGTTTTGTTTTCTTTTGGCACTTGAGTTGAATATCAAATAGATTGGTTCCAACAGGCATCTACAAGTTTGCATACATTTAACATTTCAAAGACAAGAATTTTTGATGCAATTAATTTGTGAGTACATGTAAGGGCTTCCCTCCAGGAAACCAACTAGCTGCCTTCCCCCAAAACAAATAGCTCTCTCCAAAAATATTTGTATATTGTTTTACTTCCCCTCCCTGCAAAGGCACAGAAAATCTTTTAAGAAGTTATGTAACAGAAGCCCATGTACAATTCACAGTGTATTGGCTGATCTAAAATTTCATATGAAGATTAATAGACATTTAATGGTTACTTTCATCGCAGATATAGATGAAAGTGCATTTGCTCATGCTAGTGGTGGATATGAAGCACCAATTTGCTAGCCAGACTGCAGCTGGAGCCCTCTCCACTGTCATTATCTTTAGTGACAGATGTCTCCCTCTTGGGGGGAAGCCAAGACACAAGGAATATGGCATCCTTCTGTAGAACTCATAGTTATAAGTAGTTTGGCTAGACTTTAAATTACTTTAAGGGCCAAGTACTATGCAAAGCTATGTATACTGATAGTACAGCTGTGGTATACTGTATTGAAAAGCTGGGTGGGACTCAGTGCTTGGTTCAGTAACATGCAGATATGGCAATGGTGCAAACTGAATTCTGTGAATTTGTCAGTTCATCTACCAGCAGGAGCATACAATGGGCTGGTGTATAGTCCCAGCAGGATCAAGGTCTAGTTTCACAAATGGAATCTTCACTCAAAGGTGCTAACTCCTGTTTTGAGAAATGGGGCTAACTGGAGACAGACCTCTTGGCCTACGTTCCAGAACAAGAAGTTGCTGAGGTTCTGCTGCAAATTAATGCAGTGGCTCTGGACTGCTGACCCAGTAATCATTTGATACAACAATGCTGTCCTTCAGAAAGACCCATAAAAGCTTATAATGCCAAGTGAAAATACTTCGACCTCATCTGTGTTTGGTGCACAAACAACTTGCATTGATATAGCATCTTTAATGTAGAAGATGTCCCAAGGAGATTTCCAGAGGGGGAGAAAGATAAATAGAAATAGATGACCTGAATGCTGAGCCATGCGAGAGAGAGAGAGATTAGAAGGGATGCCAGAAAGCTTGGCCAAAAATATATGTTTTGAGAATGTTTTTAATGGTGTGTTGAAAACTTAATTACCTATTATACACAATGCATTAACTCCAAACTTATTTTCAGACAAGTAAGAATTTATTAAGAAACTTGTACAAGTGGAAGTGTACCTCAAACAATGGTTGAGGCTACGTCTTCCTCGAACAAAGAAAGCAGTTAACTTTTATACAGTTAATTCAGTAATGTCTGTCTATCATTGAATATGGGCGTACATGTACACTCTCATTGGTTCAAGTGGTTAGTCAATCAAAAATAGGGAACCCACCCTCTAGTTTCCCATGCCTGTCTCGTGATGTTGAACACTGTCCTGGGAAAATGCCTTTCCCCTAAGAAACTGTCTTTATTATCAGTTCTGTACTCAGTCTCAAGGCTATATGGTCATTCATTTCTATTAGTCAGACAGTTATCTCATAAGCAGACAATAGCTCTTCTGTGTGTCTTTGGTGAGAACTAATAACATAAGCTTTCTATTATATTCAGCTGGTCAGCTAACATGGTCAACTTATCCATCATGCTTTGCTTCTTTTATGGTCAAGTAACTGTTCAGTATTTCTACATTAATATGGTCAGCTTTATGGTTTAGGTGTATTAGAAAGTTAATTTGGTCAGGCATTTCTTTATGGTTTTCCACATGTGGAGTGAGAAGTGGAGAGTCAAAGGGATTCAGGGAAAAAGTTCTAGAGAGTATGGCAAAGGTGGCTAAAGGCTTTGCCACCAATGGTGGGGCAAAGGGAGGGGGGATGCACAAAAGACCAGAACTGGAGGACAGAGGGGATATAAGGCTGGACGAGGTTACAAAGGTAGGGAGTCGCTAGGCCCTGGAGGGATTTGAAATTTAATGCATTGGAGTACAGTGTAGGTTAGCAAGAACGGTAATGATGATCAAGTATGATTTAATGTGGGACAAGATATGGGCAACTGGGTTTTAGACAAGTTGGAGTTAATAAAGGCAAGCAGGATGACACTGAAGAAATCAAGTCTAGATGTGACAGAAGCATGAATAAGGATTTCAGCGACAGAACAGCTGTCGTAGGAGTATTGGCAGGCAATGATGCAGTTTTGATGATGGATAAGGTTTGAAGCTCAGCTCTGGCTGGACAGGATACCAAGGTTTCATACAGTCTGATTCAGCGTAAGCAAGTGGTCGGCTTAGGGATGGAGTCAGTGACAGAAGAGCAGAATTTATTACGAGAGTCATAAACAATAGTTTTGGTCTTCCCGAGGAAGTTGTGATGTATCTATGCCGATGTCAGACAAGCAGGGAAGTAAGGGTAGATCCTGAGGGAAGTTGGAAGGTGATAGTGTATGGGATGGGAAGAGAGACCATTGCTGGTGTAACCAATTCAATCTCCAGCATGTAAAAATGTATCAAAAGAGGATAAGATACTGATGGAAAAGTAAACTGTCAGCTAGTTGCGCCTAGATGAATTTTATGGAATGCTGAGCGCAGATGAGAATAAAACAATGAAATTTGGCAAATACTAAGTTTGATATAAAACTACCCTTAGACTGCCGGCAACTGGAAGGAAATGACAGTCTCTCTGGGTTAGCTGAATTTAAGTTTCCATCTCTCAATGTGACACTGAAATAAACATGAATATTACAGTTTTAAAAACTACTCAAATGTCAGGAGCAGCATTATAATACTAACCCCAAACTGAAATAAATATAAAACACAACTTTAATTATTATTTTTTAAAAACCTGACAACTGCTCACATTTTTGTACTCTCACTGCCCCCCCCCATTGTCTCTTGTTGACACCTCCAGAAGGGCTACTCAATTTCTTCACAAATGTGTTGTAATACTAAGCTTTTACTTAAGTTCCCATTCACAACAGTAGTTAGAAAACCATGCAGGAAGGGTGCAAAACAATGAATCATAATGCTAAAGTTTAAGATACTAGTTTTATATTGCAAATTCTGTCATAAATTAAATATACATGTGAAATCCAGCATGGTGTACACCATCTGGCATCTTGTAGACAAAGAGCACTTTGAGTTTTTCTCTTCGCACCTATTTTTTCTCTTTCCTCACCTCCATCACTGATTCCTCTCTGTGATCTATTTATTCAGCACATGCTCCTGTGAGTTTGAGTCTCCGAGGAATGTGTCCTGTATCACAGATACCTGGATAAATAAAGTCTAAAAATATACTTCAATTAGATTATTGGCTGTAGTGACCAACTAAATATTGGGAAGACCAAAGCCTTCTTTGGTTCCCGCCACAAACTCTGTTCCCTAGAAACCAACTCCATCCCTCTCCATGGCCACTGTCTGAGGCTGAACCAGACTGTTATCAACCTTGGTGTCCTATTTGACCCTGAGATGAGCTTCCGACCACATGTCCACTCCATTACCAAGACCGCCTACTTCCACCTCCGTAACATCGCCAGTCTCTGCCCCTGCCTCAGCTCATTTGCTGCTGAAACCCTCATCCATGCCTTTGTTACTTCTAGACTCGACTATTCCAATGCTTTCCTGACTGGCCTCCCATCTTCCACCCTCCATAAACTTGAGCTCATCCAAAACTCTGCTGCTCATATCCAAACTTGCACCAAGTCCCGTTCACCCATCACCCCTGTGCTCGCTGACCTACATTGGCTCCCGATCCAGGAATGCCTCGATTTTAAAATTCTCATCCTTGTTTTCAAATCACTCCATGGTCTCGCCCCTCCCTATCTCTGTAACCTCCTCCAGCCCTACAACCCTCCAAGACTTCTGCGCTCCTCCAATTCTTGCCTCTTGCGCATCCCCGATTTTATTCGCTCCACCATTGGCAGCCATGCCTCCAGCTGCGTGGACCTAAGCTCTGGAATTCCCTCCCTAAACCTCTTCACCTTTCATCCTTTAAGACACTCCTTAAAACCTACCTCTTTGACCAAGCTTTTGGTCACCTGTCCTAATATCTCCTTATGTGGCTCGATGTCAAATTTTGTTTTGATAATGGCCCTGTGAAGCACCTTGGGACATTTTATTAAGTTAAAGGTGCTATATAAATGCAAGTTGTTGTTGAGCCAACCTCATCTCAGCCCACATTTCTGTCCATGCTGGATTGAGTTGACAGTGCTGAATTGAAAATATTTTGTATTTATCTGAGAAACAGTTACAATACAAAACATGTCTCATTTATCAGTGAGAATCATAGTCATAATATATAACATGTATAATTGATACTGTACAAAATATACTTATAGTACGACACAATCCATGTAGTGAATTCAAGTAACGCAGAGAAGGATTGAGGTAGACAGCAACTTGGCATGGCAGCCATTTGCCAAATCAAAAACCAGACAAGCAAAGGCAAAGAATGTGATTGTAGCTCCATTTCTCAGGTTTACTTTGCTGCTAATGAAAATTCATTGAAAACCGTAATAATAATTTCACATATAATTAATCATACAGAATGATAAACACAGGGATGAAATTCAACTTTGGCGAGGCGCAAAACTGGTGGTAGCGGATTGGTCACCCGTTGTGCAACAAGAACAACAATTTATATAGCGCCTTTAACTTACTAAAACATCCCAAGGCGCTTCACAAGAGGGTTATCAATCAAAATTTGACACCAAGCCATAGAAGGAGGTATGAGGAAAGGTGAGAGGTAGCTTTTAAGGAGCATCTTAAAGGAGGAGGGGTAGAGAGGCGGAAAGGTTTAGGCAGGGAATTCTAGAGCTTAGAGCCTGGGCAGCTGAAGGCACGGCCGCCAATGGTGGAGCGATGAAAATCAGGGATGGACAAGAGATCAGAATTGGAGGAGGGCAGAGATCTCGGAGGGTTGCAGGGCTGGAGGAGGTTACAGAGATAGGGAGGGGCAAGGTCATGGAGGGAATTGAAAACAAGGATCAGAATTTTTAAATCGAGAAGTTTCTGGACAGGGGGCCAATGTAGGTCAGCGAGCACAGGGGTGATGGGTGAACGGGACTTGGCGCAAGTTTGGATACGGGCAGCAGAGTTTTGGATAAGCTCAAGGTTATGGAGGATGGGAGGCCGGCCAGGAGAGCATTGGAATAGTCGAGTCTACAGGTAACAAATGCACGGATGAGGGTTTCAGCAGCACATATGAACATACGAAATTGACAGGCATGAAAAGACCAGCTGGTCCATCAAGCCCCACACCACGATGGCCGGACCATCATGGCTAAACACGTCTTCACTCCCCCATCCTCCCTCTCTCACACCCACCCCCGCAGCAATGTCATCTCCTGGGAGAGGCAAAGATCAGAAAAAACCTAGGGCCAATAAGGCAAAATGTGGTCCATAAAATGTCTCTCCAACCCCCTCAGGTGATCAAAACCAGTTCAGGAGATTACATGGACCAAGTGCTATCTATAAAGGCACTTACCTTCTATATGATGCGACCTCTGCCCCAGTCAGGAACTGGTCCAGCTCCCACTTGAAGGCAGAGCGTCAGCACCCACCACACCAGCTGGCAATATATTCCAGAGGCTCACAATTCTATGGGAAAAGAAGAACTGCCTAACATCCAGTGATTTCTTACTCTTCCATAGTCTAAACTCGTGTTCCCTGGTCCTCCCCAATCTGTTAAACTGGAATAATCTATCAACAGGTACACTATCCAGCCCTTTAGTTATTTTATAGACCTCTATCAGGTCACCTGTAAAACTGCACTGCTCTAAAGTAAACAGACCAAGGTTCTTGAGCCTATCTGAGTAGCTGAGGTTCTTTAAGCTGGGAATCATTCTTGTAGCACTCCTCTGGACCTTTTCCAAGGCCACTATATCACCCATTATGTTGGGGGGGGGGTGCAAAACTGAGCACAGTACTCTCGATGCGGTCTGACCAGCGACCTATAAAGTGTCAAAATGGTGTCCGTTGATTTACATTGAATGGTTCTATTAATACAACCCAATACCTTGTTAGCTTTAGCTACAGTTTCTCTACATTGGTCAGGAACCTTTAGTGATCTGTGCACAATAACATCAAGATCTTTTTGTTGCTTAACCTCTTTTGGTATTGTTCCCTGCAAATGGTACGTGTATTCTGTGTTGGCCCTACCAACTTGCATGACACTACATTGATCTAAATTAAATGCCATTTGCCAATGTATGGCCCACTCCCCTAGCACATCTAAATCTTTTTGGATTTGATTGCACTCCTCTACCGTCTTAACCCTTGTACAGATTTTGGTGTCATCTGCAAACTTACTTACCACACTCCCAACACCACTGTCCAGGTCATTAATAAAGATCATGAAGAGTAGCGGGTCTAGGACCGATCCCTGGGGGACACCACTAGTAACATGTCTCCAAACTGAACCACATCCGTTAACTACAACTTTTTGGCTGCGGGATTGGAGCCAATTCTTAATCCAGCTTTTCAAATTTCTACTGATATCACAAGATTCTATCTTGTGAAATAACCTAATATGCGGTGCCTTTTCAAAGGCTTTCTGAAAGTCCAGGTAGACAATGATTACTCTCATCCACCACCCTAGTGACTTCCTCAAAAAACTCTATCAAATTTGTTAGGCACGATCTATTTTTTCAGAAGCCGTGTTGTGAATTTCTAATGGGCCCTTCCATTTCCCAGTGATCATAAAGGGCATCTCTTACAATCCCTACTCGCATCTTCCCAATAATGGATGTCAGGCTGATAGGCCTGTAGTTCCCTGGCTCTGATTTGTCCCTTTTTGAAAATAGGAACTAGATGAGCTGAGACAGGAGCAGGGACGGACAATGTTACAGAGATGGAAGTAAGTGGTCTTGCTGATGGAGCGGATATGTGGTCGGAAGCTCATCTTGGGGTCAAATAGAACGCCGTGGTTGTGAACGGTTTGGTTCAGCCTCAGACAGTGGCCATGGAGAGGGATGGAGTCGACTAGGGAATGGAATTTGTGGAGGGGACCAAAGACAATGGCTTCAGTCTTCCTAATATTTAATTGGAGGAAATTTCTGCTTGAACAAGCAGCGTAACAAATCAAAGGCAGTGGAGGGGTTGAGAGAGGTGGTTGTGAGGTAGAGCTGGGTGTTGTCAGTGAAGATGTAGAACCTGATGTGTTTTCAGATGATGTTGCTGAGGGGCAGCATGTAGATGAGAAATAGAGGGGGCCAAAGATAGATCCTTGGGGGACTCCAGAGGTAACGATGTGGGAGTGGGATGAGAAGCCATTGCAGGTGATTCTTTGGCTACGACTAGATACACCCAGAAGGATGACGGAGGACAGAGGAGAGGCGTTGGAGGAGGATGGTGTGGTCGTCCGTGTCAAAGGCTGCAGACAGGTCAAGAAGGATGAAGAGGGATAGTTTACCACGGTCACAGTCACATAGGATGTCATTTGTGACTTTGATAGGGGTCATTTCAGTGCTGTTGCAGGGGCTGAAACTCTGATTGGAGGGGTTTAAACATGGAGTTGTGAGAAAGATGGGTGCGGATTTGGGAGGCGACCACACGTTCAAAGACTTTGGAGAGGAAAGGGAGGTTGGAGACGGAGCGGTAGTTTGCAAGGAGGAGGGGTCAAGGGTGGGTTTTTTGAGGCGGGGGTATGATGGCAGATTTGAAGGAAAGTACCTGATGAGAGGGTACCATTAACAATATCAGCTAACATGGGGGCCAAGAAGGGAAGTTGGGAGGTCAGCAGTTTGGTGGGAATAGGGTCGAAGGAGTAGGAGAAGAGTCTCATAGATAAGATGAGCTCGGAGAGGGCATGAGGGGAGATAGGAGAGAAACTACAGAAATATGCAAGTTCAGAGCTAGGGCAAGGGGGAACCTTAGGGGAAGTTTGGCTTGGTGGGTAGGGGTAGGGTGGGAAGTGGCAGAAGCAGCTGAATGGATGGTCTCAATCTTAGTGACAAAGAAGTCCATGATCTCCTCACACTTGTTGGATGTGAGGGGAGAGGGGTTTAAGAAGACAGTTTGTAGTGAAGAGAAGCCGGGGGTTATCTTTGCATTCCAGGATGATCCTGGAATAGTGAGCAGTTTTGGCAGAGGAGAGCAGGACCCGATAGTGCTTTGGCGATGAATGGCTAAACCAGTTGTCCATTACAAACATTCTTGGACTTGGACTGCATCTCTTGGACTTAACGGAGCGGAGATGAGGGCCGTAGCAGGGGGAGCGACCAGGGTGAGAGAGAGTAACGGTTTTAATGGGGACGAGGGCATCAAAGGTGGAGGTGAGGGTGTGATTGAGCAGATTGGTAGCTGCTGAAATGTCGTGGTGAATGGAGGGGCAGAGTTGGGAATTTGAAAGTGCCGTTGTAAGTGACTTCGGGGGGAGTTCTTTCCAGGGAAGGATACAGAAGGAAGTGGGATTGGGAGGGGGAAGGGGGAGGTGAGTGGAGAGGGATACAAGGAAGTGATCAGCAATGGCCTGACATGATGGGAGTAGAGAGGCCACGTGAGATGGCAGAGTTGAGGGGTGGCCTTGCATATGGGTAGAGGAGTTTATGTGGGGGGACAGATTAAGGGAGGAAAAGAGGGCAGTGAACTCAGAGGAGAGAGGGCATGATGAGTTGAGATGGAGGATCAACGAGGATGAGAAGTCGCTCATTGCAGATGCTGAGGGAGGAGAGCAGTGAAGGTATCTTGGTTAGAAACTTGGCGTGGTACTTGGGTGGGCGGTAGAGAATGAGGATTTTAAAGGAGAGGTGAGGGGGTGGAACAAGGTGAGATGCTCAAAGGAAGAGAAGGTGCCAGAGGAGTAGGGGGACAGACCAAAGTGTGATTTGATGATAAGGGCCACACCACCACCACAGCGGTCTGGGCAGGGCAAGTGGTGGAAGATATAGCCAGGCAGGGAGGCATCATTAAGGGGAAGGTATCATCACCTGTCAGCCAAGTTTCCGTCAAGGCCATGATGTCTATGCACTCATCCACAATAAGGTCATGGATGGCAAGAGCCTGGTTCACAAGTGAACAAACATTCTGGAGGGAGATGTGGAGAGGGATGGTGATAGCTGATCTGGTGGCAGAGTCCACAAGGTCAGCCCTGGGAGGGGTGAATAGACGGGAAGAAGATTGGCAAGATTAGCCCCGAGCAGGTGCGCTGGGCGAGAAAATCAATGAGAGCAGGATGGGGCAGTCGGGTTTGCTGCTCTTAAGGAGGCAGTGACGGGTGCCTCAATGGGCCCTTCAGAGGATGCCAAGAAAGGCACAGAGGGAAGCTGTAGGCTTATCTAAGAGGGAGTCAAGCCAGAGACGGTGGCAGGAGAGTAAGAAGGTTGAGGAGTGGTAAAGGGTTGGGGTAGGGATTTGGGGGGCAGAGTTCCCGAGAGGGGGGATATGAAAGGAGGCACGATGACAGGAGAGAGGAGCTTAGGACGGGTAAAGAGAAAAGAAGGAAAAAGGGAAATAGAAGTGATGCTCTTAGGTCTGGAGCAGCAGCCAAAACGTGCAAGCGAATGGACACAGGGAAATTCAAGTTACATAGGAGTAGTTACATAGCAAGATTAGGATACATATATCCTGGTAATAAACAGGGAATAGAGAGGAGACTATATGAGGGAGTCCAGAGTTAAAGTCAGAAGTCCCGTGGTGGGATAAAGTTGACGTAGATAGGGTGAAGTCAGCTTGGAGCCTCGACGAACTGATGTCAACGTTCGGAAACAGGTGTGGAGGGCGAGTGAGTCCAGAAGCTATTTGAAGGGTAGAGTATCGGAGGACGCACTGCTAGAGGTATTTCCGTGGGAACGAAGAGCCAGGAAGTGCGCAGAATTGATTGTGGGGCTGAAAAATGCTGGCAATGTTGGAGGTCACTATAAGATCCAGAAGTGGCGGAGAAATGGACTTAGGCCCATTGGAGGGTGAATTTCTGGCCTGGAACCACACTGTTGCAAAATAAAGCTGAAAAACGAGTAGGAGCAGTAGGACAGTCAGCAGCTCAGCAGGTAACAGCAAGTATATACACCTTGCCCAATTCTCCTTTCTATTGACTTTAATGGGAGAGTAATGGGTGGCCGTTCGCCAACGCTCGTTTTGCGCCCCCGCTGAAGTTGAATTTCACCCGCACAGAATTTGTATCTGGTTTTCACTTTAGAAATTTGTAGACTGTTTGGTCCACATTGCAACCCTTTATAATTAAAGAAGTGCAGTCAGGAGGTTTGCTGCATCTTCAAGTGCTGGCCCAGATAATCCAGGATCCTCCCAAGAGTCCTGTAAGGATATACAATTGGGGTTGCTAGAAAAACAGCAGAACTGTCAACATTGGGGAAATGTTAAGAACACTATTTATTTTTAAGAGTGTGTTACATCAAAATAGATTGTATTTTTAACAGATTGAGATTTGATGGACCTGAAACAGTCTTAAGGAGATTAATTTTACTGAGATAAGAGACTATCACTTTCAGTTTGGGAGGAAGGTGAGGGAAGTCAGATTAGATAACATGCCTGGCAAAGGAAGATTGCAACTAAATCATCTTTCTCTGTGGTATAATTGGTAATCTGATACCTGAGCCAGATAGATCCAATGTATTCCATGGCACTGTTGATGATTTACCAGCCAACCTGGCTCAATAATGCAACCTGGAGAGGTACACCTGTCACTGGGGAGCTGGGATTCTTCCTACTCTGTTCCAAATAGCCCTGTTGGCAATCCAATAAAGGGTAAGATGATCCTAGCTGGACAATCCAGAAGGTTGCCAGTCAGTCCTGAAGTCTCGGCTCTGACAAACTGTACTCCCCTGTGCTCGCTGACCTACATTGGCTCCCAGTCCAGCCACGCCTCGATTTTATAATTCTCACCCTTTTGTTCAAATCCCTCCATGGCCTTGCTCCCCCTTATCTCTGTAACCTCCAGCCCTAAAACCCTCCAAAAACTCTGCGTTCCTCCAACTCTGGCCTCTCGTGCATCCCCCACTTCCTTCCCCCCAGCAATGGCGGCCGTGCCTTCAGTCATCTAAGCCCTAAACTTTGGAACCTTCTCCTCCTTTAAGACGCTCCTTAAAACCTACCTCTTTGACCAAGCTTTTCTAATTTCTGGTGTCAATTTTTGTCTGACTACGCTCTGGTGAAGCGCCATGGGACGTTTAACTACATTAAATGCAAATTGTTGTTAAGCTCTTTGACCGTAGGTATATGGGGTGTGTTCCCTATGGTGAGGGAGTATGTATTCCAAATTGAGACAACAGAAACTCTACCTGTGGTGGTGGTGGGATGGGGTCCTCAGTAGTTTGGTTTGAAGACCCTTTAACATGGTGATGGGTTTCTGCACTTTCTGACCAAAAACAGAAAATATCATAGCTTCTATATGATATATAACACACTGATAGCATATAATAATATACATGAAGTACATACACTTAATGGGATGTGACACTGGGCCATTGGGAGCCCTAGGAGGGAAACAGGCTCTTGCAGTGAGGTGGCCATAGCTGGGCCCAGACTCAGCATGCGCTTGATGTGGACACCAGGTGGGGCACGTGAGCGCGCGGCTGTGACGCCCGTTACTGCGTGCGCGCCGCCGCGGCGCTGTCGGTTCTGGCGGAAGATGGCGGCGATGGCGGATCCTAGCGATTGAGAGCGGGAGTTGCCGGAAACACGGAAGCGCCGAGAGCCACGGCTTCAGTCACAAGCAGCGGCCTTTAGCACACAACGAGCCGGCACAAGGGAGAGGGGAAGCGAGCCAGGCCGGTGAGTGAGGCCGTAACCCCAAAGCTCGGCCCGGGAATAGGTGCCAGCATCCCCGGGGCTGTGGGCAGGGTGGCGCCCACCTCGGGGTGAGCTCAGTGCGCACAGCGAGATAAAGCAGAGTCTGCGGAACCAGCCCCAGTCAAGGGGGGGCTCAGCAGGTTGCTCATCGCTGGTTCCGGGTGCTTTGGGACGGTATGCGGCCCTTTGTACTGGGAGCCTCCCCGGAGCCCATGAGTGAGAATTGGCCACATGCCAATGGTATCCTTGTAGGGCCTGGGACCAGGGTCAGGTGCAAAACCGACAAACTGCACCTGTGATGAGAGCCCCTCTGCCCCAATATTGAGACGTGGAGCTGAATCCAGAACCACAGGGCAGTGAATCAAAGAGGTCAATATCATCGCATCCTGTAATGTGTGTAAAGAGGGGTGGCATAGTCCTTTGTACCCTATAATGTGAGTACAGTGGCAGCATGGCCTTTGTACCCCATATTATGGGTAAGGAGAGGCAACATGGTGCCTGCACCCTATAATGTGGGTAAGAAGGGGTGACATGGAACTACACAGATGAGTTAAGTGTAATGGTGTGGTTCCTGTACCCCATAATATGAGTAAGATGGAGCAATTAAGTCACTACCCATAATATAGTTAAGGAGGAGTGGAGAGGTCACTATACTCCTGAAGTGTATACGAAGGATTAACACAACAACAACTTGCATTTATATAGCGCCTTTAACGTAGTAAAACGCCCCAAGGCATTTAACAGGAGCGTTATCAAACAAAATTTGACACCGAGCCTCATAGGGAGATATTAGGACGGGAGATCAAAAGCTTGGTTAAAGAGTGTCTTAAAGGAGGTGGAGAGGTTTACGGAGGGAATTCCAGAGCTTAGGGCCTAGGCAGCTGAGAAGCTGACAGGTAGTCAGGAAATCTTGACTTTATCAAAAGCAGAATTCTGTGGATGCTGGAAATCTGAAATAAAAACAGAAAATGCTGGAAATACTCAGCAAATCAGGCAGCATCTGTGGAGAAAGAAACAGAGTTAACGTTTCAGGTCAATGACCTTTCATCAGAATTTGACTTTATTTTGGTTCTGTTAGTTCCTTGAGTTATACAGGGTGAGGAGGAGTGAATCGTTTGTTTCAGCGTAGCCTGGAATGTTCTAGGTGTGTGGTCAAATCTCATGATTTTTAACATCAAAACTGAATCTGTCCTGTTAGATGGAAATTCCTTTTCTATCCTGACAAACTGGTTTACAAATAAATAGGGGCTGAAGTCTTGCAAAATCTGCACTGTGAAAGTCATATTAATGTACCTTGAGAAAAAGTTGGAAAATTCAATTGTTTCAACCAAACATGGTTGCCTATTTCAGTTCTGTTATTAGAAAAGATGCTTGGCTGACTGGGAATGTAGATCAACGATCTTGTTTTGAACCAACCAGCTCAGTATCTGTACAGTGTGTCTTTGGAGTGTTTGATTATCATCGCTGTTAATGTGTGGTTATCGGAGTTACGTCTGTATAGTATGGCTATGCTTTGAACTGTATAATTATTGAAGGGACTGTGCATTGCAGTGTTCATTGGATTTCAGTAATATTGTAGTAATATTCAGTAAAACATAATAGTGGGCGTGTGAAATTTTCAAATTCTGTCCATTTGAACTGTGAAAAACAACACCTAGCTGAACAATTATAGATTTAGGCTTTCTAAATGTGGGTTCTACTTGGAAAGTACATTTTGAGCTGAATAACACTAGGGTGATGTTCTGATTGTTAAAGGTGTCTCCCTGGTGTTGGAAATAGCTTAATGTGATGAATTGAGTATTGCACAGGAAACAGTTTGTACTGTGCAGTGTACATCCTGTCACTTGCCACTTTATAGTATGTTGTATTATACCAAAGCAGCCCGCTTGATTGGCACCCCATCCACCACCCTAAACATTCACTCCCTTCACCGGCCGCACACTGGCTTCTTCGACAGCACCTCCCAAACCCGCGACCTCTACCACCTAGAAGGACAAGGGCAGCAGGCACATGGGAACAACACCACCTGCACGTTCCCCTCCAAGTCACATACCATCCCGACTTGGAAATATATTGCCGTTCCTTCATCGTCGCTGGGTCAAAATCCTGGAACTCCCTTCCTAACAGCACTGTGGGAGAACTTTCACCACATGGACTGCAGCGGTTCAAGAAGGTGGCTCACCACCACCTTCTCGAGGGCAATTAGGGATGGGCAATAAATGCTGGCCTCGCCAGCGACACCCACATCCCATGAACAAATAAAAAAAAAACATATAAACTATTTGGCTAGCCCCATCACGAAAAGCTAGTGCACAGGTACAAAAAGTAATTGAAAAGACTAATGGAATGTTGGCCTTTATTTCAAGGGATTGGAATTCAAAAGTGAGGAAGCGATGCTTCAGTTGTACAGAGTCCTGGTCAGGCCCCATCTGGAGTACTGCATTCAATTTTGGGCACCGAACCTCAGGAAAGATATATTGGCCTTGGAAAGGGTACAGCACAGATTCACCAGAATTATACAAGGGCTTAAATTACAAGGACATGTTGCATATAAATTTAGCTTCTATTCCCTTGAGTTTAGAAAGTTGAGGGGTGATCTCATTGACGTATTTAAAATGATTAAGGGATTCGATAGAGTAGATACAGAGAAACTATTTGCTCTGGTGGAGGAATCCAGAACAAGATTAGAGCTAGGCCGTTTAGGAGTAAAATCAGAAAGCACTTTTTCATACAAATGGTAGTGGAAATCTGGAATTCTAACCCCGCAAAAGGCTCTGGATGCTGTGTCAATTGATTTCAAAGCTGAGATCGATAGATTTTTACTAGGTAAGAGTATCAAGGGATTTGGAACAAAAGCGGGTAAATGTAGTTGAGGTACAGATCAGCCATAATCTAATTGAATGGTGGAACAAGCTTGAGGGGCTGACTGGCCTACTCCTGTTCATATGTTCCAAAGGGTATTTGCTGCTATTCATATACAGACTCTTCAGTCTCCAAACACAGCCTATATAAAGCTGTTGAAAAGTTAGTACACTATATAAGTTGCAGTAGGCAATGCTTTTTAGCTGTTCTGCTTATTTGAAGGGAAACAGGCCTTACACCGAAGAATCTCGGTAACTGATGGAACAGGAACAAAGTTTATTGATGACAAAGGCAGTTGACACTGAGTTAATCAAAACTCTCAGCAAGGAGCTGGGGTCATTGAGATAGTATAGAGTGTAATCAGATAATCATGGAATGGTCTCTCTGCTTCTAGGTGGGTGAATGTCATCCATGGAGCAGGCTGGGGTTGAACAATGGGGATGTTAAATGACATTTCTGGAGTTTTGCTTAATAATATGGCCCGTGGAAGGAATAGATCTAACGGGCAGTGTGGGTTTTACTTCTCTGCTTTATGTAACTGAAATTAAGAAAATCAAGTCCAGGTTATTTTTTGTGACCTTTTAAAATTCAGAAACAACTAACAGCGTAACACAAAATAAAATATGTGCTTTATTTCCCATATCCCTGGGAGCACAGTGTTTTGCTGAGACTGGGCAGGTAGTTCAGTTCTGGAACAGAACAAAACTCCCAATACTGTCTCAGTGATTACAGAGCAGTGGGGAGATTCTGTTCTTTTAAAAATGGTTAGAAATCCATCTGGTTTTTATATAGTTTACTTTTGGCATCATTTCATTCTTAAACAAGATAACAAATATGCCTTTAAGTAGTGGGTTATAGGAATTGAGATATTTCACACACAGCCTTTTGGCCTTGCTAAATTTGTACCAGTAGTGACTAAGCTTGGGAAGTGTTGCCGATTCTTGAACGTAGACCTGACAACTTTCCACTGAATCCTTTTCAGCTGGTGAACATGGTAAACACTTTTGGGATTCACCTCCTGTTTCTGAAGTCAATGGTCTTTCTCCCTTCTTACATTTTCTCTCCTCCTCTCTTGAATTCGCTGGCTCTTGTTGGATTGAGGTTTTACAGCTGCTGTTTGCTCTTCCAAAGGGCCATTTTTCACGTGTGAACTTTGTCAGTGATTTTTGTCAATAGGTTACTCGGGCATCCCAGCCAAACCTGTTACTCCTAATGTAAGTGAAGGAAGACTATCCCAAAGGTACTTTTACATGACTAACATCGGTGAAAGTGACTCGTGCATGACCAGTGTGCATTGGAAACTGTTGGCTCTGATTTTAGTTTTTAGTAGCTAGTCATATGAAATGCAGTTTTCTTCATGGATCTCCATCTAGCTGACTAACATTTTCCTTTACATATTTTGAGATTCCCTTTCATTTTTTTTCTTCATTCACTCTTTCTATTATTCCTCCTTTTTCTTTTTTGTTGGATGCACATTGATCACCTTTTACATGCTGCATCTTAGATGTATTGAAAAAAATGTATTTATACAGCACCGTATCATATTATTGAAACATCCTAAAGTGCTTCACGCAGTGAATTGCTTCAAAATGCAATGCTTGTTATGTAGGCAAACTTTAATCATTTTGCGTTTGCAGTGTTGAAATGTGAAAAACATCCAGCAGTGTAATAGGTTTTGTCCTTCTAAACCTGAGCTGTGTGTGGAGAGAGTATTTTGAGCTAAATGACACTGGAGTGAGGTACTGGTGAGTACAGATCTGTCACTGCCGTTGGTGTTGGTGGTGAAAGCGATTTAAGATGGAGTTAAGAGCATCACACAAGAAGCTTATCACAACTTTACAGTGTTATGGACACTAAGGGAATCAAGGGATATGGGCATAGGCCGGGATAGTGGAATTGAATAAGATGATCAGCCATGATAATGAATGGCGGAGCAGGCTCGAGGGGCCATGTGGCCTGCTCCTGCTCCTATTTCTTATGTTCTTGTTTTAAGTTCAATTTTTACTCTACCCTATTGATGTCAATACATTAAGTATCTTGTGAAAACACTGGTGAGATCTGTGTCTTATTGAGTTGATTGAACTGATTGAGTTCTGGATAACAAAAGTGTCCAAAAAAACTAAATACAGGACCCCTTCCAAAATTTCCCAACCAGTTGGTGTTCCTCAAATGGCTGAAGGCAGGATGGGACAGATCAGATAATCTGGGGATCCTCAATTTGATTGATACATCTGGATGGACAAAGTCCTTAAACACTTTGACTTGCCTTCTAGTCTTTGTTCTTTTACTCCTTTTATTTTTCCACTTTCTCGAAGGAAAATCCTCCTGTCTGGCAGTGATTGCTGTTGTACCCGATTCCAGCCAGTGGGAAAATCGTGTGAGCTCCAAGGACAATCTATTAAAAGTGTGTACAGTACATTATGGATGCTATCAAATCGTGGGGTGCTGATAATATACCCACAAAAGAAACTTCAAAGTCCCACCAGATTTGTAAGGGGAATTTTTTGCTGGTCTAATCCAAGAAACATCAGGTATAGAACCTTACAGTGATGTCTCCTGCAAATGTGCAGTTATAGACTCCTACATTTTGGACAGGTTATGGTTCCAATGTGATGTATATATTTTGGGATGACAGGTGAAGTCCAAGGCTGTGTGAAGAGGGAGGAGAAAGGGGAGTCTGACAACAGAACCCCCAGCAGTTCTAGTACTGCCAACATCTAGTTAATATTATTAACGTGAATGTTAAGAGTTCATTTTTTTAATCCTTTCAATTATGATGCATACCATGTCTGAGAATTGGCATACTTACATCCTTCCTTTGAACAAATCTTTCTCTCATTTGTAATATAGAGTGGCATGCGATGGCCAGCTCGTCAGACAGCGAGGATGACAGTTTTATTGCCATGGACACAGAAGAAGTATTGGATGGGCCCATGGAGCAGGACGAGGAGCCTCATGTTGAATTGGAAGTTGAGGAAATGAAGCATAATCGCTCGATGTTAGAGCTGCCTGAGGAGGTGCTGGAATACATCTTGTCTTTCTTGTCTCCCTACCAGGAGCACAAAACAGCTGCTCTTGTTTGTAAACAGTGGTATCGACTCATTAAAGGTACGGAACGTGGTTCAGGGTGAAATGTTTGGTGTAGGATAGAGATCTGAAATTTTGACCAAAAAGTTATTTTAGTGCAGGATATAATATGAGTACTACAGCAAGAAAAAAATTGATCATAAGTTGACTGTAAGAACACAGAACTTCTATGAATAGGAAATGGCCGTTAGGCCCAATAAATTGTTCCCTTTTTGATAGATCACTCCTACCATTCTGTCTCCTGAAATGCATCTGATTGCGTCTTGAACCCGTTTATACTGTCCTAGTTATATCCTTCTCTGATAACATTGTACAACTATATTTCTCTTTGACAACTTTCCACCTGTCTTCCCTTCCTATTCATAACTTCCTGATTTTTAACTTGTGTCCCTGATATTTGAACCTTCATCACAATGAATAGTTTACCTGAATTAACTATATCAAATCCCTTCACAATCTTGAAAATTTCAATGAGGTAAAGAACGTAAGGCTGTGGGTGTTTGTGCACCCTCTTCAACTGACCCACAGAATTTACCTTCCTTCACTGGAGCCAAGATTCGTAGTATCCTTCAGTATTGGCACTGCATTCACCTTAGTGTTAAACTGGTGCAGAAAGTCTATGTGGCCTCCCTATACTGAAGAAACATTAACAGTAGGCTCTTAATTTTGTACCCTTTCATTGATCTCTTGCAGAGAAGGGTGTATGGTGGCTTAATGCACTGGAGCAGTAGTGAGTGGAAGGACCTCACCTGAACCCATTTATACTGTTCAGTTCAATAGCCTACCCTGTAATTGCTGCTGCAACTTTTAATGCCCTATGGGTTTCATGACTCCACTGAATTCCCGATTTCAATTGTATCACCGAGGGATCAAAAATAAAATTGCCATGTCAGTGCAACGTGCATCCTCTCAGCTGGGTAAAAGTACCATTGTCAGAGGTTTGAATGAGTGAGTTGTCTGCAGGAGATAACTGACTCTGTGAAATCGGTACAGGAAGAAGGGGGGCAAATAGAGGGATTTCATTCCCTTTTTAAAAATGCCACTAAGCTTCTGTGTCTCTTTGACTCCCAGGCGTGGCTCACCAGTGTTACTATGGTTTTATAAAAGCTGTTCAGGGAGGATATATTCAGTGGGAGAGCCGGACCTATCCATATCCTGGGACTCCGATTACCCAGCGCTTCTCACACAGTAAGTAGAGTTTCCTGACGGCATTGCTTCGGGCTGGATGGAGGGTATTTATTAAAGCAGCTACTGTACTGGTATTGCTGCTCTGCATGAATTATAACTGCAGTTTACTGTGCTAAAGCCACAGGGACTGTGCTAATTTATGTGGCTTGTCACTGTCAGAATCTATTTTTATTGTTTTTTGGGGATCTACCAAGAAGAAGGTGAAACATTGATTTCGGTGAGTACTTGAGTGCTGCACACTTTCTTCTCCTTCCACTTTCTTCCCTTCTGTCCCCAAAGTGCTGACTTTTGCTGGGGTATGTGTTCCATGGGTGCTGATTCTGGAGTATGGATTGCAGGTGATGTTAGGCCCCCAGCACCTCTCCTGTAATGGCTGTTACTGATTTTTGAACACAGCGAGTGAGAGTGAGCAGGCTGTTCAGCTGTGCAGAACATCGCTGCCAATCCTGCCCTCTCCTGTCATCCACATCTATAACACGTACCAGGAGGGTAAACAGTGAAAAATTGTTTACGCTGGTTGGTGAATTGTTAAAAAGGGAGCATAGGCAGGATTATCATAGATGAAGGAGAAAGAGCAGGGACATGAGATTTGAATAGATAGCCCCAGTTGAAGAGTTAGTGCCAGCACAGGAATGGTGGGCTGAATGGCTTCCTTCTTTGCTCTAAATTCTTAAATCCTAGGTTCCATCCCCAGTCTGTGCTGAGTTAGCTGATCTCGATCAAACTGTAATTTGGGGTGTTACATACAATTAGCCTCAATTGACCTAGGCTAGAGAAGAGAAAAACAGCCAGGATTGGCATTCCTGATCTCTATCCAGTGACTTCTGCTGAAAGGTGGATGTTAGCTAAGGACAGGATGGGGCTTGACTGTGATGGCTGTCATAGACAAATTTCCTATCAATACCCATCATGTGATCTCGAAGCTGAAAAATAGTCAATGTTGGGTGAGACATGTTATTGGAACTGTATCCCAGCAAGAGTTGGCACCTTCAGGAGAGGGAAGACACAGCTGTTGATGAGAAATGTTTGAGGCTGCATGAGATTTTGAGTATCCTTACACAGGAGGATTTTTAATTTTTTTTGATTTGCAGCACCAGGAATGCAGGCTCCAAACCAATTTTTTTTATTTGCCTCAACAGGTTTCTTTAGTGGGGAAATTGAAGCCTTGTACAGTTGACAGAAAGCTTCTAACTCCATTCCAACTTGTACATTGTAAAAAGTATTTGAGTTTAGTCTGTCTAAATCCAGATTACTGTTCTTTTGTCTCATCTGAGTATTAGTGGGAGCTGTTCAGTAGGGGGTCTAGAACCATTTCATTATTTTCCCTATGTATATAGTAAGATAGGTTATATACCAAGTAGGGGAAATCACAGGGACTTGTGGCCTTGAGAGCCCCACAGCTTCAGCCTGACCTTAAATTGTGTTCTCTTGTCTTCAGTTGTTGTCCTGCTCTCCAAGTAGGAAAACATTTTCAGATCTTTTTCTGATCTGGAACCAGTTAGTATTCCAACTCGTAGTTCTAATAGATAAACCTTAGATCTGGAGGTTGTGGTTGCTTGATCAACATTTGTCCGAAACAGGGCCAGGTTTGTTAGTACTTTCATGCCAAGATGCTATTAATGCTATTAATTTCTCTCGTACTGATCACCTAGCTCTATGTCATCATCAACTTTTATTTATCAGCAATACTCTCTTCTATTGTTTGTGAATAGCGTGAAGAGGAAGGGACCAAAATAGATCCTTATGGATCTCCATTAGTTACTGGCCAGCTAGTCTGAACCTTTTCTATTCATCATCACTTCCTATTGCTGAGCCAGTTCTCAAGTGACAAGCCTCGACTTTTTTTTAAATGATCCTTATACATGGGATATTATCAAATATTACCTGAAAATCCAAGTAGATCACATCCAGTACAGTCACCTCATTGACCATCTTAATTCCCTCCTCAAAAAAGAATTCCAGTAGATTTGCGACATTGCTTTGCTGCTTTTAAATTTATGTTGACTGTTTCTTACAGCCACTGCAGTCTTTGGATGGACGTCAATAGCATCACGCAAACTGCTCTCAAGCATTTTTCCCCCGACTGATGTTAGGCTGGTTAGTTTGTGTTTATATGTCACACTCCTTTTTTGAGAATCAGAGTAACACTTGTTTCATCCAATATTCAGGGACAGCTCCTAATAAAAAAATAAGGAAACTCCTAATAAAAAAAAAAGGAACTTCTAAAAATATTAACCAGTTTTACCTATTTTTGTCTTATTTTCTTGAGGATTCTGGAGCGTATGCCAATTGGTCCAGGTTACACGCCTATATTTAATTCCTTGTGTTTTTTTCACACTTTAGTGATAGGTACTTGTGTCATGGTTTCCTGAGATAAAATGACAGGAGGCAGAATTTGTCTGCAATCTTTATTTGTGAAAATTGTATATGAACATACTAATTTGCTGAAGTTTTAGTGAATTATTTTACAGATCACTAAGATGATTATGCACTTTTTTTTAACAAGGACAGGTGTGTAAAGGGCACAAAGTAATTATTGTTAAGTAAATACGAGGTTAGATCAATCCAAGTTAATTGTGTGGTCAGGGAACTTTGCAGATTGGAATGGAGTTGTCAGTTTCAGGCTGCAGCTTAGAAGCTTTAAGCATTTTAAGGTGGCTTTGCATCTAACAAAGTGTGATTTCTGAATGTGCCATATGTACTGTTTTTAATATATAAAATATGTGAAGTTGCATATGGGGAGTCAAGACCAATTGTAGTCTTTAAGTGAAGCAAGGTTAGAGGGCAGAGATAATTGGACCAGGGTTTGCGGATGTAATTATTCCTATTTCAAAATCATACATTCTGTCCTAATTGGAATTTATGTCCACATTTTAATGGAAACTGCCTATATAAACTTGTCATGCTGTATGTACACCGTTCCACAAGTGGTGGCACTGCAGTGCCTCCACTGACAGGAGGATGTAATTACCGCATGACAAGTTTCCATTGGCAGTTTCCATTATATTTGTGAACATAGGAATTTATAACGGCAAAAGTTGACAGTGTGTGCAGACATAAGATTTTTTTCATATCTCATTTAATTGTAAGCTTGGATATAGTAGCAGCATCATTAACAGTAAACATATTTCCATCTCTTATTCCTTGTGTGCCCACACTACAATTTTCGCCTTGTAATTTTGGAGTCATGTTTAATGGGATTTACTACTTTGAGGATACAGTATATTTGATAGGGTACAGTGTAGAGTGTTAAGTAAGGGCACTGTTGCAGTTTAGATTTAGTGCAGTGTAGCTGTTGGCGTTATATTCCCCCCACTCACTGAAACAAGGCCTCCCATCGTTCATGTCTTTAATTCCAGGTGCTTGTTACTATGATGCCAATCAGTCCATGTACGTCTTTGGGGGTTGCACTCAAAGCAGTTGTAATGCAGCATTCAATGACCTCTGGCGGCTTGACCTCAACAGCAAAGAATGGATCCGACCTCTGGCATCAGGTATGTCCTAGAACAAAGAGGAGGTGAAGAGTGTCAAACTAAATGAAATGTAACATTGATCAAAATAACTGAATCCGTCTGCCTGCCTAGAGGTGTCAGATAAAAGCAGGATTAGATACATTTCTTGATAGATTGTTGGTCATGAATAGTTGTAATTCAGTGTTAATAACCCACTGGGCTGTGTCAATCAGTAATAAATAGTGAATAGCTACACAAACAAAAGCTGTTTGTTAATGGTGCTGCAAGCGAAGAGGAGTAGCTTCCACTGTGTACCAAAAGTGTTACAGCAGCTGTCCTCAATGGCCTAGTGGGGAATGCAATAAACTAGATCCTACTAAGCCACACAGACAAGACTGTTCAATTGCAGCTGATCTCAGCCAGCACAGCTTGCAGTTTGAGTGCAACTGTTTGTCTCAGCACCCCTTGGGCTAGGGCGGTGAAAATTAGCCAGAGTTCCCGATGCTAATCACTATCTAACAACTCCTGGAAATTGCAAGTGGGTGGCCCAAGTGAGGACAGATTGGAGTCAGCCATGATGCTTTCCACAGTTGAACAGTATGCCAACTGAGCTCAAACATGAAGACTGGCCACTTAGGTGAAGTCCCAAAGGGCTGCTGGAGCTCATGGAACTCTTTCTGCAACAAGAGTTGACATGTTCAGGAGAGTAAAGAATAAAATTCGTAAAACCAGAACTCCACAACATCGCTGCAACAAATAACTTTTCTTCATTGGGACTCAAACCACTTTAAAGCTTAGAGGATATCTTAACCTGAGATGATGAATTCAAGAAAGAACTGCATCTCATCCTTGTGAAGATTTCCAACTGCTTCCTGAATTTCAGAAGCACAGCCGAACCTACTGGGTATTTCCCAAATGTGTAAAAGGAGTGGGCTTTATTTCAATTACATCGGGGACAGTTAGAACAGAATTGAACTGACTCTTGTTGTGGGGTGGGGTTGAATCCTATATCTGTCAAGAAATTTTATGCATGAATGAGGATTTTTTATAACTTTAGACAGTGATATATTTTTGAAACCCTTTGAAGCAAGTTCTCCTGGTAATGCTGGGTGTATTCACTGTTTAAAAACATTTGCAAAATCAACCATAATGGATTGAACAATACAGAAGGATATTAATCATAATGCTTTGCAACTGATTTTCAAAAAATTCTTGTCGGTTTTCTTCCCTCCTCTACCCCCGGCAATGATTCTTGCTTATGGTTCCTCATGCATGTGGCCATTCTTCATGCGTGAGCCTTGATGATGATTGTTGGCAAGATATTCAACTGTGTGGGATAGCACAGCCACGCTCAATCCTGTCCTTGCCCAATGTCCACACACACACACATCCTTCTAGCAGGGGTCGCTGGAGAGTGATCAGGATTGGGTACAATGGCCAATTTTCCTCTCCCTAACCCAGGTGCAGTGGGCCACTTGTAGCCCCCCTGTTGACCCAGCTGAAAGAAAGGAGGAAGAAAGAACTTGCATTTGGATAGTGCCTATCATGTCCTCAGGACAACCCAAAGTACTTTGCAACCATTGAATTATTTTTGAAGTATGGTCACTGTTGTTTTGTAGGCAAATACAGCAACCAATTTCACACAAGGTCCCACAAATAGCAATGAGGCAAATAACCAGTTAAATCTGTTTTGGTGCTGTTGGTTGAGGGAGGAATGTTGGCCAGGACAACTCCCTGCTCCTCTTCGAAAATGTTCTGTTACGTTCACCTGAAAAGGTAGGTGGAGCCTCAGTTTCACATCACATCCAAAAGAGACACCTTTGACAATCCAATCTCTTAGTGCTGCACTTAAGTGTCAGCCTAGATTGTGTGCATGGGTCCTTTAGTGGGGCTCGAGTCCCAGAACCTTATAGGTGCGAGTGCTACTACTGAGCCAAGCTGACACAAAGTTAGCTAACTCAGCACAGAGCAGGAATTGAACCTGGGACCTTCCTTGTTTATATGGGTCAGTATTTGCTGAACTCCGTAACTAATGATGAGTGTCTTTTTTAGGTAGATGGGTTGGAGAATGGTAGATGGAATTTACTGTCGATAAACAAAGATTTGGGTGGGGTTATTAAACATTCACTGAAAGTCAACTGTTGTCCAAGAGAAAATTCAGTCCTAGAATTAATCCTAAAGCCATTTGATTGTAGGTTTAAACTGATTATTTTAACCCAGTGTGACTCGTTGATGCCACATTTGTGCATCTTTAGGCAGCCTGCCTTCAAAAGGAAACTGATGCACTTGATATTGCTGAGAGATGACAGGAAGGATGAATCCAGGACTCAAAAGTTACAGTATTGACCTTGTTACATTTCTCCTGAAACCTCTCTTTCTTCAATGAGAACAAGTCATTTTAAAATGCTGAAAAGCGTGTAATCAGGTTAATTTAATTTAAATTGTGATTACAGAACGAGAGGACAGAAATACAAAATTCTGAAGTGAAACTAGAGATTAGATCGACTTTTTCCCCACTGCAGAGCAGTATGTAATGTGGAACAGACTCTGATCAAAAACAGCAAACGCTAAATACTAAAAAGGAGCTGGCTGAATATCTGGTTAAGGATGGAATTGATGGTTCTAAGAGTAAGTATAGGCCTAGATGGTCAAATACTGCAGGGAGCCCAATGATTCCAGTTCTCTTGGGACCCATGGGGATTTCATCTGGAATGTAGCTGGTCAGAGTTTGAGTAATGTAGATTGTAACATTGCATTGGTATCCTGGAGTTCTCTATTTTGGGCATGAGAGGAATTTGAGTTTTCTTTTGAAAGTTTTACCTGCAGCTGAACTTAAGTTGAAGAGTTCACAAAATGAAAATTGTGTGTAGTCTCTTGGAAGGAAGGAGCCCAAACACCCTTTAATAATTTCTTGCGTTTTTATGCTGTGTTGCTTTGGGTTTTTCACTGCATTAAGTTGTTTCTATTCTGCATTCTTATATTTTATTCTGCATTGGATTTTACAATGTGCTGTGTTGGATTTTGCGCTACATTGTAAGGATTCTGCTTTGCATTGGATTTTGTGTTGTGTTTTATGCTATGTTGCACTGGGTTTTACGCTGCTTTGCGTTGTTCTACATTGTGATAGGTTGAGTTTTTATGTCGTGTTGTGTTTGGTTTTACGTTGCATTAGGTTTTTGTGGTGTTGAGTATCATGCTTTGTTGGGTTGAGCTTTAATGCCAATTTGTGTTGGATTTTCTGAACGTAGCATTTGGTTTTATGCTGCGTACTATTGGGTTGAGTGTTGTGCCGTGTTGGGTTTTACCCTCTTTGGGTGTTTTGCTGAATTGTACTGAGTTTTTAATACCAAGTTGTGATGGGGTTTAGCTGTTAGGCTGAGTTTTTATGCCAACTTGCATTTGATTTTATGTTGCGTTGTGTTGAGTTTTATTTTGCATTACGTTGAATTTTATGCTGCATGGGGTTTTAGGCTCTGTTGTATTGGGTTTTAGGCTCTGTGTTGTATTGGGTTTTACTCTGTATTTTGTGTTCTGCTACATTGGGTTTTGCTTTGCACTGCATTGGGTTTTTATGCCATGTTGGGTTTTATGCTGCATTGTGTTTTTTTTACGATGCACTGCACTTTTTATGCTGCATTGGGTTGTTACGCTATGTTGTATTGATTTTATGTTGACTTCCTGTTGCATATTCTCTAGATGGATTTGGAATTTGGTAAAGTGGAGGTTAAATAACTTGGGATTTTCAAATGTATTTTGTCAGTTAATTGCACTTTTTAACATCTGAAAAGTCTTCGTCTGGCAGTTTGTGAGGAAAGTCAATAAATAATGTGGAGAATACTTGTTGCTATAACCTCATCCTGTTCAGCAATCTGAGTGCAAAAAGTTCAGCAGTATTCAATTTAATAAAGAATTTTTCTCATTAGTCAGTATTTAGTATTGTTTATAGGAAAATTGGGCTTGTTGGTATACGTGATACCCACAGACTGAGGTGGCAAGTTGCCAATTCAGATGTTAATGTAGATTGGCTGGAAATTCTTGAAATAAAGATGAGGTGACTTTCCGACCTCTTTAGGAGGTTGTCCGAGGATCACTGGACTCGCTCAACATTATTACTAAAATGCACAGGAAAGCGTGATAAGAAATGAGTGCATTTACTATTATATACCTGGCGCAGAAAGGAGTGGAAAGTGCTGCTTTTGCAGGGGGTTCTCCCATTTATCTCAAGGGGATTAGAATTCAAAAGTGAGGAGGTAATGCTTCAGTTGCACAGAGTCTTGGTCAGACCCTATCTGGAGTACCACATTCAATTCTCGGCTTCGAGCCTCAGGAAAGATATATTAGCCTCGGAAGGCGCAGATTCACCAGGATTATAGCAGGGCTTAAAGGGTTAAATTATGAGGGCAGGTTGCATAAACTTGGCTTGTATTCCCTTGAGTTTAGAAGGTTGAGGGGTGATCTAATTGAGATATTTAAAATGTTTAGGAGATTCAGCAGGGTAGATAAAGACAAACAAATTGCTCTGACTCGTGAGATGCAGCTGCTTGATGCACCCCCAGGATCATTGTGGGCCACAGTCCGATGTCTTAGGGACTAGGACCTCATTATCAATGAGAATTAAATACTTTTCCAGTTTTCTCCCCTTTTCTGAAGACGTTCACTCGTTGCCGGACTATGGTTCTGACTTGCCAACAGCTGTCTAGTATCTTGCCGAAGTAAAAGTATTTTAGGCTTGACTCTAGACAGTGAGTGTTGGCAGGTTATTCAGCCATGGAGGTATCACAGCCAGGTCCGAGTCACTCTTCACCTGAGATGTGCACACTTTTTAAAGAGGTTACTGGATAGTGATCGAAGTGGAAACCATGGCTGATTTTTTTTTCATCCCTTCTCTTGAGCTCAATCCCCACCGTCTTCCTGACTGAGATCAGCTAACTCAACACAGAACAAGGATCAAATCTGTGACTGTTCTAGTTTCTATGGGTACTATGCCAGGCAATGCATTTACCCATCTAGCCATGGGAGCACCCCAAATGGATTTGGATATTTTCAGTGTCTGGCCATTTTTCCCCCCTCCAACTTTTTTCCCTTCTCTACCGAAAGCACTGATTTGTGTTGAACTATGATTCCACAAGTGCTGGCTGCCAAAGTGACCATTATTTTTGTATGTCAGCCTAGACAGTGAGTGTTGGAAGTCTGTACAAGCGACAGCCAAACTTGATCTTGTCTTAATCCGCTATCCAAACACCGACTCTTTCTAGCTGGAGTCATTTGATAACCATCAGGAGTAGCAATCTGGCTGATTCTTCCCCCCCCCCCCCCCCCCCCCCCACCAACCACAATCTCCGGAGCACTGAGGCCATTTGTAGTGTCAATTATTGCCACCCCAGCTGAGATCAGCTAACTCTGCATAGACTGCGAGTCGAATCTACGATCTTCTGTTTTTTATGGCTATAGGTAACAGACCATTGGGGAGCAGAACGTCTATCCGCAACTCACTGTGGTTCCTCTTCACCTGTTTTCTTTCCTGCACTCTTATTCTCCTGGGTCATTCAGAACTGATAACTTTGATTCCAGTAGGAGAACAATAAGGCTAGGTTTTTTGTCGTCCCCTAATAAATCAAACCATTATGTCAAGACAGAGCGGTTTTCCTCCATCCACAAAGAACTGAAGCTATATTTTTGCATCCTACTGCTTCCCCAAGCAGAGCTTTCTGCATTAAAAGAGTAACCTCAATTTCTTCTTCCCCATCCCCAACCCGATCCCAGAAAAAAAACCTGTTGAGAATGAATTGGTGTATAAATGTGACCTGAAATCAGAGGATGAATCTCTTGCTAATCATATTTGCAGCACCTGTTGCGTCTATAAAAAGGGCTTAAGAGTTTTAAAGTCTAGCTTGTGCAGAATGCCTAACGGGAGGGTTAGAATCATAGAAAGGTTACAGCATGGAAGGAGGCCATTCGGCCCATTGAGTCCGCGCCGGCTCTATGCAAGAGCAATCCAGCTAGTCCCACTCACCCGCCCCATCCCCGTAAACTGAATTCAATGGTGAGATTTGAACTCACATTCTTGATTAATCCAAGCCTCTGCGTTGCTAGTCTAGTCACATACCCACTACACTACAATTTCTGCATTATTTATGTTTATGCCATTTTTCAAATCACTTCAATTTCCAGGGGATTCTCATGTGTACCTGTTTGAGAAATGCTACAAGAAAAAGCTCCTCTACACACCAAGAACTCTACCCTGAGAGGAGATTCTTGTCTCAAGGAAGAATGCAGATGAGGGCACTCTGCTGTCAATCATTGGGCATTGATTTATTCACTAAAGAGCAATTGAGATCCATGACTGCCTATGCTTGTTTAAAAGAATCCCATGCTACAACAGTGAGCTACATTAAATATCCTGTGTGGGGTTTACTGCCGTCTCTAGGGTAAAATTTAGAGGTGTGTTTCTGTAGACACATACACAACATCTGAGTTCATACATGTTACCTTCCCGATAGCCAGTGAGGTTTTTCATTTGTACATCTTGATTTCCAGTTGTTGGGTGCTGTTTATCTATCTGATCTCAGTAGCTTTACTCCATGGGTTTCTCCCGGGGTTGGTATGTATTGTATGCTTCTCATTGATGTATGTGGACCTCTTGCTGCAGACTCAAGCCAGGAAGTGACATCATAGTTTCTAGTGTTACTAGGAAGATTCTAATTGTTTTAATTGTTGCTTTTGTATTCTATCTGTGTCTGTAAGGTGCCAGTCTTCGATTCATTTGGATTTGAAAAGAGAGAACCCTAAAATGTCTTTGATCGCATTGACCCTTTCCTTCTCCCTTCCTGCAGCAAAAATCAGAAATGGTGTTATAGTGCAATCCGGTTAGCACAAGAGCACCAAACAAATGGGCATGCATGATCATTGGGAACCATGAATATTCTCTGTGCATGAAAGTGCCGTTAAACCTCAGTTTCCTCAGTTCTTTAACGTCAACCTTATTTGAAGTTCTGTGTCTAATGTGGGTATGTAAAAATATAAAAAAGACTCCTTTACAGGCAATCATTTCATCTTACAGATAAAAGTTTCCATACTGCCTTTTACTTATTCCCAGCGTGGGAATTCCCTGCTAGTGCAGGCCTGATGCCAAACTCCCAATGCCCTGAAAACATCTGTTAATTGTGTGCATTGGGGAGGGGATGGGATTTTTCTGTAACTCATTTAAAAAAAAAAAATTCTAAGGTACATATTGAAAAGTCCTTGTCATAAATGCTCTTTATGTTGTAAAATCATGTAATGTGATAGAGATACAATACACTTTAACTAGACTGATTTCTAGAAAAAGAACCAATGAGTGGTTGGACTATGTAACCTGTGAATGTTACAAGTATGATTGAGACATTCTGGCCATGTCATGCTGGTTCTGTCTACCTATGTTATATGCTTTCTCTATTTTACAAATGCCATATGTGGGTATGAAGGAAGTAACACCACATCTTTCTTCGTCTATCTGTGTTTTATAATGAAGACTGTGACATGGCTTAGAAAGCACAAGGTAGTAAACAGCTTTCCAATCCAATTTTGAATTGGTCTACCCAGGGATCATCTGGTTTGTCGCTTTTTGGGGATAAGGCAGGGGAATGGGACTAATAGGATAGCTCTTTCAAAGAGCCAGCACAGGCACAATAGGCCGAATGGCCTCCTCCTGTGTTGTACCTACTATGATACAATGAACACCTCCCAGCCCCGCACCCTGGACCACCAAGAAGGGCAAAAGCAGCATTATCATGGAACACCGTCACCCCCAAGTCGCATGCTATTTTGACTTGAACGTGTATCATTCCTTCATCGTTGGTAGATCAAAATCCTGGAATTACGTAACACCATCATGGATCACCACAAGGACTGCAGCAGTGCAATCTCATTACTACCTTCTCAGGGCAGTTAGGGATGGGTACAAAATGCAGCCTTGGCAGCATCATCTGCATCCCGGAAATGAATTTTTAAAAAAAATAATTTTGAGTTACCATCTCAGATTTGCTTCTAAGTACAGAAGTAGTGTCGCATGTACAACAGAAAAACTTCTCTTTCTATTTTTGAAATTGTTTCCTTCCCATTGTTGATTTGTTTCCCTTTTCTCCTTTCCCCTCCAATTCCATAGGGTCTGATTCTTGCTGGAGTCCAGTTCCACAGGTCTCCTCTTGTACCTCACCCAGATGGCTATCCTTCCTAAGTCAGCCTAGCCAGTGAGTGCGCAGGTTATTTTACTATGGAGAGCATCACAGCCTAGCCTGATCCTGTTCTTGTTCAATGTTTGCACATGTAAACTTTCCAGCAGGGTTCACTGAATAGTGATCAGGAACAGGAACCTTGGTTGATTTTTTGTTTTATTTTTTCCTTGCCTCCTCCTCCCAAAAGTTATGGGGTGCTCAGGCCAGTTGCAGCACCCCCACTCCTGGCCCTGAAATCAGATTACTCAGCACAGGCCAGGCATTGAACCTGTAATTTCACAGCACACGATACATTAGAAAAGCTTTTCTGTAGGCTTGGTCAGATGCTTTACACAGAAACATGATTTTTCCCTGCCCTTTTCTCTTAGGCTCCTATCCCTCTCCAAAGGCTGGAGCCACGTTAGTTGTGTACAAGGACCTTCTCGTGTTGTTTGGAGGCTGGACCAGGCCAAGCCCCTACCCTCTGCATCAACCCGAGAGGTTTTTTGATGAAATACATACCTACTCACCCTCCAAAAACTGGTAAAGAATTCATCATTGTTTAATGTACTACTATATTTCTGAGACATTATCTTAAAGCTAGAACTTAATGAAAGAACTGTGCCAAACATCATTCAACTTAAGAGAATGTACTTGTTTTCCTGGTTTAGATAAATCTAGTAATCAAGTAACTACGGCAAAACCCTCCACCCTGCCTATCTTAATTACAAGTTCGATTCACTGTACGTGACGGCACTGCTACTTTTGGCTTCCTTGGCAAATCCCTTTTCCTGTTTGTGCTTAAAAATGTATTTAATAAAAGTGTTCAAGCACAAACTCAAACTGAGGGAAGAGTAGAGTTAAACACAAGTTCATGGTGTTTCCCTGAAGTAAAAATAAATTGTTACGCAGCAACGCATCCAGGGAGCCTTCCTGGAGGCAAAAGATTCAGTGCTGCCATGTACAGTGCATCCCACATGATTGGACAAGTGGATGTAGGTTTTTGCTATAGTTACCGGATTATTTTAAGCACAACAGGAAAATAAATTATAGAGTGGGGGAACCTAGGAAGTCATACATATAGAGAAGGGTTGTCTATCAGGGAGTGATATCACTTTGTCACAGTTTGGGTTTCTTTTAGGAACTTCTGCTTCTAGTGACCATGGACTGATCTTGGAGACCTTAGCTCCTCTTCACTAAGGAGGGGAAAATTAGTTTTTAATCTGGCAGCAGATCAGTGTAACAGATGCACAATATATCTTACCAACTAAGTGCTGCATCTTCCGTCAACGGAGAGCTTCCTGAGATGGGGCAGCTCTGGGTCCTATTCCAGGGATGTCAGCCACCTTCCAGTTCCTCATTAAGTGGCCGTTCTTCATGTGTGAGGCTGAACAGTAAGTGTTTCCAGGCAGTGAACTGTGGAGGCACCTGAGCCCAAATTAGTCTTTACCCAATAATTTGCAGCAGCGTTCACTTAATAGTATCTGGAACTCTCACTGATTCTCTTCCTAGCTTGGATGCACTGAGTACCATTGTAGCACCCTAGCTGCAGCCCTGGTTGAGATCAACTAGAGAGAAGTGCTTTTAATATCCCTTTGCCGTGGTTTGGGGAATGCCTGAACATGGGATTGGATTGTGAATGTGCTTCCGTGTTCTTTTGAATAAATGTCGTCTTCTCTCTCTGAAGGTGGAACTGTATTGTAACAACTCACGGACCCCCTCCGATGGCTGGCCATTCATCCTCTGTAATAGGAGATAAAATGATTGTATTTGGAGGGTCGTTAGGCTCTCGACAGATGTATGTATTTATAACTTAAGGAATTTACTGGTAAATCAGACAAAAACTGTTCAGTGCTGAGATTTTGCAATGTTCAGATCATGCCCCTCCCTCATTTTTAATCCACCTACCAGGTGTGTTGAACGCACACTGTTCCATGGTTTATAAAGATGAGCAGACCTGCTCTTGAGCTGACTCCCAGAGGTTCCCAAGAGCTGCTTGAGGTGACGCACCTCATTTTTGACCCCTTTCTTTTGTGGGAGGGGCTATGCTTCACTCTCGGTGGCACCACTGACATTAGGAGGTTGCTGTGTGTGGAATCACAAGTATAACCTGCATCCTACAGCTGCAGATGGTACATTAGATCATCAATATGTCAGCAGTTGAGAAGCTTTTAACAGATGTCAGGATTTCTGGTGTGCTTTTAAAAGCTACTGGGAGAACTGTGTAGGGGGTGGATATTTGAATACAGCTTTAACCAATGTAACTCTGACCAGCTGCCTCGTATCATCTGGAGAATGTGGCAGTAAGCAAAATCATCGTTAAGGTTAAAAGGCATGTGTTGCCTCTCAGTACCCTTATTTTTGATCAGATTTAATGCTCTCAATTCAACCCTGACCCACACTCTGAATACAGTGATGCACTCTCTTGAAATTATGCAGTCAGTATTTAGATGCACAACAGGCCATCTAAACATTATACATTGTGCACATTCTGCTACCATTGACGTTCAGTGATCGTGTCGCTCTGACATTGTTGCATTACTCTTAATGTGGTCCCTATTTTTGCCCCATCCTGTTGGTAGTGTTGTCCTCTTCGGACTATTGCTTTGATCCAATATTACTTTGTTTCTCCTTTGCTTCTTCTGATTTACCCATGTATTGCTCTTCCTTTCTTGACCTTTGCATAATCTATTTCTCTGCCGTTTGTACTTCAATTCTTAACATGGGTTGAGCATTTTATGGCACCAAAGTTTGTGAATTTGAAGTCATGTTGCTTATTTCCGTCCTGACCTGTGCTGTTTTGACTTCCATTCAGGAGTAATGAGGTATGGATCTTAGATATGGAGCAATGGGCCTGGTCCAAACAGACAGCATCGGGTGGTATGCCCCACCCGAGGGGTGGGCAGTCCCAGGTGAGAGAGAGGCCTGACAATGGCGCTGCATTTTGTTCAGTTTGTGCTGTTTTCTCTTGGTGCAACGGGGAATATGCATTTGAGATGTGTTTATTTTGGTGCCACTGTGAGCCAAGTTTTGGTGCTGATTTATCAGGGAGGGACCAGGATACGCTGGAATATCACAAACTGTCTGAGGTTAAATATTTCCTCAACTGCAGAACTAATCCAACCCGAGTGTGGAATATTTAGGATTTTTCATTTTTCCCTCGATATGAAATGTTGTCCTAGTTAACTTGTAAGCTATTCCCATGTCTTTTTTTCATGCAAACAAGAAGACTTTTAATTACAACTTAAAGTATAAATATATAAATGTTTGACATGAGATGGCATCGTGAATTTATATTATACTGGATAGTAATTCAAGTCTATATTCAGGTGGCTTCATTCAGTTGGATAGTGCCGATGTAACAGGTTCTAAAATGACCTGACCATGACCTTGGCATAGCCTAGTTTCACTTCATTTCAATAAGAATGCCAGGAAGATTTTTCTTTTTGTTCTTAGTGACGCTTAATTTCTTTAATTTGTTTCCTTTTACTGTTTTATTCTTAACTTTTGTCCCTCCCATTTACTTTTCTTCCATTCTTGCCTTTCCACTGTTGTCTTTTCACCTTCTCGCTCTTGTTCTTCCATGTCTCTTGTTTTCTGACCCACATATGTTAGCACAGGTTCAATCTCTCAGATTTAGCACGCGCTGTCTTGTCTCTGCTAAAAATGATGAGTACAAATTATCATTGTTTTGAGACATTGCTGATAAAACAGATTGTTGTCTGCGTGCTTTCTCCTCTCTTTCCCAACCCCCCCCCCCAATCCCAATAAAGCAGGTATAGTTTAAAGTATGAAAGCGTCAGCTTTGGTTTAGTGGTAGCATTCTCACCTCTTGTCAGAGGGTCGTCTGTTCAAGTCCCACTTCAAGCACTTGAGCTCAAAATCTAGGCTGATACTTCAGTGCAGTACTGAGGGAGCGCTGCTCTGTCGGAGGTGCTGACTTTTGGGTGAGACATTAAACCGAGGCCCTGTCTGCCTCCTCAGGTGGATGTAAAAGATCCCATAGCACTATTCGAAGAGGAGCAGGGGAGTTCTCTCGGTGTCCTGGCCAACATCACTAAAACAGATTATCTGGTCATTACCTCATGGGACCTTGCTGTGCACAACATGTTGCTGTGTTTCCCTACATTACAACAGTGAAACACTTCAAAAGGACTTAATTGGCAGTAAAGTGCTTTGGGATGTCCTGAGTTTGTGAAAGGATCTATATAAATATAAGTTCTTTCTTACTAGTTTAATTATATATGCTGAATATTTCACTTCCGTGCTTTGATCCCTGTAGAAGTAAGAGAATTTCAAAGCTCCGGGTACCATACGAGTCCTGATTGCAGTGTTAGTGTGTGGCCATACAGTAAACACAGTTCTGCCTTTAATTCAAGTGGGTCAGTTTGTTCACACAAAGGAGCGTGCCCTATATTTTAAATTGTAAACAATTTTACAACACCAAGTTATAGTCCAGCAATTTTATTTTAAATTCACAAGCTTTCGGAGGCTTCCTCCTTCGTCAGGTGAACGATGTATATTTTAAAGGTATCTTTGGGAAGGAGCTGTCAATAGAACATGAGTAATGTAACCTCTGTGAGGTATTCACAAATGGACAATGACCTGAATTTAATATATTGTGTTTTTTAAAAAACTTTTATTCTAGATTATTATTGATCATGAAACTATCCTGATCCTGGGAGGCTGTGGCGGACCCAATGCAGTGAGTATCGGCATCTCCTGCCTAGACTAGGACTTCTGCTCCCGACCTATTGCTCCTTGAGTTTGGGCTAGTTACAACTGGTGCAGTAGCATTGCAGTGAGGATTTACAAAGATTGCTGTGTGTTAATTTGGGTTTATGATTTTCAGCTCAAACCAAAAAGCATTGAATGAAAATTCTCAAATTGGATTTTGCAAAATAGATAACTGGGAGGGGTGGGAGTAGAGAACAGAAAATACTACTTCTGATTCCAAGAAAAACAGCCTTTAAAACAATTACTTGATCCTCTAAGAAGTTTCAAGCTTTCTGTACATTTGGATATTCAGTGAATTAGTAAATGCAATGAGCAAATTTTGAATGGGTCAATAATGCAGAGTTTCCATGGCTGGCGAAGATGATTCAGTCATTTAGTTAAAAGTGAATCTAGAAAGAAAAATTCTTGACATATTGAGTTGTGAGAATGCAGAACACACTGCCCCAGAAGGCCTTAGATGCAGAATTGATTGAGTTGTTTAAAAGGGAGATAGATACTTGGGAAGTAAGAATATTAAGGGATTTGGAGATAGAACAGCAAATTGGGATTAAAAAGATTAAGAGCTGCTACAGCTAACAAAAAGATGGAGCAGGCTCTGTAGGCTGAATGGCTCTGCTTTTGCTAATATGTTTGTACTTTAACATATTAGATAAAAGCAGACGCACAGACTATAGCTCTGCGTAATCTCAAGCCCTGTTACTAATTCTGAATTTAAATTTAGTTTTGAGAATAGTAATATTTAAACCATTTTTAAAAGATTTCTTAAAAATAAATTTGGCCAAAAATAAACAAAAATGGTTGGGAGCGAAATCGAGTCAGGGACCCTAATAGTGATGTAAGCGTACAGTGCCATCAGCTTTGTTATAGATCTGTGGGCTACAGTATTATACTTAAAGATAGTTTACAGTCCTACTTTGCTGGCTTTTAATGCGTGACAGCATAAGTGCTATTTGATGATACTAGAAACAGCCATGAAAAGATATATTTGATTTCAGATTCTATTGGGATTTGTAGAAACCTGGAGAATGTACAGATTTTAACCAAACTTCTGCAGTGTCATCCCCTAAATAGAACATATGCATAGAATTGTGCATGTTCAACTTGTGCACATGTAAGGGGTGTATCTCAGTAACATGGAAGAACTGTATCCTATTTAAAAGGCTACACTTCAGTACTTTATGAATATAATCCTCCGCTTGATGATGAACTTGGTAGACTGCCCCCAGCTATGATGGTTGGGGCTGAGGGTGGTATGCGCTATATGTTAATTAATGGCTGATTGTGTCCACAATACTAAATGAGCAAGTCAGCATGCCTTTGTGTATACATTAACTTGTTGAATTGCTGTTCCGAAACAGCTGTTTAAGGATGCCTGGCTGTTACACATGAACAGGACCCCTTGGACATGGCAACAGCTAAAAGTGGAGAATGAGGAGCATGGGGCTCCAGAACTATGGTGCCATCCGGCCTGCAGGGTAAGACTTCACAATAAGTTTTTGTGTTAAACGTGGAGGTTAGATGGCTCAGCTAGTTAATCCCATGAGTAACTGAGAACAGGCCAAGAACTGGGTTTCATTCCCGATCTGTGCTAAGTTAGTTGATCTCAGCTGGGGTTGGTAGATCACTGCACTTCTGGGTTAACGAAGGGAAAATTAGCCACGGTCTTTGCCTTGGATTACAATGCAATGATCCCTGCTAGAAGTGCACATACTTCAGCATCAATGGTCAAGTCACTGTGGTTGAATAGCCTGCCATTACTCACTGCCTAGGCTCACACATGGAATGACCTCTTGGGTAATGTACTGAAGAATGACCTGCACCTGTGGAGCTGTACCCCAGCCAGGAGTCAGCACCTTGCGGAGAGATGGGGAAAATCGGTATTTACAATGCTATGGTGGCACCCTGGTATGAAACCAACTTTTATTGCAGCCATTCACTATCCTATCATGGTTGCTTTGCAAGAGATCACCCATTGACTTATCCCTCGTTGAGAGGGTATGAAAATCTAATCATGACAAGAACCTTCCACCTCTGACAGGGGTCAGTCTCTATATACACAAACTGATGCGTACCCTCCGTTTGAATTCATCATTCCTCACCATGAGCAACAGTTATCCAGATAGCTTTGGGATGGGAGGTGTGTTAATGCACTGCAGAAGTCTCATCTCATTTTCCATTAAACCTGGGTACTGTAAAAACCACAGCTCAATTTTTTTTTCATTTTCTAAAAGTCATTTGTTTTCTCTTGCATTATTCCTTTTTTTGTTCTTCTCCATAAGCTGCTGAAACGGAACAATCCGTAAAGCTTGGTCTGTGCGTTTCACTTTAAGGGGCAAGATCTCACTCTGCCTTTTTTTTGTACTGGTGCACTGGAAACAGTTTTTATTGGAGGTTCTAGTGTGTGGATGTTAAAGCCTTGTCTTGCTCTAAAGGACTAAAAGACCATCATATGATAGTTGTTTGTGTACCATGGGACACTTATGGTTATAATGTCATCTCTAAGCAAATGGCTAGTGAAAGGGATCTGCATTGTTTCTGCCTGGTGCTGCATGAGAAAAGCCTTCAAGATCATTCTAGATACAGACACTTCCCAAGCAAATCTCAAAAATATTCCTGGACAGCTTCCAGGTAGAACAATCCTCCAAATAATATTCAGATATATCAGCAGACTAACAATTCACTAGATCTGGTATCTCATTCAAACCCAGAGATCCTCTTGAGGTTTTGTCAGGTTAGAACCCAGTGACATGTAAAGGAAGCTGAATGAGGAAGAAATTGAGATTACCTACCTTGTAAAGTCTTCCTCGTTCTTTGAAAATGTCACTCGCTGCCCAGGCCCACATATGAACAATAGCCACTAGAGGCTGCCGGCACCTGTGGAACCATATTCCAGGGAGGAGTCAGTGCCTTCGAGAGGGGAGAAACCTGAGGAGAAGGGAAGCTAGAACATTTGAAGGTTTGTAAAGCAGCAGCTGCAGATGGGATGTATCTAGGAATATTCAAATAAGGGACAGTGGAAGTAGAGGGTGCAGTGGTGGAATGAAGGGTAGTTATCAATGGGAAGTATCCCAAGTTCAAGACTGAGCAACTGTGGTTCATAATAATGATTTTAATATAGGTATTGTAAATTGAACCTGAGTTTACACAGTTTGTGTAAGTAGTTATTTGTTATAAGTTATAAAAAAAAACTATAGGCCAGTCAGTTTAACCTTGGTGGTGGGGAAACTTTTAGAAATGATAATCCGGGACAGAATTAACAGTCACTTGGACGAGTGTGGATTGATTAGGGAAAGCCAGCACGGATTTGTTACAGGCAAATTGTGTTTAACTAACCTGATAAAGTTTTTTGATGAGGTAACAGAGAGGGTAGATGTAATGCAGGGCAGTGCAGTTGATGTGGTGTATATGGACTTTCAAAAGGCATTTGATAAAGTACCGTATGGTAGGCTTGTCATCAAGATTGCGGCCCATGGAATAAAGGGGGCAATAGCAACATGGATACAGAATTGGCCAAGTGACAGGAGACAGAGTAGTGGTGAACGGTTGTTCTTCCTAACTGAAGGGAGGTGTATAGTGGTGTTCCCCAGGGGTCAGTGCTGGGACCACTGCTTTTCTTGATATATATTAATGACTTGGACTTGGGTGTACAGGGCACAATTTCAAAATTTCCAGATGACACAAAACTTGGAAGGGTAGTGAACAATGAGGATAGACTTCAAGAGAATATAGATAGGCTGGTGGCATGGGTGGACATGTGGCAGATGAAATTTAATGCAGAAAAATGCAAAGTGATACATTTCAGTAGGAAGAATGAGGAGAGGCAATACAAACTAGAGGGCACAATTCTAAAAGGGATACAGGAACAGAGAGATCTGGGGGTATATGTGCACAAATCGTTGAAGGTGTCAGGGCAGGTTGAGAAAGTGGTTAAAAAGCATACGGGATCCTGGGCTTTATAAATAGAAGCATAGAGTGCAAAAGTAAGGAAGTCATGATGAACCTTTATAAAACACTGGTTTGGCCACAACTGGAGTATTGTGTCCAGTTCTGGGCACCGCACTTTAGGAAAGATGTGAAGGCCTTAGAGAGGGCGCAGAAGAGATTTACTAGACTGATTCCAGGGATGAGGAACTTTAGTTACGATGATAGACTGGAGAAGCTAGGCTATTCTCCTTGGAACAGAGAAGGTTGTGAGGAGATTTAATAGAGGTATTCAAAATTATGAAGGGTCTAGACAATAGATAGAAAGAAACTGTTCCCATTGGCGGAAGGTCAAGATCCAGAGGGCATAGATTTAAGGTGATTGGCAAAAGAACTGAAGGTGACATGAGGAAAAACTTTTTTACATGGCGAGTGGTTAGGATCTGGAATGCACTGCCCGAGGGGGTGGTGGAGGCAGATTCAATCATGGCCCTCAAAAGAGAACTGGATAAGTACTTGAAAGTAAAAAATTTGCAGGGCTACAGAGATAGGGTGGGAGAGTGGGACTAGCTGGAATGCTCTTGCACAGAGCCGGTGTGGACTCGATGGGCCGAATGGCCTCCTTCCATACTGTAACCTTTCTATGATTCTAGTAACCCTTTTCAAGGAGGTGAATAATCAGAGGCAACAATCGTCTGGCAAATTATATTTAATATTGAGCAGTGCATATTAGGGCTAAAAGTAGACAAGGTTGTTAAGTAGAAGTTAGAATCAGCAGCAAAAAAGTAATTGATAGTGTCACCACGTTATATGTGTTCCATAGAGTGCGAGGCTCAGCATGTTATACTGACACTTTATACAGCTGCATCTGTTCTTGCTGTAGAAAAGACCCCTAAAAGAGAAGATCATGAACTAAATGTTTAAATCATGAAGGGGATCCCTGAGGTGCTAGGTGGTATAGAGATTCTATATGTTAAATTGGAGGATGTGAATTTGAGCTAAGTATACCAAAGGAAGTAACTGCTCACAATCAGCATTAACTTACACACACCACAGCGAAAATGGATTATTTTGAACAGATTGCCACCCAGCACAATAACTATGGATTTGGCTAAATAGTCTTCCACCCAGCACAGTGACTGTGGACTCGATTGTACAGTCTGCCACTCAGCAGAGTGACTGTGGACTCGATTGTATAGTCTGCCACTCAGCACAGTGACTGTGGACTTGATTGAATAGACTGCCACCCAGCACAGTGACTGTGGACTCGATTGTACAGTCTGCGACCCAGCACAGTGACTGTGGACTCGATTGAATAGACTGCCACCCAGCACAGTGATTGCACACCAGGCTAAAGAATTGCAGATTGAAGTGAGGTTGTGGGGGGAAGGAGAGTGAACTTGGTGCTGAGGCAAGAAGGAAATGAAAATAATTTTCTGTAGTGTTGTCTAATCCATCGGTTGGGGGAGGCGGGGAGATAATTATGTTTGTGTAAAATTTCATTTTTTAAATGGGATTTGTTGTGTTTAACAGATTATTTTAAAATGTTCATGGTAAATATGAACAAGGTTGAGTAATCATTCTCATTTAATTTCTAGGTTGGACAGTGTGTGGTAGTGTTCAGCCAGGCACCCAGTGGTCGAGCCCCTCTCAGTCCCAGCTTGCATTCTCGCCCATCTCCTATCAGTGCCACACCACCAGCCCTCGGTGCAGAAATGAGAGAACATCGGTCACAGTCCCCAGTACGGAGTACCGAAGAAGTTCCGTGTGTGAATGGGCGCTGGGGTACATTGCGGCCAAGGACACACAGGCCGACAACATCTGGTTCTCGGGAAGGCAGCCTATCTCCAGCCAAAGGGGAGAGGTCACCAGTTTTAAATGGTGGGACGTTATCCCCAGGATCCTTAGCTGGTTCTTTGGACAGTCCAGTGCAACCAGGATCCCCTGTCACATCGGCTATGGTGGAGGGTTACGATCTTCGAGGTTCAATTGGAGGACTTCCGCATGTCACTAGGCAAAGTGCACCAATGGAACAGAAAGTAGATTCAGGATTAGATACATATAGGTCTCTGGACTCTGTAAACTGGGACTCAAAGCCCTCTTCCAGCAGCAACCATGGAGAAGAGGGAAATGGGACAAGTCCAGGAACTGAGATTAGTGTTGGGAATGCTCCAGAGCAGACAAATGGAATTCACACACCACCTCACATTACAAGTCTTTCTCAAGGCCCAGTCTCACCAGAAGCACTCCGAAGAGGACTGGAGGCCGTGAAGGATTTCTTACCACAAGGTTCAACGTCTGTTGTGCCATCTAGCCCAAGTTCAGCTCCTTTATCTGTGTTGCCAGGAAACCACGGTCAAAGTTCAAACAGTACTGATGTACCACAACGCCCTGGGCCCGCCCAGGCAGATGGACATACTCTGCCACCAATTGCACGCCGGTTAGGCCACCACCCACCTCAGTCCCTAAATGTAGGGAAGCCCTTGTACCAGAGCATGAACTGCAAGCCAATGCAAATGTATGTGTTGGATATAAAAGATGCAAAAGAGAAGGGAAGAGTCAGTTGGAAAATATTCAACAGTGGCTCAGTTGTAGGCCCGCCAGAAACCAGCCTCCACACTGTGGTGCAAGGCCGGGGCGAGTTGATCATTTTTGGGGGGCTGATGGACAAGAAACAGAATGTGAAGTACTATCCAAAAACCAATGCGTTGTATTTTGTGCGAGCTAAGAGATAATGCACCGCCTCAAGGTATTTCACATTGCCTGATGCACACCCATAAGCTGTGAATTCAAAAAAACATTTATCTGTAAAACTACTCTGGAAATGGTTTAAAGTTTGCTTGTTAAAACACAGATTTTACTCCATTCCAGTGAGTTTGTTACATTCGGACTGATCTGTCTTAATTTGATTCTTGCTATGTTCTCAAAAGCTTCTGCTGCCTTCAATACTGACTGGATAAGGAAATGGCGCGTGAATATTTCCACCCATTGCAGTAACTCGTGTGTCGTATGCTACAGGTTAGCAAACGTGCTTTAGCTAGGTGAGATCTTACTATAAACAAATGCAGCTGCATTGATAGTGGCGCAATGAGTCTATGGGAGTCTGCAGTGCCTGGTTTGAAGTTGCAGCTTATCAATAGGAGCTAATGCCCACTTCATTGAGATGGTTCATTTTGCGATTTCAATGTTTTGGTCGCAACCTTTAATCTGCTCAGTGAAGATTCTTTACCAGATCAGCTAATTGACATAAACCAAACACTCCAAAAATTGCACATGCTGACTCCAAAGCCAGTTGAGTTGATACATACATTCTGGTCAATGAAAGGTGCCGTATAGAATTTAAACTTTTTCTTTACTGCAGTTTATAAACTAATTTATTTTTAAAGAGAAACAGTGTAGCTGTTGTATTGAGAAAGAGAAGTATAGGCATGGACAGAATTGGTCCTTGTCACCGTGCCTGTCCCACTGTGGATGGGGGGGGCATTAAGCATGGCGTATACCTGTCCGATTATGGGGAGGGAGCACTAAGTCCTCATTGTACCTGTCCCATTGTAGAAGGGGGCACTAAGTCGTCAGTGTACCTCTCCCACTGCTTGGAGGGGGGAAGAGGCAGTGAACCAAGGAATGTTGGTGTTTCTGAAGTTGTTGTCTTAATGACCTTATGTAGAGATGCTTGAGACAGTTGTGGGGCTTACATCTCTCAAGTCTTTCGTCACCCAGCTGGTAAAACGGGATAGAGTGAATCCAAAGGAAAAGAGGTCTTTTTTGTTTCTGAAAACTGACTGAGTGTGGTAGTAATCAGAGAAACCTTGTGCTAATCGCTTACTACATGAAAGTCTGCCTGTTTTCTGACTTGGAAAGCTGTCTGCCTCATTTCAGTCCGGGCACAACAGGAGCTGGCGTTTCTGTATATTTTAATGGCTATATCAGGGAGCTAGTTGGTACAACTGTCATAGTTTAATCGAGAACCTCACACATCCCACCGGCTTCAATTAGCTTTTTTCAGTGACTAAAGGAACTTGTTAAGAGACATTTGCAGGAATTACATTTCTTTTCTGGTATTTTCTCCACCTTTCCCAGTCTATCAGTTAAGGCGATTTAACTGATGCCCTTGCTCATCCGTTCTGTATGGGCGTCCAGTTGAGCCATAAACAGCTTCCTGTTTTAATGAAATAATATTGAGACTTTTTTTTACTTGTCATATTACATGTAATTCCATCATCAGCTAAGTTAGAGTTTACTGCCAGTTATTGTCGAACTATGTTTCCAAGGCTAGGATCAGAATGAAGTTGTCGGGGGAAATGGGTACTGAGCTGCAAACTTGCAGCCGGGGAATTTTCCTGAACTACTTACTTTATTTCGCCATTATTTTTGTGCTGATTTTTCAATCTTGCACAGACTCCAAGACACTATCATTTGCTGACATTCTGTTGCAAGCCACAGTTCCCAGCAGCAACGTTGCTTTCGGGATTGCTCCAGTGCGTTGCACCAAGGAGTGGTGGGCTGTACCTGTAATTCCCCCACACACTGAGGTCCTAGTTCAAATGTGGCACCCTGGGTGTGTGTGTGTGTGTCCCTCTCCCTCTCCCTCTCCGCTCTCTCTCACACTTGATAGTAAGAGGAGAGGTAACAGCACTGAACCCCAGCTCTGGCAACATCCCACACCAGGCAGACTGTGTTTGAAGCCCATGAACACATGGAACAGGAGCTGTATTTAGGGCCGGAGGGGAGAGTAAGGCAGGCGTGAGCAGACCCCACAGTATTATGAGTGCCATTGCCTTGGAAAGTAGGACAGTTTGTGGTGTAATGCACTGTTCTTGCACCATAGACTTCACTAATTGTTCAAATCTAACTAAGTGTTGATCACAAAGGGTGGAAGAACTTGTGTAAGATTTAGTCCAAGTGCAGTAGAAAGGAAGAATTACATCTTTCAAGACCACATGGCAGTAAATACAGGCTTTCAGACAAAGGTGCATTTGTGTGACCACATAAAGTTTATCTGGAGTCAGAAATATAGAGGAACTGCTTCCAGCCCTGCGCACATACACATGTACATGGCAGCTAATGGATACAGCAGTTCACATTGTAAACCTGCTTCCTGAGCTGTCTTTGTGCATGTGGTGGTTTGCAGTCTGCTGCAACCAAATGCGTCTTTATAATGCGTGACATTTTATATAATGTGACACAGTCTACAAAGACCTGATCTGATTTTTATGCTGTTTTGGTTTCTCTATGAATGCCAGATCCTTTAAATTACTGAACTGCATTTTTTTAAAAAAAGTGTTGACACTTGACCCTGAAACCAGAGAAATCTGAGCAGTCCCTGTAGCATGTAGGGAAGTCACTCTGGAGAGGGCTTTGAATGCTGTGATTTGCTGGAAGGTTTCGGCTGCAGAGAATGAATGCAGTGGTGCACTGCTGCCCAAGGCTACAAATGTGTTGAAGGCAGTAACAGGGCTTTAAATTGCACAGATATGGTCCTTTTGCCAGACCTGCTGCTTTGATCTATTTTCTACAGATTTTAGTTAATGTAAGGATGAACTAAAATGCTGCTCAAACTCAAAATCAAGTAAATGTAGCTGGTGAAAAACTTTTCACTTTTTGATGTGCTCCAGGTATATGACAAGACTGTTGATATGTCGGTACATATCTGGTGAATCCTTTTCATGCCTCAATTCATTGAATTCATGCCCTGGTTTGATGAGGTTTATGGTGCAGATGTATTTTGTATTTGTGATTTTCCCCAAGTAAAACCACAGCTGTGGTGTTATTTATGTCAGCCTCTTTCCTAATCACCTAATCATATTATTGATTCAAGGAACATTAAATTCTATGCAATACTTTCATCCCCAAAAGTTAGCTATTCAAATCTGGTTCCAGCTTATCCTTCCACTGATTCCTAAACTTTTCTTTTATTATCTAACCCGTGTTATGCAGTTAATGTGTCAGTTGAGGGAGAAGGTAAGCGAGGTCTCTTTGCAGTCGAGGTGGTTCCAGGATGATATGCTGGTGATGGAAGTTTTGAACCAGTAAACCCTCTGTAGCAGAGTTGGTAATCTGATAGTTGAACCAGGCAGGTCCACAGTACTCCAGGGCATTGTTGATGATTGACCAGCCTTTCTCACTATTGGGACCTGATTGGGTAGATCTTTGTTGGGGGTTGGGATTTTTCCCACTGATCTTCAGAAAACCCTTATGGCCAGGGTGGTCCTGCACAAAGAGTGGGAACCTCTCTAGTACTCCATGCTTGCGAGTTGTGCAGTTTTAGCTAGTTACGCTGCAGCAAATATCCCTGTATACACTTGAGGGCCCTTAATCTTTTGCTCTGCCAACCTGTGCCTAAGCTCTCAGGATTTGGATAAATGAGGTGTGTTTCTAAGGGGAGAATGTGTCCACATCATTTTGGACAAACAGACTCCACAGGTGTAGTTTGGTTCAGAGACTCAATTATAGTAATGGGTTTCCCTGTTTCAGACACCTGGCTGTATTGGTATCCTGACTATCGGTACATAGCCTTTCCATTTTGCATGTCTGACCTGTCCGAGTGGCCTGATTTCAGTATGGTTAAAAAAAACACTTGGCCATTTAACCAATTGTTTTTGGAGACTACCTAAATATTGTCTCTTGCTTCTTGCGATCAGTTGCTGCGATCAGTTGCTACCATGAGATCTGATGATTTCACATATTCAGCTGTTGTGAAACTCAACATCAATACAAATTTGTACAAAACAATTCCAAACACTAGAGGGAAGTTGTGATGTTACTTGAAGCCTGTGAGCTCTTTATTCAGTGACTATTCTTGATTCCCTGTGAACGTTCTGCCCATCGATATATTAAACAGAGCGGTTAAGGGCCGCATTGGTTTCTTTTTCCTCTACCAATTTTAATCAAGAATGCAAACAGGAAGTATTTTCTCTGGTGTACGGGTTTATCTGTCAACAATTTAAATTGTTGTGCCACCTTTGGCTTCACAGCTTTGCTTAATATAATTTTTGCTGCAGTTTAAAAAAAAATTCCTGAATTTTGTGCTTGTCAACATTAGAGTGGACCACTTTCCATTTTGGACACCTAGCTCGCAGGTCAGGTACAGCACGGGTACCCTCTACATTGTCCCAGCCTCAGAAGAGCACCCCCAATTACACCAATATAGTAGTTTTCCATTACCCCAGTCAGGATTCTGTGGCCTCTCTGAATGGGATTGTCAACTTACTGACGAAAGGCAGTTTCTTTTGCTGTATACCATTGCCTACTTGGAATGGCCAAACTTATTTCATATGGCACCTTTATAGCCTGCAGATATTGGGAGACTTACTCCATCAGCCTAGGACCTAAGATGAAAGGTCAGTGACTGACCCTGTGCACCATCCAATCCCCCTCTTTTTGCAAAATGTAAGGTTTACTATCCTAGCAGATTTAGGGAGAGAAATCTGTTTAAAAAAAGAACTTACATTTAAATAGAATATTATAATGTCCTCAGGATGTCCCAAAATACTTCATATTCCAATGAAATACTTTTGAAGTGGAGTCACTTGTTATGTAGGCAAAGACAATTTGCACACAACAAAGTTTCACAACTTTGTAAATGAGACAGATGACCAGTTAACTTGTTTGTGTTGGTGGTTGAGGGATGAATGTTGGCTGGACTCTGGAAAAACTTCCTGCTCTTTGAATAGCACCATGGAATCTTTAACATCCACTTAAAAAGGCAGACCTGGCCTGGATTTAATGTCTTGTCTGAAAGCTAGCAAGACTGATAGAGCAGGCTCCCTTGGTACTGCATCAAAGGGTCAACTTAGATTAAGAAGTACTCAAGACCTGATCAACTTTTAGTTACAAGTTTAGTATGTTCAATGTTAGGGGCTGGGACCAGCTGTATTTTTTTTAAAGCTTGTTACCTTTTTCATGATTCAGGAGTTTATGCAGTGTTTGAAGCAAGTGATAAAGTTCAGAAAAATTTATTGGGAATTTAATTTCAAAATGTTCCTTTTTATTGTTTATATTTACCTCCTGGGCTTGTCAAACAGCAGGGTGGTCTCTGGTAGCAACATATGTTACGTTTAACTATTCTGCATGAACAGAGGGGATTCCTTTGGGACTCAGTTATCTGCACAGCCTCTGAGGGCCTTGTCCTGGGAGTTGTCACTGCTCTCTGTCCCTATAGTAATGATTTTTAACCCCTGAGATGCAACTGGCAGTTTGAGTAGAGCAGGAATTCTGAACTTGCAGTGAACAAACCAACTTCTCTATTTTTCATACAGAATGTTTGTGTAAGTATGAATTATAAAATTAATTTGAAAGGAGGGAATCTGAGATTTCAGCAGAACTGCTGGGCAAGTGAGGGAGAGCAGTTTCCTGACAGCAACAACCAGGTCATCAGGCACTGAAACACAAGGGGTCTGCTGCTGCCACCTGCTGAAATATAAAGATATGAACTTTTTTGAGCAGCAGTGAAGGGTCTTACACTGGATCTTTTATAGCTACTGTTACAAATTGTTCTAGATCTCTGATTCTCTTGTGTTTTCCTCGCTGTGTCCCTTATGGCTGGTTCCAAAGTATCTGTTTGATTTGTCGTCATTTCTTTCCAGCATTACCAAAATGATTTGCAGTAACCTACTTAATGCTATCTAGCTTTCTTCAGCAGTTTGATTAAATAGCTGGAGCTGCAGTTAGAATTGAGATTCCCCCCTCTTTCCCCTACCCCCACAGATTGCCTGGCACTAGAGTAATGCTTAGGTACAAATCCAACACATTTATATTTTTACAAAATGGTGGTGTGTAAAACAAAATTGGCATTCAACACTCTTGTATTAAGATTCTAAATTTGAAAGCCAATCTTTTTCAGTGGAAGGAAAAAGTTTTAAAATGATCTGGACAAATTCCGACAACAGTCAATTTAATGTGAGCCAGTAGAATTTTGTAAAACTTGCTTCTGTGCTGAAATTACTGTTGTGAGGAATACAGGTGATTGAATCAGCTTTGGAAAGCTGTACTTAAACCAGGTTTCTTCCCCTCAGAATGACTTCTGTTCATATCAGAAGCTTCCATCTCTAATACAGTGGTCTTGTGTGAAATCTGCACAGCATTCCTACACAGATGCACCAGTAGCTTGTGTTATGGGCTGAGTAGGTGCATTGCCTGAGTCCATGAATTAGAGTGTAATGGAGGTGTTTTGTAAAACTGTTTGAACCAACCTTTAATTAAAAAGATATTGTTTAAAGAAAGAATGGAATTATTATTGCTGCTGAGCAGAGTACTAACCTGACTGGGTAGTCATAATACTTTGTGCATCTGAGCCACACAGACAGGAAGGTCCCAGGTTCAATTCCTGGTCTGTTCTGCGTTAACCAATCTCAGCCAGATTAACAGTAGGAATGTCAGCACTGGCCTGGGTTGGGGGGGGGGGGGATGTCAACCAGGGTTCTTGCTCCTGTTGCTACATGGTGACCCCTGATGGAAAGTGCATGTGTGTGGAAGTTGGTATGAGTACAGGATCCAATTCAGTTGCGATAGATATCCTTCATGATTAAATAGCTAACACACTCTATTTAGACTCACATATGCTGAATGGCTATTTGCGTAAGTTACTAGAGGATGCCTAGCCCTTGTGGAACCTGTAACCCAGCGAGGGTCAGCATTGAGAAGAGGGGGGGAAGGAAGCATCAATATGATATTTAGCAGATGAATGTCTGTCCTATGATTACCCTCCGCAGATGGAAAGGTGGAGATCGTGGCAACTGCCTTGTTGATAATTAATGTTGGATGCGACCCTTCACCTCCCACAATGTTTATATCCACTCCAAGCTACTCCAGTTTTCCCCAATTATCAAGTAAACTTTAGCTGCTTGTCGAACATTCACTGGAATAGTAAATTGATTTTGGTCAACCTCTAAGGTGTAATGGCCTTGATGTCCTTTCATGTAGAGGAAAGTTTGAGAAGCTGCCTCATCTTACACCAGTGAGCAGATGACGTACTGTACTTGGCAGAGGACAATCATGATGGTTCCTGATGCCGAGGGCTGAAACAATGGAGCTTTTTCCCAGAAGGTCAAGTTTTGCTTTTCTTGATTTGATACTTAGAGCAGCATGGATTTTTCCAGTGGCTGAACCCCAGCCAAAGCTTTGTACAAGCAGGTGATTTTGGTAGTTCTGATCTGAGATTTCTTCAGTTGTATCAGTAATTGTTTGGCATTTCATCATTGATCTCAATCAAAGCAGTTTGCACTGAATCTTCAGTCTATGTCAAAACCATCTCTGAAGGGAGGCTTGTTTGAGTTGATGCAAGATCAGGCCATGAATCTGATTTGACAGCAAACCTGTCAGCCACAGACTGTCTACAGACAACTTAGTTTGTCCATTTAAGCAACCAGTTATCATTAGTGAATCTCTGATCTCCCTGTAGATGTATAGACTTGATTAAAGGAGTTCTTCAGTACAAGTACTGAGAAATCCCTCCTTGTTAAGACACTTTTTAAAAAAAAAAGTACTATGTTCTGCAACAGCCATTGCAACTGTAAACCAGCAGACTGCATCACAGTTGATGCCCTTGTCAAAGAGATCATGCAGTTGGATTTTTTTTTTGTGGGCAATTCCCTCAAACCATTTGATAAGATCAGTTAGCATCCAGTGTTGACTCAACGCTCAATAACATGTTTTGCTTCTTTCTTGGGCTGTAAAACAGGCTTCTTAGTCCCACTATGTTGGAGGTTACAGACAGACCCTGAACTTTATGCAATTGCAGAATATACAAGTAGTGTGCCTGGTAGATTGGCTGGAAACTGTACACCTCGTGCAATAAAGGGAAGCCATGGCAAGTTACTGCAGTTCCATATCCATCAGAAGCTATGCATACAAGGTCTTTTTTGGATACTCATGTTCCTCATTTAACTGCCTGGCATTAACAGCTTTAAGACTTTGAAACCAACCTAAATCTACCTATCTGAACAACTGGTGTTTTTGAGCAGGTCCTCCATATATTCTAACAAATGAGAAAATCTCTGCTACAGTCAATACAAAACCTGTTATTCATGGGAGCTCATGTCACACCTCTTGGGGGCTAGTCATACTTCAAACCTTACAGCAAGAAACACTGGTGATTGACACTTCCCTAACTAGAGGGGTGAATGTTTCCTGGGCAGATGAGCTCAGGCTAGGCCATTTGTGTCCTTCTATAAATATGGCACAGCTACAGCCAGCACTCAAATCACTCTCTTCCATAGTGTAGGCTTATTGAGTACTATGAAAATGTACCCACCTGAGTGCATGTTGAGTAGCATCAAGAACCTTTTCCTACAAGGCTACCTAGACACAACTTCTTAAAACTGGGAACTTGATGTTCTGCTGATGGAACTACAGCAATCTCCTTAGATAGTTTGTTAATATCATAGCAGAACAAATTCTTCTCTGCCTCACCAATATCTTTTCTGATCTCAAGGGTACTTAAAAGCTATGAATGGAGCCAGCTCTTCCGGCTTAATTGGTCTTGTGCTAGCTTTGGAACCCCTGGTTCAGAGACCCCAGAACTCAGCATACATCAGTGCATCGTAAGGGATTAATTTTGTTGCAAGTTATACATCAAACCTCAACAACATAATTTGACAAGAATATTTCAGTTTCATTTGTTACTAATGACAGCAAGGAAATATTGCACAAGTGAAGCTACAGTTTAACTTTCACCGAATTCCATGTACCACACCACTCCCAACTGAGAAGACTGCATGTAACACACTCTTGGACATTGGCCATACTGAGGTACGCCGGATCTCATGGGGGTGCTACATCAGGTTATTCCTCCTTCTGTTTAACAAGGTGCCTGCTATCTGCTCTGAACCTGTCCTGATTTAAAAAAGAACTGAGAATGGGAATCACAAGCATGAACTGATCCCATGCAGCATCCATCTGCTATACTGCTAAGGTTCCATGCCCAGCATTTGTCACTAAATTCTATCTGCTGCTGCATATGTAGAAGGTGAGGAGATGGACCTTTCATTTCTGCCGTCATAAAATCAGAAACCGCCGGAAGAATAGCAGAGGTCAAAGAATCCACAAACAGCATCTTCCTACAGGCAACTTTCTTTGTGAATATCTTTGTAATGAATGACACTGGGAAGTTTTTTGATAGGTTGACGTCCTTAACTAACCATGTAAAAATGGAATTGGCAGCTTAAATGTTCATCTTGGAAATCCTGAGTTCACGGTTCAAAAATTATATGGACAAAGTAGGTGGAATTGGGTTGTAAATCAAAGATTGTGTATCGTGATTTCACAAAATTTCTATCAAAAAATGATTGTTCTAAGAAGCCTGATGTAGATTTGGCTCAGGTAATTGTTTGAGTTGAGGCTCCTCAACTGGACCTGATACAGGTGAATTTCAGGGAGTGAGTTGAGTTTGATGATTGGCTGAAGACGTATTATGAAAAATACATTCATTGAAAGGCTCTGTTGGTAAAACATGGTTAGTTTGAGAGAGGAAGGGAGTCAGAGAAGTTGCGACACAAAACTCAACATCAGACAAATCCTCGTCAGATTTTCAGTCGTGTCATCGGTGTATTCTATTATCTTTTTCTTTTCATTTTCTCTCTTCACAGCCATTGACTGTGTCCTATAAGTAAGGGATAAGGAAAACGAGGAGGTAGTATGAGGAGAGAATCTTAAAAAATATTACTCTACAAACTTATCAGTGAAAAGAGAATTGTTAAATGTGAGAGGAGATTTCTGAGAGGATCATGTTAGTAGAAAACAAGCTGAGACTGATAGGTATTCTTAACAAGTACTTTCCTTCAGTGTTTTCAAAAGAATGTTGGGGAGGAGGTACATGTTGAATTGGTTAAAAGCGAGATGAGCGATATTATCATAAATAAAAGGAAAGTATTAGAGAAGTTAGATAACTAAATAAGGCGCTGTGACCTGACAGGACACATCCAAGAATCCTGAGGGAAATGGGTGAAGAAATAACAGAGGCAGTATTTAGTAATTTCATCTTTATTAAAGATTCTAAATTTTTCCTACCACAGATGTTAAGTTAACCGGCTTATAATTGCCTGAGTTAGATCTGCCTCCCTTTTTGAATTCGGGTAATACATTCGCTAATCTCCAGTCTTTCAACGTACATCCCCTCTCAACAGAACAGTGAAATATAATTTCAAGGGCCTCTGCTATTTCTTTGCCCATTTCAATGATAAATTTGTAGAATACTTTAATATTTTTGAGATTGTTTCCTGATACTACGTCCTTGTAGTTGCAATAGTAAAGATGAAAAAACGTTTGGCAAATCTGAAGGATGTGCTTTTTTAATTGGTAATATTTTATGCAGTTTAAGTACCAAGCTCATCAGACTCATTGATGAATGGATGAACAGCTGACATGAGGTGCCATGCTTACTTTTTACTGTTCCTTATTTACACTCAGATGGTGTGAGGTGTAAGAAACAAGTTGCCCACAAGTTAGAGTCTCTAACTATTTTGTGAAAAATGTTCTTGAATTTGAATATTCTGGGATCCCCAATAATGTGTTCACTCTTTTAAAAGTAACTGATTCTTCTAAAATGCATTATATTGGTACTAATTAGTACCTAATCTAGAACCACAGAATTTTACATTACAGAAGGTATTCAGTCCATCGCACCTGTGCCAGCTCTCTGAAAGAACTTAGTCCTAGTCTGCTGCCTTTCCTCACACCCTTTAAAATGATTATTTTTGAAATATTTATGCACTTCTCTTTAAAGGTTAACATGGGTTCTGCTTCCACCATTGTTTCATTTATTTTTATTTGTTCATGGAATGTGGGTGGTTCTGGCAATTAGTACTCTTCCACTGTTGCCCTGCGAAGGTCACCGTCTTGAATCACTGGAGTCCTTATGGTGATATTACTTCCATGATATTGCTGCTATTATCCTTGCCAATGATAGAGGTCACAGGCTGGAAGGAGCTATCCAAGTAAGCTTGGTGAGTTGCTGTAGTGCATCCTGTAGATAGTACATACTGCAAAAGATCAAGTAAACTGTTTTTTCCTGGATGGTGTTGAGCATCTTCAGTGTTGCAGCTACACCCACCCAGGTAAGTGATGAGTATTCCATCACACTCCTGATTTGAGCCTTGTAGATGATGGAGAGGCTTTGAAAAGTGAGGAGGTAAGCCACTAATTGCAGAGTACCCAGTCTCTGCTCTGCTCTTGTAGCCACATTGTTGATGTGGCTGGTCCATTTACCTTTCTCGTAGGACATCTATGTCCTGACAACCCTCTGTAAAATAAATCCTCCTAACCTCTTTGTTCTTTTGGTGATGATCTTAAACTCATACCCTTCAGTTATTGACTCATCAACCAGTGGAAATAGGTTTTTTTCCAATTTACCTTAATGAAACCATTCATACTTTTGAATCTCTATCAGATCTCCTCTTAATTTCACTGTTCTAGTGAAAAGACCCCAGTTTCTCTAGTGTCTCCTCATAGCTAATGCCTCTAATCCCTGGTATCATGTTAATAAATCTCTTCTGTACTCTCTCCATGGCCATGACAACCTTCCTAAAGTAGGGTGCCCAAAACTAGACACACTATTCTAACCATAGCCTAATCAGTGATTTGTATGGATTTAGTTTTTTCTCTGCTTTGATACTCTATGCCCTTATTTGTAAAAGCTGTTGGACAATTAATTACATAGTTGTTTGAAATATCTCTAAGGTCAAAAGGTGTCTTGCTGACACTGAAAGACACTATGGAAAAATTGCACAATAATTTAACGAATTAAAAAGAATAAGCTGCAAATGATGGAAATCTGAAACAAAAACAAAATGCTGGAAATAGGTAGCAGGTCTGTCAGCATCTGTAAAAACAAAAGACAGGGTTTGAACCCTCATCAGGCTGACCTGTTGGGTGTTTCCAGAAATAATTCAACACATCACTAGGCACACAATACATACACGTGCACAGGAAATACTGTCAACCAGAAAGCTTACCCAGTGACCTGCTGGTTAAATACACCACCCACTATAGCACTATGCCACACACACCAGAAGGTCCCAGGTTGGATACCTGGTCTCTGCTGAGTTAACCAATCTGTGGTGGGGCATTAGCTGTGATACTACAATTGACAGTGTTCCTGGTTTAAGGAAGGAGCACTACTCTGCAGCCAAAGTACCTGTTCCAGTGCCCTCTGCTGGAAAGTGTGTGTGTGGTGTTCAGCTATGATGCTCTTCACAGCCTAACCAACCTGCCAACACTCACTGTCGAGGCTCACGTGTGAGTTGGGTGAGATATTGGAGGGCAGCTACCTTCTGAAGAGGAGAGGGGAAGATTGGAGGAAACTTAAAAACAGGAATGGAAGTTATGACGGGGTAAATAATGACATTATTACCAGATTTTCGCTGGTCAGTGAGACAATAATGAGAGGGACAAATTTAAAATAATTACAATAAGGGTGAAAGGGGAGATTAGAAAAAAATTATTACACAATTACAGAATCTGGGATTCTCTGCCACAAACTTGTTGAAGCAGAGCTCATAAGTGTGTTTAAATGGGAATTATTGTTGCTTGAAAAAGGAATAATAAAGGTATGGGAATCAAGCAAGAGAAGGATTCGACTAGATAACTCATGGAAAAAAATCCAGCGCAGACTTGATGGGCCAAGTGGCTTGTTTCTGTGCTGGAACATTCTATGATTATACAATAAGAGGTTGATACTTATTGATCAGTGCAGTCTCTTCCCATTATATGTTTATTTCTGATGTACCTTCCCTAATGAGCATCAAAATCTCAAGACTTTGGAATTTAATATCAGGATTCAGTTCATGCAGCATGTTTCTGACGCCGAATGGTACTCATCCCAAGAAATGCCTCTGTTACAACAGGAGAGAGTCCCTGCCCTATGATCAAAAAGAGTGAGACAGATCACACGTCCGTGCAAAGACATAACTGGGTTGATTTACAAGAGTGAGATACATAGAAATGTTCGAGTGATTGAATCTCACTCCAGGTGAGTGAACTGGGGGAAGGTAAGTGTGTTTGCCCATTACTGGGTTTACCATGAAGTGAGAAAGAAAGACACTTGTATTTTACATAATACCAAAGCAAAATACTGCAGATGGTGGAAATCTGAAATAAAGACAGAAAATGCTGGAAACACTGAGTTGGTCAGGCTGCATCTGTGGAGAGAGAAACAGTTTCTGGTCGATGACCTTTCAACAGAACTGGAAGATGTTAGAGATGAACAGCTTTTAAGCAAGTATAGAGCCAGGGGAAAAGGGAGGCAAAAAAGAACAAAAAGAAAAGTTCTGTGATAGGGTGGAGGGCAAGAGTGATTAAATAACATGGTGGTGCAAGGCAAAAGGAGGTGATACTGGGACAAGTATAAAGGCAAAAGATGGGTCCAGAGTAGGTGTAAATGATTGCAACAGAATAGCAGAGAGGGAGGGAAGCGAGGAAAATCTGGCAAAACGGAGAGGGTTGCCATGGCCTGGGAAAGGAGGAAAGGTAGGTAGACCACAGGGTGTGGACCACCCCGCTGGCCGTATACCAATAGGGTATCCCCACCCCAAGCACCACCTCCTCCACTCCCAGTGGTGCAGCCATCCTCCATTACCAGCACTTGCTAGCCGAGAGAAAATGGGTGCGGTGGTTAAGATATAAAGTTGCTAAATTCAATGTTACGGCTGGAAGGCTGTAAAGTGCCTAGTAGAAAGATGAGGTGCTGTTCCTTGAGCTTGCGTTGAGCTTCATTGGAACAGTGTAGGAGGCCAAGGGACAGTGAGATCAGAGTGGGATGGAGAATTAAAGTGGCAAGTGACCGGAAGCTCAGGGTCACGCTTGTGGACAGAACACTATTTACATAGCACCTTATCACATCTCACCAACAGCTCAAAATGGTTCACATACAATAAGCTACTTTGATGTGCAATGACTGTTGTTATGTAGGCAAATGTGCCAGCCATTTTGTACACAGCATGCTCTCTCAAACAACAAAGATGAATAACCAGTTAAGCTGCTTTTGGTATGTAGGCTGAGGGATAAATGTTGCCAAGGACACTGCGGGAAATTCCCTGCTCTTCAAATAGTGTTGTGGGTTCTTTTGGTGTCTAAACCACTGTGACAGGCAGGTGAGGCTTTGGTTTAATGTTTCATCTGAAGGACAGTACCTCTGGCAATGTAGCACTCCCCCGGTGTAGCACTGGAGTGTCAGCCTGAAATTCTGGAGCAAACAGTAGTGTGAATCTGGAGCCAGAAGTAAATCCAAGCTGGATTTTATTAGTAAACACTGGTGACGCTGGTGTTTTGCTAAATGGGGCAGACACTGCTAAACAAACCATTTTACTGAATCCAGGCTCCAAGAGCCTGTAAAAACAAGTGATTGGGTGCCTTTGTGATAATCTGGGATTGTGTCTGGTGAACTTTTTCATAAACGCAGACTGACTATATCCTGCACGCTGTACAGAACAGATCACAGATTGAAATCACAGCCTTGCTTAGAAAATATGCAAAAAATATTACTTGGTTTCAACACAATACCTAATGTCAATATCTTACAAATAAATATCTCAGAAATGATAGATTCGATGAGTATATAAACACTAAAACCCACCTGTATCTGACCTGCAGTGCTTGTGTGTACTGCACTGAAGGGGGTGATGCCACTTGAATTATCACTAGAATAAAGTACTTCAATTCAAGCAAACAGTGTTCACATTATTTGTTTCCACCAATGTTCCCACAATACAAGTGTCAGGTATTATAAGGATTAAAGTGCCCTGATGCACCGTATAAATTTAATATTCGGTAGTGGATAATGTGAAGGATGCTTCCTGTCTGTTCTCATATTAGATACACATGGAGTCTAAATATTAACAGAAATTCAGATTTCTTATGTTCCAAGTATTGAAAATTGTTTAAACGTCCAAATACAAAGGCCAGAAATTGTTGGATCTTAGTTCTTTTCTTACTTGACTTGACCAATGCAAGATGATACAAGTAGTGATAGACTCCAGAGCTTTGTAATGTTTGTATTTAAATGTGCACTAACCATTTTTTTCTATTTTGGGGGAAAAAAAGGCCATTCCGAATTTACTTGAAGTTTTTATGATTAGGTGTTTGACTCATGATGTAGGTAACAATGTGACAAGTGTTGAGACTTCAGTTTGTATCTGTCCTGTGTTCGTGTCTGTAAAGTGCTGACCAGATCTTGGTACAGAGAAGCTGTTTCTTTCATTAAAATTTTTTCATTTCTTTTTTTAAAAAAAATTATCAGCTGCTTGTGTTTTTATTAGTACTTTTACTAAAAAAAATTGCCCTAATCTTTCAGTATAACAATGTCCAATATACACTAGCCTCTTGCAATGACACTTCAATATATCATGCAGCCCTTACTGTAATACACCACAACAACTCAACACTAAAACCTGATGAGCAACTCAAATTGTTTACCAAGAGCAAGATAGAATCAAGTATAGGAGCATGTAGGAAAAGCAGAATAAAGTACAAATAACTACTCGACACAGATTGTCAAACTTCAGATAAATGCCAAGTCCTACCCAATAATTCATGCAATGTGGGCAATTTCAGGGCATTCAACTGTCAGCTTGATTGTGTCTAAGTTGTTGGCTGAGTGCTGTCAGCTGACAAAATCACTAGTGATAGAAGATGGTGGAAGCTGGGAGGTGTTTTGTCAGAGTCTGGTGTTTTACTGCTGCAAACTTAAAATGAAAAATACCCCTGACTACAACAGTCTGACATACCCATACCCTTCATTGTAACGACAAACACCACTTGCATTTATATAGCGCCTTTAGCATAGAAACGTCTCAAGGCACTTCACAGAAGCATATGGAAGAAATGAACACCAAGCTAAAGGAGGAGATATTAGGAGAGGTGACCAGAAGAGGGAAGTTTTAAGGTGGGTTTGAGCCTGATCCTATCCATCTGATGTCCCACACGTTTGTATTTTTGAGCAGTGGAGCTCTTAACTGATTTTCTCCTCCCTTACGCGGGGATACTAAGGCCAATTGTGCTCAAACTGTTAACCCAGCAGAGAACCAGTTACCTGTGCACAACTAAGGCATCGAGGAAGCCTTGGGTTAATGTCTAACTGAGCTGTCCTTAATTGTAAACCAACAGCTTGATCTTTGACTCTCCAAAGCAGGAACTGGATTTAGAAAATGACTCTCAATCTCTGGTAGCTCTTTTGTAAGTTAGAAGATTGAAGTCCCACTCTAGGATTTGAACACAAAATTGAGGCTGGCATTTCAATTGAACGAGTGTACTGCATTATTGGAGGTGCCGTCTTTCAGATGAGATATTAACCAGAGAGGACCTGTTCAGGTGGATGTAAAAGATCCCGTGGCACTATTCAAAGAACAGGGAAGTTTTCTCGGTCCTGACAACATTTATTCGGCAACCAGCACCACCGATCATTTAACTCATTGCTGTCTGTGGGGCCTTGTTTGGTGAAAGGCTGCCCAAAGTAATCCATTGGTTCCTTCATCCCGAGCACTTGAAAGGCGCTGCATAAATACAAGTTCCTTTTATTTCTTGCTGTTTTAATTCTGAGAATGATTTATCTTGAAACAAATAAAAAGTTCTGGTTAGGATGAATTGACACGTAGGCGATGTCAAGGGGGAAATATTTGCTTCAAATAAGCAATTTAAGGTAACAAGCCGATGTACAAGTAGCTGTCGCGCCCGCTTGGGTTTCCATGGAAACCGCGCCACCGTCCCTTTCCCCGCGCACGTACGAGGGAACATCTCTGCGTTATGACGTCGACAGGGGCAAATTTGAACGCTGACGCCAGACGCAGGGTTGCCCGACGTTGCCATAGAAATGCTGCGAACAGGCCTCGGCTTTCGTTTAATACGTGCTGTTCACTGAGAGGAGGACGAATGCGGCACGGATAGAACCATCGACCGTGCGCACACATTGAGTGCCTCAAAATATGTGGGTCCTGCTCAATTTATCAACAGGATTATTTCTGGGTCGAGCTGGAGAGGAGGCTGGCGCTGGAGGGTAAAGGGTCTGTTGCTGGGGACGGAGGGTAAAGGGTCTGTTGCTGGGGACGGAGGGTAAAGGGTCTGTTGCTGGGGACGGCGGGTAAAGGGCCTGTTGCTGGGGACGGAGGGTAAAGGGTCTGTTGCTGGGGACGGAGGGTAAAGGGTCTGTTGCTGGGGACGGCGGGTAAAGGGCCTGTTGCTGGGGACGGAGGGTAAAGGGTCTGTTGCTGGGGACGGAGGGTAAAGGGTCTGTTGCTGGGGACGGCGGGTAAAGGGCCTGTTGCTGGGGACGGAGGGTAAATGAGCTGGCGCTGGAATAGAGGGTAAAGGGTCTTTTGCTGGGGATGGATAGTAAAAGGGCTGAAGCTGGGGATAGAGGCTAAGGGAGCTGGTCCTAAGGCAGCGGTTAAGGGATTGGCACAAGAATAAAGTGTAAAAGAGGGGCTACAGAGTAAGGGAACTGGTATGGAGCAGAGGGTAAAAGGGTAGTACTGAGGGGATACACAGTAAGGGGGTTGGTGAGGAGAGGGGTGACACTAGGTGGCTCACACCTGTGTTTCCATGCATTAATTATAAATAGGTGCCACTGCTGGAACCACTTTAAGTGCTTGTTCTTGTGCTGCACTTACTGTTTAGTTCACATTATCACTGTGTTTGTCTTGATCGCATTTCTATTTTATATTTATGTTCCTGATGGTCCCTCTCACATTCTCCTCCATTGAGTTTATTTTCCCCCTCGGTGAGTCCACCGCTGTCTTTTGTTTTTGTATTCTATTCCTCTCTCTGGCCTCTGTCTCAGGCTGGACCAGAATGTGTGCAACCTTGGTGTCCTATTTGACCCCAGCTGAGCTTCCAAGCCCATATCTTCTCCATCACAAAGGCTGCCTACTTCCACCTTCGTAACATGCCTATCTTTGCTCCTGCCTCAGCCTGTTTGTTACTGAAACCCTCATCCATGCTTTTGCCATCTCCAGACTCGACTATTCCAATGCTCTCCAGGCCGGCCTCCCATCCTCTACCCCGCTTAAGCTTATCCAAAATTCTGTTGTCTGTATCCTAACCCGCACCAAGTCCTGCTCACCCATTCCCCCTGTGCTTGCTGACCCACGTTGTCTCCTGGTCGACCAATACCTCTGTTTTAAAAATTCTCATCCTCATGTTCACATTCCTTCATGGCCTAGTCCCTCCCTATCTCTCTAACCTCCTCCAGCCCCTCCGATAATTTACTCCAACTCTGACCTTTTACACGTTCCTCTACTTCCTTCGCCCCACTATTGGCGGCCGTACTTTCAACCGTCTTTGTCCTAAGCTCTGTAATTCCCTCCCTAACCACTCTGCTTCTCCATCTCTCTCACCTTCTTAACACCTGCCTGTTTGGCCAAGCTTTTAATATCTCCTTCTTTGGCTCGGTGTCAATTTTTGCCTGATCATAGTTCTGTGAAGCCCCTTGGGATGTTTTCCTACATTAAAGGTGCTATATAAATGTAAGTTGCTGTATTTTTGTTTCTCCCAGTGCCTTCCAGCACCCTGTAGAGTTTCTTGTGTGTGTATTTCTCACTGACCTGCACACACTTACACTGCCAGCCTAATGTTCCACTATGGGATGGAAGGAGGCGATTAAAGGACCACGCTTTTTTCACCCAAATTTTTTCGGACAGTTTTATCGTGGAAGACCTCTTAGTTAAGACTGCTTCTGTTCTCAGCCGATGTCAGTGCATGTGCACTTTCCAACAGGGGTCACTGAATAGTAATTAGAAGAAACCCAGACTGATTTCCCTTCTCCCCTTCCCTAGCCCAGGGACATGGGTCAAATGTTATCATGCCAGTTGCTGCTCACCCGGTGATTGCCATATACCAGGTTTCATACCTGGGCCCTTCTGCTTTATTGTTACATCAGATGGTACATTTACCCACTGAGCCTTCAGAGGAGCCCAAAACACAGAGCTGATAAGAGGATCCAGTAGGATGTAACAGAATTTAATGTGGTCGATGTTGGAGATCTTGGTGAAGTGCCTTACTTGTGATTCGTGGCTAAAGGGAAAGCTTTTGGGGTAAAAAGGGTAAAAATGCAACCTGCAAATTGGATAATAAATCATCTCTTCAGGACCAAAGGATAATGATCAGTGGTAGTCCTAGTAGGGCAGCATTGACCAGCGGAAGCCCGAGGAATTGGCACTGGAATCTCTGTTGTTCACTATTTATAAACATTCTTGAAAGTATTAAAAGAACAGTGCCTAAGGTATTTGGGACAGGCATAAAATTCAAAGAGATCTACAAAGATTGATTCCTGGGATGAGAGGGTTGTCCTATGAGGAGAGATTGAGTAGAATGGGTCTATACTCTCTGGAGTTTAGAAGAATGAGAGGTGTTCTCATTGAAACATATAAAATTCTTAGAGGGCTTGACAGGGTAGATGCTGAGAGGTTGTTTCCTCTGGCTGGAGAGTCTAGAACTAGGGGTTATAATCTCAAGATAAGGGGTGGGCCATTTAGGACCTAGATGTGAGAAAATGTCTTCATTCAGAGGGTTGTGAATCTTTGGAATTCTCTACCCCAGAGGGCTGTGGATGCTCAGTTGTTGAGTATATTCAAGACAGATTGATAAATTTTTGGACACTAAGGTAATCGAGATATAGGGATAGGGCGGGAAAGTGGAGCTGAGGTCGAAGATCAGTCATGATCTTATTGAATGATGGAGCAGGCTCGAGGGGCCATATGGCCTACTCTTGCTCCTATTTCTTATGTTCTTATATAAGACTTGACACCTGGGTATGTTACAATCCCTGTGGTCACTCTGGAATTGCCAATTGGTGCTGAAAGATGGGCAGCTTTGTGCTGTGGGCTCATGCCCATAGGGAACTGCCCTAACTCATTTCACATAGGACTCTTACAGCCAGCACATTGAACAAACTGTCACGCATTAGTTTAGGCTAGATTTAAACTCTGGTCCAAGAGATGAACAATCAGCATCCAACCCACTGCACCACCCAGTCCCTGGGTTTACATTTTTGAATTGCAGATATCGACAAATGTAATTTTAAAAACAAGAGTTTGTTTAATTTTTCACAGCTTGCTGTCTGATGGGAGTTGGATGTTCTTGAGCTCCATGCCCAAAAATGGCAGTTCTTGTGAAATCAGGATCTCTAATAACAGCCGATTGGTACAAGTCTGTGGAAAGCCGGGAATATCTGGCCAGCATTTTGCGCAGAAACAAGAGGAAAGTGTTTGGTAAGTAAAGATTTATCATCCTCAAACCTGAAGAGGGGTCACAGAGCACAGGCATATTTCTAATTACTATCTGTCTCCATACAAACATGTGAAAAAAGGCAGGAAAAGATTAGCTGCTCCAGCAAGATTGCCCTGTTCAGGAATTTAGTCTGTTTAATTCCTTCCCACAGATTTTTTTAAACTCAGGGAGGGTGGTGTTTACTGTCTAGCATACTTTCATATCCTTAGGCAAGAGGAGAATCTCAATCTCTCTCTTGCTCGCTCTTTCCCTCTCTCCTCTTTCTCTCGTGATTATGAGTACAGTACACACACAACTGGTAGTCTACTGTGTTGTCGACACATTGTGTCTTTCCATTCAGATCCTGTTTTGTTGGAATTGACATGGGCTCTTCAGTTCATTATATGTGTCACTGCTATTTGTATTGGTTGAACACATTTTACCCTAGGAACTGGTGTCCTTATGATAGTTCAAGTTTGGGAATATTTGAGTAATTGATGAAAGTTTAATTTTCAAAAGTGTGGGTTGATGTAGCCCAGGCTAGAATCATCTGTTGCCAGGTAAAGGAATCAGTTCAATTAATGGCAGCGTCTGACCTGATAACACTATTTTGTGATAGAAATGTGTTTGCCTCTAGGATTGCTTGAGCGGCCGGTGCTCCCCCCACAGGCTGCAGCTGACACTGCCAGTTACAAGATCTTTCTGTCTGGGAAGAGTGGAGTAGGAAAAACAGCAGCAATTGCCAAGCTCGCCGGTTTAGAAATCTCCAGCGTTCATCATGAGACCACAGGTGAAGCTACAGCCTAGATCAGCTATATTTGTGTATGTATGTGTCCATACTGACTATATGCGTGTGTGTACATAGCAATGTGCCTGTACTGGCTGTGTATGCAGTATTGTGTTCTGCATGTATGTGTACACAATACTGTATTGTACTGGCTGTATACAGCATTGTACTGACTGTGTGTGTGTATATATACAGAATACTTTGTTGTATTGGCTGTGTTGATGTATGTACACAATACTGTGCCCTGAATTTTTTTAGGAGACTTGATAAAATCAATAAAGCAGCACAAATTTGGGATTCTGGTGAAAGATCATACTTTTGTTTTTTGAAGATAAAGTCCAATTATTGTCTTAAATGCAGGAATTCAGACAAGGACTGTTTATTGGCCAGGAAAGCTGGTGGAGAGCGGCCGAGTCATCATGTTTCGCTTTCAGTTCTGGGACTGTGGCGAAGCCTCACTGAAGAAGTTTGACCACATTCTTGCTGTAAGAAAGCATCAACAGCATCTTATAAAAGAAATGTATAGATTGAATGCTGTAGGTGAATTCCTCATTTCATGCACAAAAAGGACAAGCGATTGTTAAACAATGGCAAAGAAATAACTCGGCAGCTGGAAATGCATTCTCAGAGGTCCCCTTCCTTCCCCATGTCAGTAAATAATTGTCTAGTTTTGTGAGTCTGTGTTCTATTGTGAGGTGCTAATCTCTTCTTTCACTCTCCCACCCAGTCTGCATAATCTTCTTTTAGTGGTTGACTTCTGAAACCCACCAGCACAGACGTCCCCTTTGGCTATCATTGTACTAATAAGAATTGCAATATGCTCCCCAATGGCCCAGTGGGTAAAGGCATCTCTTGGTGTGGTCCCAGGCTTGATTCCTGGTTTTTGCTGAATCGGCTGATCTCAGCAGGGACTGCAGTTGGGGCTCCACAATTGATCATAGCATTGCTAGGCTAGGAAGAGGATAAATCAGTGAGTTTCTTACTGCTAATTGTAGTTCAGTGACCTCTGCTTAAAAGTGCATATGCATAGTGTTAGATGAGAATAGTATCAGACGTGGGTGTGATGCCTCACACAGTTGAAAAGCCTCCCAACTTTCACTGTGTAGATTCACGCATGAAGCCTGACCAGCTGTCACGATACGGAGGGTGGCAGGTGCCATGGAACCCATACCCTACCAGGGGTCAGAAGCTTTGAAAGGGGGGAATTTAATTTTTTTAAAGGCATAATATTTTGTAACTAGCTCATTGTTTCAAAACATGGGTTGTGCCTACCATTCCCCACATATACTGATCTAACTTACCGATTCCAGCTGTGTGAAGGTACTTGGTGAAGTCAGTTGCCTCTCTTTAAATGGGGAGGAAATGAAATTATAAAGAGAGTCAGCCCAGGTTGCCTAACCAAAATTCTGTTGGCTCGTTATATACCCATTGAATCATAGAATCATGCAGCACAGAGGAGGCCATTCGGCCAATCGTGTCTATACAATTAGTCCCACTCCCCTGCTCTTTCCCCATAGCGCTGCAAATTTCTCCTTTTCAAGTATATGTCTAAACACTTTTGAAAGTTACTATTGGCAGTGCATTCCGGATCTTCATAACTCACTGCATTAAAAAAAAATTCTTCCTCTCTCCCTGGCTTTTTTATCAATTATCTTAAATCTGTGTTCTCTGGTTACTGACCCTCCTGCCAGTGGAAACAGTTTCTCCCCATCTACTCTATCAAAACCCCTAATAATTTTGGACAACTCTATTAAATCTCCCATTAACCTTCTCTGCTCTAAGGAGAACAATCCCAGCCTCTAAGGTCTGTCCACATAACTGAAGATCCTCATCCCTGCTACCATTTTGGTAAATCTCCTCTGACCCCTCTGCAAAGCCTTGACACCCTTCCTAAAGTGGGGTGCCCAGAATTGGACACAATACTCTAGCTGAGGCCTAACCAGTGATTTATAAAGGTTTACCATAACTTCCTTGCTTTTTTACTCTGTCTATATTTATAAAGCCAATGATCCTGTATGCTTTTTAACAGCCTTATCAACTTGTCTTGCCACCTTTAAAGATTTGTGTATGTGAACCCCTAGGTCTCTCTGTTTGTGCACCTCCTTTAAAATTGCACCATTTAATTTATATTGCCTCTCCTCTATTTTCCTTCCAAAACACATCATTTCACACTACTTTATATTAAATTTCATTTGCCACGTGTCTGCCCATTTCAAGAGTCAGTCAATGTCCTCCTGAAGTCTGCTACCAGCCTCCATAGAACCATAGAAAAGATACAGCACAGAAGGGGCTCATCGTGTCCACGCCGGCTCGGAGAACAACCAGGTGCCCATTCTAATCCCACCTTCCAGCACCCGGTCTGTAGCCCTGCAGCTTACAGTACTTTAGGTCCAGGTACTTTTTAAAAGAGTTGAGGGTCCCTGCCTTTACCACCAATTCGGGCAGCGGGTTCCATACACCCACCACCCTCTGGGTAAAAAAATTTTTCCTCATGTCCCCGCTAATCCTTCTGCCAATCAGCTTAAATCCATGTCCTCTAGTTCTTGAACTCTCCGCCAGAGGAAACAGGTACTTCCTGTCTACTCTATCTGGGCCCCTCATGATTTTGTACATCTCAATCAAGTCACCCCTCAGCCTCCTCTGCTCCAAGGAAAACAATCCCAGCCTATCCAGTCTCTCCTCGTAGCTGTAATTTTCAAGCCCTGGCAACATTCTTGCAAATCTTCTCTGCACTCTCTCCAGACAATTATGTCCTTCCTGTAATGTGACCAGAACTGCGTACAATACTCCAGCTGTGGCCTTACCAGCGTTTTATACAGTTCCATCATTACATCCCTGCTTTTGTATTCTATACCTCGGCTAATAACGGAGAGCATTCCGTATGCTTTCTTCACAACCTTATCTATCTGTACTGCCACATACAGGGACCTGTGCACATGCACTCCAAGGTCTCTCACTTCCTCTACTCCTCTCAATATATTCCCGTTTACTGCGTATTCCCTTTTACTGTTTGCCCTCCCTAAGTGTATTACCTCACACTTCTCCGGGTTGAACTCCATTTGCCACTTTTCCGCCCACTCCACCAATCCATTGATATCTTCTTGGAGTCTACAGCCATCCTCTTCACTATCAACTACACGGCCAATTTTTGTGTCGTCTGCAAATTTGCCAATCATGCCCCCTACATTCAAGTCCAAATCATTAATATATACCACAAACAGCAAGGGACCCAACACTGAGCCCTGTGGCACACCACTGGAAACGGATTTCCATTCGCAAAGACGTCCATCGACTTTTACCCTTTGTTTCCTGTTACTGAGCCAATTTTGGATCCAATTCACCACATTTCCCTGTATCCCATGGGCTTTTACCTTTCTGACCAGTCTGCCATGTGGGACCTTGTCAAATGCCTTACTAAAATCCATGTAGACAACATCCACTGCACTACCCTCATCAATCCTCCTTGTCACTTCCTCAAAGAATTTAATCAGATTTGTAAGGCATGACCTTCCCTGAACAAATCTATGCTGACTATCCCTGATTAAACCATGCCTTTCCAAGTGACAGTTTATCCTAGCTCTCAGTATTGATTCTAATAGTTTGTCCACCACCGAGGTAAGACTGACCGGCCTATAATTGTTCGGTTTTCCCTCGTACCCTTTTTAAACAATGGTAATACGTTTGCAGTCTTCCAGTCCTCCGGTACCTCCCCTGTATCTAGTGAGGATTGGAAAATGATCTTCCGAGCATCTGCTATTTCCTCACTGGCTTCCTTCAATAGCCCCGGAAACAATCCATCCGGCCCTGGTGACTTATCAACTTTCAAGGATTCCAGTCCCTCTAATACTTCCTCTGTCATAATGTTCACCTTATCCAATTTTTCACAACTCTCCTCTTTAACTACTACATCCGGATCATCCCTTTCCTTTGTGAATATGGAGACAAAATATTCATTTTAAAACCCTACCCAAATCCTCTGCTTCTACACACAAGTTACCCTTATCATCCTTGATAGGTCCCACCTTTTCCTTAGCTATCCTCTTGTTCTTAATGTACTGATAAAACATCTTTGGGTTTTCTTTAATCTTACTAGCTAATACTTTTTCATGCCCTCTTTTTGCTCTCCTTATTTCCTTTTTTACGTCATCCTTGGTTTGAGCTCCTGAATTTATGGAACTAAAAATATCAATGAGTCTCGGCTTAAACCATATTCTGTATTAGATGATACCCTGTAGATGCACAAATAGCAATGAGATGAATACCCAGTTGATCTGTTTCTAGGTGGTAGTAGATGAGGAGGTAATGTTGGCCTTTGCATGGAATCTCCAACGTCCAACTGAATCACTGGAACAGGCAGAAGGGACCTCCATTTAATATCTTGTATCTCCCTCAGTACTCTCTTGGAGTGTTGGCCTAGATTATCTGCTTAAAGTCCTGGGAATGGTATTTGAACCTACAATCTTCTGACTTGGAGGCAGGAGTGCTACCAACTGAGTTTAGCTGGTGCATATTAGTGCACTGAGCTTCAGAGCACACAGTCTGATGACTTAGGTACACGAAGCACTTTGACTGAATCATAATTTTTTAAAAGCTGATTTGAATAATTCATTCAGCATTCTGCTGTTTCCCTTTTCCTGAATAAAATTTGTACCCAATTTATACCTTAAAGCCTAACCTTTAACACTCTGTATGCAGCTTATAAGAATTTATGCAATTTATAATGGTAAATATTGATTGAAAAGCATAACCAAAAATTGTGACAACAGGAAAAAAGGTTTATGAACAGGAAGTTTGCACTCTGCAAGATTTTTAATAATATACTAGCTGGCCTTGGTAGTACTGCACACGGAGTCAAGACCCAATGTAGTTTTCAGGTGAAGTAGTTAGAGGATGGAACATAATTGGACCAGGCACACTAATGCAATTAAGTCCCCATTTTAAATTCATAAATTCTGACCTTATTTTTATAAATTCCTATGCCCACTTTTATAATGGAAACTACCTATGTAAACTTGGCATGCCTTCGGAACAGTCCTGAGGGGCTGAATGGCCTGCTCCTGTTCCTGTGTTGCTATATAATCACATCCTTCCACCAGTGACAATGCCGTAGCACCTCAACTTCCCTCCTAATATTTTTAACCTTGGTGATGTACTGGGCCGAATGGCCTCCTTCTGTGCTGTAACCATTCTATGTTCCTTGCTATGGACCTTGACTATTCACCTGGATTTCCTAGTTTTTAAAAAAAAACTCCCTCCCTTGTGTACTTGAACAGAAGTCACTGTGTGAATTTTGTTTTAGTTATGATGTTCCAGCCCTTGTACACTCATAAAAGTGGGATGTTAAGGTATTGACTGTTTGTAGTGAGTAGTTCTTGAATCGTTTATTTTGTTCCCCTCAGGCCTGCAAGGACAAGGCTGATGCCATCTTGTTCCTTTTCTCCTTCACTGATCGGTCATCATTCGATGATTTACCAAGTCAAATGTCGCGCATCGTGCATGATTCTGAGAAGATTGTTAAAATTGTTATTGGTACAAAGTATCCTTTAATTATCAAAGCACTTCAGACTTTAACTGCTTCCGCTGACTGCTAATATTTGAAAAACCTTGATGTGTCTCAGATTATGAAGCAAGTCGCAGTTATTATTTATCAAATGTTTTATTGATCTTAATCTGTGAAAATTTTTAACCTAACTTGTGTTTCCTGTATGCTCTCTAATCAGTCGTTGAAGTGTTTTTTAATCTTTTACTAAATTTCAAATCTGTATACCTATCACAGGAGGGCAATTGCACATTAAAATAAAGGTTTTATTTCCAAGTTCTTTTTTTGCCCCCCTCCCCCTTCTAAAACACCAACTCTTGCTGGGAACCAGCAGCCCTGCTCACCTAAATGGCCGTTCTTCACATGCAAGCTTAGAGTATCAGCAGGCTACTTGACTGTGGAGGCATCACAGCTAAGTCTCATCCTGTCCTAACCTAATGCCCACACATTTGTTCTTTCCAGGGCTCATAGGATTGGGGGTAACATACTGGCATGGATAGAGGATTGGTTAACGACAAAAAACAGAGAGGAGGGATAAACGGGTCATTTTCAGGCTGGCAGACTGTAACTAGTGGGGTGCCGCAAGGATCAGGGCTTGGGCCTCAGCTATTTACAATCTACATTAATGACTTAGATGAAGGGACCGAGTGTAATGTATCCAAGTTTGCTGACGATACAAAGCTAGGTGGAAAAGTAAGCTGTGAGGAGGACACAGAGGGCTCGATTTTACCGGCGGGTTTCCTGTGCGTTTCCAGCGGGGGGCCCCCTGAAAATCCCGATATCCAGGCACGTGACCGGATCGCGCCACGATCCCGCCCACTTCCAGGTTCCCCGATGACGTGCGGGGGTGCGTGCGTGGCCCCCGCTGGTGGGAATCCCGCAGGCAATTAAAGCCAGCGGGATGCCACTTGAGTATTTATTTCGCTTGTTCAGGTCATTAACTGACCTGATTAAGGGACTGTGTGTGATTTTGGAGAAACATGGGACTGTTTCACACACTGGGGGAAACAGTCCTAGTTGAACTGGACGTGTTGCAGCCGTCAGCCTGTGGCAGCTGCAAAGGTCCATTTGACAGGTGGGGTGGGGGGAGACCCTCAGCCATTGCAGGAGGCCGCTCTGTCACTTGGGACAAAGTGTGGCCTCCACCACCCCCCTCCTGACGGTCAAAGTCACCAACCTGCACTCTCACCCCAGGGTCCGGAGACATGTGCCTACCTTGCGGACCCCCTCAGATGTACATATTGCGGATGGGGGCCGTCGTAGCTGCAGTCATGACCCCCTCGGAGGGCGAACAGCATCACCAGCCTCGCCATCCACGCCGTCCACCTCTGACACGTGGAGCTCCACAACAGAGTGCTGTGACACATCCACCTGTACAGCAGGAGGGAGGGCTACCGCAGAGAGAGACGCGTCGCAGAGGGCACTACCCTCGCCACAGGGTCCACAGACCGAGGCGCAGCAGTGCACACGGAGGCGCAGATTCACTCGACATGTAGTCGTGGACATCTGCAGCCTCTTTCATGCCGAGCTGCTCCTGGCTGGCCCCAGCACTATCTGCTTACCTGTCGCTGCCAAAGTCACCACTGCCCTCCACAACTTCTCCTCCGCATCCTTCCAGGGTGCAGCCGGGTACACCGCCGATGTCTCTCAGTCGTCTGCGCGGAAGAGCCCTGCAAATACACCTGCACCTACTCTGCAGTGACACAATGGGTGGCATCAGTGGTGGGTCCTCATAGTGATACCCAGGAGCGGGCATTATTGCACAAAACAGACAGGATTCGCGGAGACATGGCAGTGGTGGTGCCAATATAATGTGTGATGTGAGTTGTTCTGAAATTCAATATAGGTAACACCCATGACAAACCCTCAAACACCCTTGTGCATCCCCTTCATGCTCACGACACGTTTGCCTTACGCTGCCTACTGCACATATGTGATGCATGCCCTGTGGCTGCAGCACAGGTGGTGGCAGGTTGAGTGAGGCTGGCCGTGAGGGAGATGCACGAGAGGGTGCGTATGGGATAGAGCCATGAGATTGTATGAGGATTGGGTTGCGTGTTAGTGGCGGGGTGAGTACTCGCGAGGTGAGTAGGTGCAGGTAAGATGAGGATGGGGTTTGAGTGGGTATGAGGGGTGATGTGACAGAGTGGTGTTGGCGGTGCCGAAGGAGATGTGGGGTGGGGGCAGTGTTGTGGCAGACGGAGTGTAGGGGAAAGACTACGTGTTCTCATTGTGGCTGACCTACTGCGGTCATTGGACCGCCTCCTGCACTGTATGCAGGTGGGCGATATGTTGGTGGTGCTGGTGACCTCCTCTGCCACCTCGAGCCAGGCCTTCTTGGTGGCAGAGGCAGGCCGCTTCCTCCCGCCCGCCGGGTGGAAGAGCTCTGTCCTCCCCCTTCTCCTCACCCCACCTGATGATACCTGGGGTGAGGCATCATTAAACTGGGAGCAGTCTTCCCCCTGGGCTGCTCCATGCTGTAATGTGTTCTATTGGTTGCAGCATCTGTCAGTGGAGGACTGCCCCTTTAACTAGAGAGCCTCCAGCTGACAGATCGTACTGCGCATGCGCAGCCCGCCCGACGCGCAGACCAGCAGCGTGGAGCCCGGAGGAGCAGGTAATTGGATCCAATTAGTGGATTGCCTGCTACGATCGCGCGGGCAACCCACTAATTTCACCGAGCGTGTTGACCACGCTCCCGAAACCCAACCCGCCGGAAACCCGCAGGCCTGGTAAAATCGGGCCCAGAGAGTCTGCAAAGGGATATGGACAGGTTAAGTGAGTGGGCAAGACGGTGGCAGATGGAGTATAATGTGGGGAAATGTGAGGTTATTCACTTTGGTAGGAAGAATAGAAAAACAGAATATTTTTTAAATGGTGAGAAACTATTAAATGTTGGTGTTCAGAGAGACTTGGGTGTCCTCGTACAAGAAACACAAAAAGTTAGCATGCAGATACAGCAAGCAATTAGGAAAACAAATGGAATGTTGGCCTTTATTGCAAGGGGGTTGGAGTACAAAAGTAAGGAAATCTTACTACAATTGTACAGGGCTTTGGTGAGACCTCACCTGGAGTACTGTGTATAGTTTTGGTCTCCTTATCTAAGGAAGGATATACTTGCCTTCGAGGCGGTGCAACAAAGGTTCATTAGATTAATCCCTGGGGTGAGAGGATTGTCCTATGAGGTGAGTTTGAGTAGAATGGTCCTATACTCTCTGGAGTTTAGAAGAATGAGAGGTGATCTAATTGAAACATAAGATTATGAGGGGGCTTGACAGGGTAGATGCTGAGAGATTGTTTCCCATGGCTGGAGAGTCTAGAACTAGGTGGCATATTCGCAGGATAAGGGGTCGGCCATTTAAGACTGAGATGAGGAGGAATTTCTTCACACACAGGGTTGTGAATCTTTGGATTTCTCTACCCCAGAGGGCTGTGGATGCTGAGTCGTTGAATATATTCAAGGCTGAGATGGACACATTTCTGGACTCTAGGGGAATCAAGGGATATGGGGATCGGGCAGGAAAGTGGAGTTGAGGTCGAAGATCAGCCATGATCTGATTGAATGGCAGAGCAGGCTCAAGGGGCCATGTGGCCTATGCCTGCTCCTATTTCTTGTGTTTGTTCCAGCAAGGGGCACTGGATAGTAATCAGGAATAGGAACCTTGGCTGATTTTTTTTCCTTAGCCTGGGTGCACTGAAGCCCATTGTAACACCCCCATTACACTGCTGTAGGATTTCAATAGCTTTTCTGTTTCTTTTTCTTCTGGAAGGTAGCTCACTGTTTCATAATGGTTTTGAGCGGCTTCTGGACCGTAACTACACTGTGACCCACAGAATCCTAGGGAAATGTAAATATAACTTTTTGATAGTTTGTGTTGATGTATATGAGAGTATTACTTAATAGCTATTAATTTTCTCTAACGGAGTATGAACAGATTTGACCAATATATGCACACAGACGTCACCGAGAGGGAACTTCATGATTTCCAGCAGACATGGCATCTGCCTGTCTTCAGAATAAAAAGCGTCAATGGTCCACGGTTGTCAGATGGAAAGACTCTTGATGGCAAAGCAGGGCTGCTGGAGGTAGCGCACATACTGAATGGACTCGCTGAACAGCTCTGGTACCAAGACCAAGTGACAGCAGGACTTGTCCCTGCACCACACAACCGATGAGAGCAAATGGTCCCCCGTGGCTGAGCTGACTACAGCCTCTCCCCTGGAGGACACTCTTCTTAGTCTATGTCTACTTGAAGGTAGTGACCTGTAAACACTGGGCTAAATGTGTTTGGTTGGTACCACAGCCATTGCCATCCTCCTACTCCTGCAGTGTCACGATTGGCAGCCAGTGCTCAAATGTGTGTGAAAGTTTTCTCCATTCCCTCAGCCGGTAACATTCAACAAGAACTCTGGGGAAGAGAAGTGTTTCATCTCGAGGCAACATGACTTAAAATCTGTTCAGCATGGATGAATGCTGACACTCGAGCAGTCTTAGTCCATCTGCCAACTGCAGAGTGAATTGCCATGACTGGAAGAGGTTTGTTCTCCATTTCTGTTCAATTTCCCATCAAACCACATTTTGGATGGATTGAGTTCAGATGCAGTTTGGTACCTGCATTGGCAAGTTACAGACCTGTGAAGCCCAGTTTAAAAGTGCAGGGTTGGACAGGGGCTGTGTGATTAAAGAAACAGGCAGCCAGGAGTAAAGTTTGCAATCTCTAGAAAATGGCAACCCTCACACCATCTGCATGGAAACACAACATTTTTACAATGGTGAGTGAGATGGGTGTCCCAAGGTAAATATTCCCACTGTATTGTCCTCTGGACTTTATTCAGTGATTAGCATAACCCAGGAGTGCACAGCAATTATCAGAGACCTGAATGTACAGACCTTGGATTGCTGATCAGTACAAAAACACAAATAAAGTAAAATGAACTGGTGCAAGGGAGACTGCTTTTTCAAGGATAACTATCTTCAGATCCTAGTTTTTTTTTGGTTCCATTTCTCCCCTTTGCTCCTGAGGGCACTGAATCTTGTTGGGGAATGGTGGTACAGCAGCAAATAGCCCATAACTTTCCCAAGTGGCCCTTCTTCCTGCAGGAGCCTGAGAGCTGGTAGGGTGTTCAACTGTGGAGGGCATCACAGTCAAACCTGATCTTGTACTTGCCTAATGTGTACACATAGGTATCACTCGATAGCGGTCAGGAGTGGGACCTTGGCTGATTTTTTTTTCCCACTCCCAAACCCAGCGACAAGGGCTAATTGTGCCCAGCCTCGGATCAGCTAACTCAACACAGTCCAGGATCAAACCTGGGACATTCCTGGTCTGTATTGGTCAGCATTGCACCAATGTTTCATTTACCCATTAGGCAATCGGGGATGCTTGAAATGTTAGTTGATTTCAACAGGTTACCAAAAAGATTTGACAGTAAGTTCCAATGACGACACAGCATGCTAGATAATGGAAATGTATTACAGTTGTGTACTTTGTGAAGACACAGCTGAGGGCTTCTGGCCACAGCTGTACATGGAAATTACATGCGGCTAAGTAGCTGTAAGTACGGGATGTCAGTGGGACAATCTGCTTGAGATCTGAGTCTGTTGAAAAGCTCAATAAAGTCTTTCAATCCGTGCAGGACAGGAGTTGGTTGTCCTTATTGTAATAGATTTTCATATTAGTATTTTATCATCCTACAGCTGCATTGCAGCCACATATCCAAAAGTTAATGCCCACATTACATAACACAACAGATTGCTTTAAATGAACATTGCAGAGAGTGGTGTATGTTACATGATATTTAATCTCTCATTATACTTTTTAGCTGGAGCTTTACGACTCAATTTAATTTGCTTTACAAATATTTGAGAAGGGATCAGTGTGCAAGTCACGTGCAGGAAACAGCTTCTAGTGCTGTAGAGCTGCAGACAGGGGTCTAATGATTATATTTTAAAAGGGGTCAGATGACAGTTAAGACATTAATGCAATTTTCATGTCACTTAGCACTGCTGCCACTACTTCCTCAACCTGCCCACAAATTATGGATAGTACAGATCAAGAGTTGGCCATTTCCAGTGCTACTTAAGGGGATCAGTAGTTGCAGTAAGGGAAAGCTAGAAGCAGGTCTGTCATTCATTTTTCATTGATTCTTTTGGAAGTTTTGAGCCTTACGGCTTCCTTGATTTCAACTCCTTGGTGCTGGGTTTGCTGATTAAATTTCTCTGACGCTGAAATAAGCTGCTCCATTGACCTCCACATCCCAAAATCTTTCCAGCTCTCCCCTTTAAGGTGCTGCTGCAGGCCCATGACCAGTGTCTGCCCTGCAGGATTTCCCACCCTCACAAATGGCCGAACTGCCAAAAATCAGTGCAATCAGCACTGGCAGCTCACCTAGTCAGTGCTAATGAGGCCAACCACAAAAATCAATCGGGCCTACCTCTGATGTCATCAGCTGGACAGGGCATATGCTCTGTCTCCCCCTGTTTAAGCTGGAGATGAATATTGGCCCCAGAGCATCAGAAGTAAAGGACTTGTGTACTGAGATTTCATTCGCTTAAGGAAGCATTTTGGTTAACAAGTAAGTATTCATTTAAATGGACTATTGGTTCACCCTCTGAATTCCAAATATTTTCTTTCACTGAACAGTTCCAATTCTGCATCTGTCCACATGGGAAATGTAGGGAGGAATAGATGAGTAGACAAACACAACCACCACATTTCACTCGTGCAATCTTGAGGCAAGGAATCTCATGAAATGATTCATTGCATGAAATTTCTAATAAATGTGCTAATTCTGTTTTATCCCAACAATACCAAATGTTTCCCAATTTATAATTAACATTAGAGGGAGTTTTTCTCTTTCTTGAAGGTGTTCCTTATTGGGATATGGTCCCACAGGCAATGGTTGCTCTCTGCCAAGTGGCCATTTTTCATCTGTGAACCTCACCTCATCTAAACTGAGTCCAATCCCGTCCTCGCTCACCTTTCAGGGACTTTCCTAGTCTCTATAGTTCAAGAAAGCCACAGACTTTATCTCCAAGCCATCATGTGTAGAGGGAGTTCTTATTCTGTTTTCTTATATTGTGTAGGAGAGCTGCTTTTAACATAACACCATATTCTGTAAACTTATCTCTGCTCCACATCTCCTCATTGGACTCTCACTCTCTTTATATGGATTAAATCCCTTAATTATTCAAATCTTAATACCATCAACCTAAAATGCATAATTAAACGTAGATGGACATCCAGGGGTAAATTACACAGCAAGTGATGGACATCCAGGGGTAAATTACACAGCAAGTGATGGACATCCAGGGGTAAATTACACAGCAAGTGATGGACATCCAGGGGTAAATTACACAGCAAGTGATGGACATCCGGGGTAAATTACACAGCAAATGATGGACATCCAGGAGTAAATTACACAGCAAATGATGGACATCCAGGGGTAAATTACACAGCAAATGATGGACATCCAGAAGTGGGTTACACAGAAGGTGACGAGTTATACAGAGAGTGATGGGCACCTAGGTGTGAGTTACACAGAGTGACAGACACCTGCAAGTGAATTACAGAGAGAGTAATGAACCCTGTGAGTAAGTGAAACATGAAATAACAGGTACCTGAGAGTGAATTACAGCGAGTGTGGATACCTGGGAGTGTCTGTGTATTTTTATGTGTGTCTGTGTCTCTGTGAAATTGTGTGTGTCTGTAGAAGTGTCTCTCTGTTTCAGGCTATGTGTATGTGACACAAAGAAAAGTAAAATGTAAATAGGTTTTATTGATGGGTTGAAATGACAGATAGGTATGCAGTATTAATTATGTCAGTGAGACATAATAAGAGGAAATACAATGGATCCGCCTCATGTTGACTCTTTGCAGAAGGCAGCTTTTTCCTTAGCTCCATTGTGCCTCCTCCTCTTCCTACATATTTACATTATGTTATTAATATTTAATCAGTGCCCATGAAGCAACTGTCCCAGGATATTTAGTATTTGCGTAGATTGGGGAGGGAGAGCAGCATTGCGAAGGCTGAATTTTAAAGGCAGAACTGCATCAGAATCTGAAGGTGCCGAGAGCCCCTGAGGGCTGTTTTTTTCACAATGTAAACGGGAATGCTGAAGATTTAATGCAGTTCAATGCGCCTGTGCACAGCACATCTGTATGAGCAGCAAAGGAATCCACTGTTGCATTGATCCACTTCCCCAGATTTGTGGCTGTAAAATGCTGAGGTTTCATTTCAGTAAAAGAGCTGAAGTTCTCTTTACTGACTGGAGGCATTAAGATAGGGTCTGCGTGTTTCACAGTTTTGATCCCACGGCCATGTTTGATGTGCTGTGAGACTGGAAGATGCTACAGAGCGAGAGCTATGAGGCTCCGGAGAACCGGAACGTGTTAATGCATTTAGAGAAGGATGCATCCCGAGTTTTGATGGACACGTACGGAAGTGTCCAGAATGGGGGCTACCGCTCTACTGTCTATGTAAGTTACCTTGTTTGTTCCGGTACTAATTATGATCCTGCTAACAGAGCCCTGTTTCTCGGCCTTACAATTACTCCCAGTGTGTACGCGACCTTCTAAAAATCAGAGCTAATTAGCTGTACATTTGTGTAATGTAATTTATTTCAAAGCAATAACTTTGATCCCTATAGAGGGGGAACAGCAGATCCCCTCTCGTGCTGCTCTTTCAGGAATGTGTTCAGCACAGCTCAGAAAAAAACATTTAAAATATAAATTATTTTAAAAATTCTGCGTGATGCTCTCTTGGGATTTTGTTACGTTTGTTAAAAAAAAATCTATTTTCTTAAATTGCATTTAAATACAAGATTCCCTCCCCCTCCCTGCCAAATTTCCTTGCATACAATTCACCAACTGCACACCAAGCACAGTCAGCAATTTTCCATTGTTCCATATATAACCTGGTTCTCTCTCTTTTAGACCTCTGCCAGCCTCTTAATGGCCGACACAGGGTAGCAGCCCCTCCTGCTTGACATCAACACAAGTGCTGTAGCGACCTCTTATCTTGATCCTCAATCACAAGACTCTTAAGGCCCACTATTTCAAAGAAGAACAGGGGAGTTCTCCCTGGTGTCCTGGCTAATATTTATCCCTCAACCAACATCACTAAAAACAGATTATCTGGACATTATCACGTTGCCGTTTGTGGGACCTTGCTCTGCACAAATTGGCTGCAGCATTTCCTACATTACAACAGTGACTACACTTATAAAGTACTAAATTGGCTGTAAATCACTTTGGGACATTCTGGGGTTGTGAAAGGTGCTATATAAATGCAAGTCTTAGTTTTTGTGTTCAATTTCCTTACCTCTGTCCCAGCCCTCTCACCAATCTAGCTCTTTCTGCATCTATCCAAAGGCCTCATTACTCCTTCTCTGCCTCCGCTCAAAGATTCCTCTCTATGTCAATTACTTTGGTTGAAGATAGTTTGGCAGTTCAGCCCGTGTGTGTGTATGTGTTTGTGTGTGTGTGTGTGTGTGTGTGTGTGTGTGACATCTGAAGAGAGGTGGGTGGCATTAATGGTCATTGTGGACAAATCTCTGGTCCTCATCAACCTGCAGTCTTTTTTTTCTCACTCCTCTCCTGAAGGCATTGGTACCTGTTGGGGTATAGTTCCACAGGTACCTCCACCCCCCTGGTACCTCGACAAGTAGTCATCATTCATGAATGTTGGCAGGATATTTGGCTGGAGAACATAACAGCCACGCCCAATTGCGACCTCAACCGACATCCACATGCATTTCCCAGCAAGCGTCACTGAACAGCAATCAGGATCAGAAACAGGGGCTGATTTCCACTCTCCCACACCCCCCCCAGCCCCACCGCTGCCCCCCCCTGCCCGCCCGCCACCTTTCTCTAGCCCCTGGACACTGAAGCTAATGGTAATGTCCCCATTAGCTAACAACACATATTTCTGGTCTGGGCAGTGTATTTTATTGTAAAATCTAAATCTGCTGCTTTAGACTCTGGAAAAAGATAAAAAGCTGTGAGCAGGCACCAGCTTCTCCTTCAAAAGAGAGCTGGACCAGTTCCTGGCTGGAGCTGGAGATCACGGCATACCAAAGGTAGGTGGAATACGAAGTAATTTAATTATGGTCAATGTGGTTTCCTGGACTAGTTTTGATCGACCAAGTGGGTTGGAGAGGAATTTCCAGATTGTTTTCCCCTAAATTGGCCTTTGGTTTTTTATTGGATTTTTGCCTCTCCCAGGAGATTACACGACTGCTGATGGGTGGGCGGTGTTGTGAATCATGATGCTTAAGGTATCATGACCATGTGGGCCAGGCTCGTGGGCCAGCTGGTCTTTTCCTGTCCATCACTTTCGTATGTTTGTATGTTCTTGTATAAGCTGGGGCACCCAAACTGTAAAGTGGGAATTTTAGGTGCCATTCCTTCTGCAGATGTGTATTGCCTTTTGTGGCTATGCTGATTAATGCCTGTGCTCGCTGGTTAATGCCCTTGCTCACTGGTTAATGCCCTTGCTTACTGGTTAATGCCCTTGCTCACTGATTAATGCCTGTGTTCACTGGTTAATGCCCTTGCTCACTGATTAATGCCTGTGTTCACTGGTTAATGCCCTTGCTCACTGATTAATGCCTGTGTTCACTGGTTAATGCCCTTACTCACTGATTAATGCCTGTGTTCACTGGTTAATGCCCTTGCTCACTGGTTAATGCCCTTGCTCACTGATTAATGCCTGTGTTCACTGGTTAATGCCCTTGCTCACTGATTAATGCCTGTGTTCACTGGTTAATGCCTTTGCTCACTGGCTAATGCCTATGCTCATAGCTTAGTGTAGAAGTTTGCTGATTAATGTCAGTCCTGGCTATTTTAATGTCTCTGCTTTGTGGTTACTGCTCATATTCACTGGTTAATGCCTATACTCACTGGCTAATACCTGCGTTCGCTTGGTTAATGCCTCTGGTAACTGAGTAAACCCCATGCTCACTGGTTAATGCTAAAGCTCACTGATTAATGCAAGATTAATGCTGATTGATGCTTAGGCATGCTCCTTTATACCCGTGCTGGCTAGTTAGCACCAGTGCTTTCTTGTTAATACCTGTTCTCACTGGTTAATAGCTTTGCTTTCTGGTTCATGCCCATGTTGGTAGCTGTGTCAAGTGATTAATCCCATCTCTGCTGTTGTGTTGCAGGGTAACGAGGATAATGATGACTTGTATATTAAATCCAATAGTGGTAACAGCCCTGGCTGCAGAGGGAACTATTTCAGGGATGGAACAACAAAAATTGGTAAGAACTTCAAATCAGTCTCATTCCTGTCCTGTTTGTCACTGTGTCTGGATTCATGCAATTCACTTTCTGCCTCCGCCATGACCCTTTTCCTTAGTCTCTGTGTTTTTTAATTCCCTATTACCATTATGGAAACAGTAGACATGGTGGTTGAATATATGCATTTTATATCTCAGGGCAGTAAGCATTGTCGGTGTGGTTTGATGTATATTCAAGTAAAGATTGCCTTACCTCAGGTCAGTGTGCCCGTTTGAAACAGATGGCAATTCATGCCAATGTCTCTGGTTCCCAGGAGCCAGCTTTTTGCAGGGAAATGGAGTTTACAGTGATACACAGCTCTCTGTGACCAGCAGGGTGTGCTAACATACAGTTGGTTATGTCAGGCAGGTGGGCATGAGAGTGAGTTTTCGCAACAGTCCTCCTGCTTGTCTGCTCCAACTTCGGGGAAGAGCCGCAGAAACCCTGGAAAAATAGTGGACAAGTGGGAGAACCCCCGCAGAAATTCACCACACGTGTTTAAAAAAGACTTGCGCTTACCATCACATCTCTCAGAAACATCTCAAAATGTTTCACATAGAGTGGATTACTTTGGAGTGCAGTGACTACTGTTATGTGGGTAAGAAAACCTCTTTAGTTGCAAAAGAAGCAAAAAATTCAGCATAAAACAGTATATAGCAATGTCTTTCAATTCCTTATCTTTGCCTACATTGCAGTGTCAGCATGGTTCCGTTGGTTGCACTTTTAATTTTGAAGGTTGTGGATTAAAGTCCCACTCTGGGCCTTTGAGTAAATAATCTAGGTTGACACTCCAGTGCTGCATTGGCAGAGGAGATTCCCTTTGGATGAGACTGGTTCAGATGGATTCCATGGCACTATTGATAAATGAGCAGGAAGTCCTCTGAGTGTCCTGGCCAACATTCCTCCGTCAAACAACACCACCAAACTTGCGATTCATCTCATTGCTGTGTACAAGCTGACTGCCAATTTTATCTATACAACACTGAATTTCAAAGTAATTCATTGTACGTGAAGCATTTTGAGATGTTTCTGAGATGTGACACACACATGGGAAAGAGCAGCATTGGCTTAGAGTACGATCCAGTTCGATTTAATTCAGAGCTGGCATTCTGTGAAGACTTTTTTGGTTTGATACAGAAAGGCAAGCTGCAGCTCTTGGGGTTCATGTTATCAACACAACAACAACTCGTTGCATAGTAAAACATCTCAAGGTGCTTCAGAATTGGGGGTCAGACCCAAGCAGGTGTAGGAGGGGACATGGGGAGGTGACCAAAGATGCAGTGAAAGAGGTAGGTTATAATGAGGATTTTTGAAGGTGTGGAGAGCTGTAGCAAGGGGGAGGGGTTTAGGGAGAGTTCCAGTGTGTAGGGGAAAGATGGCTGAAGGCTATGCCACTGATGATACAGCGGAGGGAGGGGTGGCCGCAGAATAAGCCAGATATGGAAGAGTTGAGGTTGCAGGTAGGGTTGTAGAGCTCAAGAGGGTTGCAAAGCTTGGAAGGGGTGAGGCTGCGGAGAGATTTGAAAATCAGGATGAGGATTTTGAAGTCAATGCACTGGGGCATGGGGAGCTAATGGAGGTTGGTAAGGACAGAGTTGGTAGATGAGAGGGACTTTGTGTGGAAGTGGAGTTCTGGATCAGTTACAGTTTATGGAGGGAGGAGCTTGGGAGGCTGGCAAAGAGGATATTGGAAGAATTGAGTCTGGAGATGACGAAGGCATGAATGAGGGTTTCAGCACATTGGGGGTGAGATGGGGTGGAGGTGGAAATAGAAGGTCTTGTGATGGACTGGATTTGGGGTCTAAACATAGAGTCCAAAAATTCCACAGGCCAGATTAACTAAATTGCCAGGGGGTACTGTTGGTAAATTGCCAGGGGGTACTGTTGGTAAATCCCCAGGGATACTGTCAGTAAATCACCAGGGATCCTGCCAGTAGATCTTCCCAGATACCTATAGCTATAAATCCAAGACCTGCAAAGTCATTGCCAGGGACTCCTTTCCAAGGTCAGATTAGCAGTTGTAGCTTGGATGGATCAGAGCAGAGTGCTCTTGAGACAGGTGCCCAGTACGTGGTCTGCATTCATCAGCTGACGAGGACCTCGTGTTTAACATGTCTCTCACTGCGTGATTTTCTTCATTTCAGATTTCGTGCTGATTTGGGAGGTGAAAAAAACAAAGCCAAAAAAGCGGAAGGTGAAGTGCACATATCAGGAAATGGAAAAAGAAGAGAAAGACATGGCGAAAATAAACGTGTTCAACAAACATGAGAAATGGAGGAACAAGTTCGTGAATAATTTGCAGAATGTGGGGCTCTTGATGGAGGAGGTGAGGGAGTAACATCCTGTGCCCCTAGGAGTAGTGGTACAGTGTCAGGAGATTAGCAGCTGTACTTTAGTTCTGGGATGCTCAGCCCACAGGCCCAATCCCACTCCCTCCTAATTTTAAACTGGGGTTGCCAACCTTCCAGAATCGTCCTGGAGTCTCAAGAAATTAAAAATCAATCTCCAGGACACTGCTGCAAGTAACACAGGTGAAAAATCCTAAGGGAATTTTAAAAAAATGTTTTTTTTTTCATTTTCTTTGAACACTTTCGCTTATTAGTTATGAAAATTTTCGCTAACAGTCAAGATTAATCCAATCTAGTAACAAAGAGTCCGTTCACTTTCCAGCTGGCATGGGAAGGTGATGTGGCGAAGGGTGGACCAATGACAGGAGTGTGGGGGTTGGGGGGGGGAGCAGCGTGAGGCAAGAGGTCATGTGACGAAACCTCCAGGAATATACCCAACCAGAGTTGGCAACCCTATTTCAAACAGCCCAAGGAATACCTCCTGATTCAAAAAAAACTGTTCCAAAAAAATAACCACGAGCAGAAACAGCTGATTTGTCCGTGGGGAATGAAACAGACTTAACTCAGCATCGACCAAACTGCAAGGCAAGGAGTGTAACACTGCTGGGAATGGAAGGTAAATGTAACCCCACTGAGAGAGTCGCCAGAACTCTCTGAAACAAGGTTCAAAGGGTAGTTAAACAGACTCAATACGCAGTACCTAGTGTTGAATAAAACTGTTTATGCTTATGATTTGATGTACGAGTTTCTGTTGGTAGTTTCTTTTTAAGTACATATCCAGATAGTTTATATGAAGCATGTGCTATCATTAAAAAATGGAATTTCCTGGTGGGCGTATGAGTGCAACTCTCCAGCAAATCCCCCTCAGTCCCCCATCTTTTTTCCAGTGATATGGTTACAAATTATTGAGTAAACTCACTGATTGTATGGTCTCAATGGGGAGAATTGCTCAAAGAGAGTTGGGGTGGAGATAGGACCACAACAGTGAAGTGCTGATTCTCCATCCAGCGCTCCCTTTGACAGTAGCCCCCACCCCACTGGAGTGTGGGTCGATGACTTTACCCATATATTCTATTTTGCCAGTATACTTGGCCCAGGGCAATGTGACTGTGACAGGTTCTCAGTGTATGAGGCCCAATGGCAGCACTGCAAATACTCAATATGTGACAAGCCCTCTGTGTGTGATGGGTGTCTGATTTACAATCATAGAATCATAGAGAGGTTACAGCATGGAAGGAGGCCATTCGGCCCATCGAGTCCGTGCCGGCTCTATGCAAGAGCAATCCAGCTAGTCCCATTCCCCTGCCCTTTCCCCGTAACCGTGCAAATTTTTTCCTTTCAAGTACTTATCCAGTTCCCCTTTAAAGGCCATGATTAAATCTGCCTCCACCACCCCCTCGGGCAGTGCATTCCAGATCCTAACCAATTGCTGTGTAAAAAGGTTTTTCCTCATGTCACCTTTGGTTCTTTTGCCAATCACCTTAAATCTATGTCCTCTGGTTCTTGACCCTTCCACCAATGGGAACAGTTTCTCTCTATCTACTCTGTCTAGACCCTTCATGATTTTGAATACCTCTATCAAATCTCCTCTCAATCGTCTCTGTTCCAAGGAGAACAACCCCATCTTCTCCAGTCCATCCACGTAACTAAAGTCCCTCATCCCTGAAATCATTCTAATAAATCTTTTCTGCACCCTCTCTAAGGCCTTCACATCTTTCCTGAAGTGTGGTGCCCTGAACTGGACACAATAATCCAGTTGTGGCCGAACCAGTATTTTATAAAGGTTCATCATGACGTCCTTGCTTTTGTACTCTATGCTTCTATTTATAAAACCCAGGATCCCGTATGCTTTTTTAACCACTTTCTCAACCTGCCCTGACACCTTCAACGATTTGTGCACATATACCCCAGATCTCTCTGTTCCTGTACCCCTTTTAGAATTGTGCCCTCTAGTTTATATTGCCTTTCCTCGTTCTTCCTACCGAAATGTATCACTTCGCATTTTTCTGCGTTAAATTTCGTCTGCTACGTGTCCGCCCATGCCACCAGCCTGTCTCTATCCTCTTGAAGTCTATCACTATCCTCCTCACTGTTTACTACCCTTCCAAGTTTTGTGTCATTTGCAAATTTTGAAATTGTGCCCTGTACACCCAAGTCCAAGTCATTAAAATATATCAAGAAAAGCAGTGGTCCCAGCACTGACCCCTGGAGAACACCACTATACACCTCCGTCCAGTCCGAAAAACAACCGTTCACCACTATTCTCTGTTTCCTGTCCCTTAGCCAATTCTGTATCCATGTTGCTATTGCCTCCTTTATTCCATGGGCCACAATCTTGACGATAAGCGTACCGTGCGGCACTTCATCAAACGCCTTTTGAAAGTCGATATACACCACATCAACTGCATTGCCCTCATCTACCCTCTCTGTTACCTCAACAAAAAACTCAGTCAGGTTACTTAATCACGATTTGCCTTTAACAAATCCGTGCTGGTTTTCCCAAATCAATCCACCCGCGTCCAAGTGACTGTTAATTCTGTCCCGGATTATCGTTTCTAAAAGTTTCCCCACCACTGAGTTTAAACTGACTGGCCTATAGTTGCTGGGTTTATCCTTACACCCTTTTTTGAATTAGGGTGTAACATTTGCAATTCCCCAGTCCTCTGGCACCACCCCCCGTATCTACAGCACCTCCGCAATTTCCACCCTTACTTCCCTCAGCAACCTAGGTTGCATCCCATCTGGACTGGATGACTTATCTACTTTAAGTACAGCTAGGGAACAATATGTGTGTTGGTTTATATGTCTTAGCTGATATCCATGTGGTTAATAATCTACAGGTATTTCATGTAATTGTCTCCTAGGATGAGACCGTCAGTGAGAGGAAAAGCATCCATTACCTGAAGCTGTGCGCTCCCTGGGATGTGCTGGTGTATTACGCAGAAGAGTTGTGTATGAGGGCTCCATTGCAGGTCAGTGGGGGACTTTACATTCATATCACAAAAACACTTTCAACCACTCATATTTCACAGACACGACTTATAATAACACAATGGGATCTTGAAATGAGCCATACAGGCCAGGAAGGCACCAGCTTTGACCCGTGGTCTTAGTTGAGTTTGCTGTTCTCAGAATAGAGAGCAATAGAGAGCCTCTCCTCGTTCTTCCTACCGAAATGAATCACTTCGCATTTTTCTGCCTTAAATTTCATCTGCCACGTGTCCGCCCATGCCACCAGTCTGTCTATATCCTCTTGAAGTCTATCACTATCCTCCTCACTGTTCACTACACTTCCAAGTTTTGTATCATCTGCATATTTGGAAATTGAGCCTTCTACACCCGCGTCTAAGTTATTAATATATATCAAGAAAAGCAGTGGTCCCAGCACCGACCCCTGGGGAACACCACTGTACACCTCCCTCCAAACCGAAAAACAAACATTCACCACTACTCTCTGCTTCCTGTTACTTTGCCAATTCTGTATCCATGCTGCTACTGCACCCTTTATTCTATGGGCTTCAATCTCGATGACAAGCCTATTATGCGGCATCAAATGCCTTTTGAAAGTCCATATACACCACATCAACTGCATTGTCCTCATCTACCCTCTCTGTTACCTCATCAAAAAACTCTATCAAGTTAGTTAAACACGATTTGCCTTTAACAAATCCGTGCTGGCTTTCCCTAATCAATCCACACTTGTCCAAGTGACTGCTAATTCTGTCCCAGATTATCGTTTTGAAAAGTTTCCCCACCTTCGAGGTTAAACTGGCCAGCCTGTACTTGCTAGGTTTATCCTTACACCCTTTTTTGAACAAGCGTGTAACAATTGCAATTCTCCAGTCCTCTGGTACTACCCCCCCATCTAAGGATGTTTGGAAGATTATGGCCAATACCTCCGCAATTTCCACCTTTACTTCCCTCAGCAATCTAGGATGCATCCCATACGGACCGGGTGACTTATCAACTTTAAGTACAACTAGCCTTTCCAGTACCTCCTCTTTATCAATTTTTAGCCCATCCAGTATCTCAACTACATCTTCCTTTAATGAGATTTTGGCAGCATCTTCTTCCTTGGTAAAGTCAGATGCAAAGTACTCATTTAGTACCTTGGCCATGGCCTCTGCCTCCATGCGTAAATCTCCTTTTTGGTCCCTAATCGGCCCCACCCCTCCTCTTACTACCCGTTTACTGTTTACATGCCAATAGAAGACTTTTGGATTCCCTTTTATGTTTGCCGCCAGTCTATCCTCATACTCTCTCCTTGCCCCTCTTATTTCCTTTTTCACTCCCCCTCTGAGCTTTCTATATTCAGCCTGGTTCTCACTTGTGTTATCAAGCTGACATCTGTCATTTGCCCTTTTTTTTCTGCTTCACATTACTCCCTATCTCTTTTGTCATCCACGGAGCTCTGGCTTTAGTTGCCCTACCTTTCTCCTGCGTGGGAATGTACTTAGACTGTACCTGAACCATCTCCTCCTTAAAGGCCGCCCATTGTTCATTTACAGTTTTGCCTGCCAATCTTTGATTCCAATTTCCCTGGGCTAGATCTGTTCTCATCCCTCTGAAATTGGCCCTCCTCCAATTGAGTATTTTTACTTTAGAGTGGTCCATGTCCTTTTCCATAGCTATTCTAAACCTTATGATACTATGATCACTGTTCCCTAAATGTTCCTCAACTGACACTTGCTCCACTTGGCCCACCTCATTCCTCAGAACCAAGTTCAGCTCTATAATTTCCCTGCAAATTTGCTCCTCTATCTCCTTCCCACTAGTTGTTGGCCCCTGTAATGTAATGCCACTTCAATTGTTTCTTAACTCTAACCAAATAGATTCTGTCCTTGACCCCTCCAGGATATCCTCTCTCTCCAGCACTGCAATAATCTCCTTAATCAATACTGCCACCCCTCTCCTCCTTTCTTCCCTTCCCTATCTTTCCTGAATACCTTGCATCCAGGAATATTTAGTACCCAATCCTGCCCTTTTTTGAGCCAGGTCTCCGTTATCGCCACAACCTCATATTCCCATGTGGCTAATTGAACCTGCAGCTCACCAATCTTGTTTACCACACTTCGTGCATTTACACACATGCACTGCAAACCTATTTTAGGCTTTCTTGTACTCTGTCTTAGTCTGGCCCCATCTACTACCATACTATTTCTTGCTCTACTGCTATCTTTCTCTCCCAATCCTTTCTGCACCTTGTTTCTCCTTTCCAATGTTACATCCTGGTGCCCACCTCCCTGCCAAATTAGTTTAAACACTCCCCATCCCCCCCTCAGCACTAGTGAACCTCCCCGCGAGGACATTGGTCCCAGCTCCGTTGAGGTGCAATCCGTCCGGCCTACACAGGCCCCACCTCCCCCAGAACTGGTCCCAATGTCCCAGGAATCTAAAGCCCTCCCTCCTGCACCATCTCTCCAGCCATCCATTCATCTGCTCTATCCTCCTCATTTCTACACTTGCTAGAGTGTGGCACCGGGAGTAATCTGGAGATTACTACCTTTGAGGTCCTGCTTCTTAATCTCTTTCCTAGCTCCTTAAAATCTGCCTGCAGGACCTCATCCCTCTTTCTACCTATGTCGTTGGTACCGATATGGACCACGACCTCCGGCTGTTCACCCTCCAGCTTCAGAATGTTCTGCAGTTGCTCAGTATTTTCCCTTTTATCTACAGGCACAGCCCAATCCCTGCATGAATTCATCGGAGGAAATCCTGAGGAAGGTCAAGATCCCTAATATCCTGTCCGAGCATGTCCCCAACAGGCCAGTGGATTACTACACCTGTGCCTTCCGCAAATCCAAGCTCGACAAGTAAGTAATTGGGGGAATGCTCCTTATTGAGGGAATCATTGACACGTCTCTCTATGCATCATGGAGTCTGTAATAGAAAGAAGAAAGAGAGACTTGCAATAATATAACGCCTTTCATGACCTCAGGATGTCACAAAGCGCTTTACAACCAATGAAGTACTTTTAAAGTGTAGTTTCTGTAGTAATGTAGGAAATGCGGCAGCCAATTTGCGCACAGCAAGGTCCCACAATCAGCCATGAGATAATGACCAGATAATCTGTTTTAGTGATGTTGGTCCAAAACTAGAGGTCATAAATATAAAATAGTCGCTAATAAATCCAATGGGGAATTCAGGAGAAACTTCTTTACCCAAAGAGTGGTAAGAATGTGGAATGCGCTAGCACAAGGAGTAGTTGAGGCAAATAGCATAGATACATTTAAGGGGAAGCTAGATAATCATATGAAGGGGAAAGAAATAGAAGAATTATGATGGTGGGGTAGATGAAGTAGGGAGGGAGGAGGCTCGTGTGGAGCATAAACGCCGACATAGACCAGTTGGGCCGAATGGCCTGTTTCTGTGCTGTAGTTTCGACGTAACTCAATGGTTGAGGGATAAATATTGACCAGGACACTGGGAATAACTCCCCTGCTTGTCTTCGAAATAGTGCCATGGGATCTTTTACGTCCACCTGAAAGGGCAGACAGGGCTTCGGTTTAACGTCTCATCCGAAAGATGGCACCTCCGACGGTGCAGCACTCCCTTAGTACTGCACTGAAGTGTCATCCTGGATTATATGCTCAAGTCTATGGAGTGGGGTTTGAACCCATGACATTCTGACTCAGAGGCAAGAGTGCTACCAACTGAGCCACAGCTGAGTAAGGAAGCAGGAGGAGAGACAATCATGACAGATACTGACAATGACCACCAGGAAGTGGAATTGATTTACTTATGCAGTAGGATCTGTGGTTGCTAAGAAGGTTTCTCGTCAGTCAAGGGTTTATCAGTATAGTTCCAGTTCCAGCGTGTGTGTGAGATATATGAGTGGAAAGGGTCCTTGAGATTGTTATTGTGATGTGTTTCCATTCTGTGATGTTGATATGTTCCTCGACATAATGTGCTTGTGGTCACCGTGGAATTGTGCAAAGAGCTGTAAAGTCAACACTTGGACTAGCAACTTGCGCTTGTCATGGGTTGCCAGTCTCAGCTGTGTTATCAGGGAGAGAAACCAAGTGGAGCATCAACCCGTTTCTCCTCAAGCAAGAGATTGAGTCAGTCCCGCCACCGTTGTGTACTTCTCAGTGACTGGTTCATGAGCAGTTTTGGCAGAGATCTAGGAGTGGACTGTCTTGTGTTTGCTTTGGGGATGGGACCTAAACATGGGAGAAAGCACAGATATGAAAGGCTTTGCAGTTTTTGTGGGGCCTGCCTCCAAGCAAATCTACTGCATGGCAACAAAAAGCAAAGCCTTGGTAGCTTTGAGGAAGTGTCCGCTCACTGACAACTGCGCAACATAGTGTGTAAATCCAGCTGCCAAGAATGTGAGTCAGAATGAGGTGGGGTTGGCTGACCCCAAGGTGTGTGTGTGTGTGAGAGAGAAAGAGAACTAGACCTGACACTATGGGAGGAGGTGGATGTTTGGAGACTACCCAGGCTGAGGAAGAAGAGCAAGGAGATTGTCTCTGATCTCTTTGGGTGCTACAGCTTTGAGGTTGTTTACAACTGTTCTCCACTGTGTTTTAGGAAGATGTTGGTTAAATATTGCAACCGGACACCATAAGAACATAAGGAATAGGAGCAGGAGTAGGTCGTAAGGCCCCTCGAGCCTGCTCCGCCTTTCAATCAGATCATGGCTGATCTTTGAACTCAACTCCACTTTCCTGCCCGATCCCCATATCCCTAGATTCCCCTAGAGTCCAAAAATCTATCTATCTCAGCCTTGAATATATTCAACGACCCAGCATCCACAGCCCTCTGGGGCAGAGAATTCCAAAGGTTCACAACCCTCTGAGTGAAGAAATTCCTCCTCACCTCAGTCTTAAATGGCTGACCCCTTATCCTGAGACTATGCCCCCTAGTTCTATACTCTCCAGCCATGGGAAACAACCTCTCAGCATCTACCCTGTCAAGCCCCCTCAGAATCTTTATATACCAGCTCTCAGTCTTGGCTGGTGCATATGGGCTGCAGCTCAATCCTGTTTTCCCCAAAGTCTCCACAAGTTGTTGCCTATGAAGTAGAGAGTGCCATGAAAACCAATTTGAATTGGTGATTCCATGAAGTGACGATTTTAGTATCATGTGCACAGTGTTCGTGCTGAGACTTTGGTAATATTTAGCACTTCTGTTCAAGACAAAATTACACTTTCTTTTTGCTTTTACAGGTTTTTGGGAAGCGATAATCACAAGGTGTACTTTACTAACACACAGCGTCACCGGATTGTAAGTCTCATTGTGAATTTATGTGAATGTAAATGTGCAATGACACAAGTGTGTGTGTGTGTGTGTGAGAGTGACACACACTTACAGTACGGTATCTGTGTGTGGGAGCTGTTCACAGTGTGGCACGTAAGAACATAAACATTTTTAGGAACACAAAAAGGCCATTGGCCCCAATAACCTGTGACTTTTTAAACAGATGGACACCATCTTCTCACTATACCCATCAATCCCTTTCTGTCTAGAAATACATCAGGTGTCTCATGAACCGATTTATATTGTCTGCATCAGTTACCTTCCCTGGGAACTTATTTATTTGAATTATTTGCCTGGATCAGCTTTATCAGTCCCCCTCATTGAGGCCACCTCAAAAATTTTTCTTTTCCCTCACCAAAATTGGATAGTGACGAGCGGAGCAGGAGCCAAGCTTGCTCGGGATTCTTCAGTGGCTGGTAAGTTTTTTTTGTGTAAGTTTTTAAAAAAAATCTTTGCTCTGGAGCCTGGAGGAGCAGTAGTGCTCATCCGACTCCATAGTACACCCCTCCCATCCCTTGCTGGTCCACACCCCAGCACCCCCCCCCCCAGGACTTATCTTCGATTTGCAGCCAAGGCAAATGGCCCAATATTAATTTTCCTAAAATGCATGAGCTCCCCTCAGAGGTGCTTCTTGCACAGATATTTTTAATGAGGCCCAAGTTCCAATTGGGCCTATAGGAATTTCCACCCCGAAACATCTTAAACTGTCTTTTGTCTTTACAGATTCTGACTGACCTTATATGTATTTCCAGCATTTTCTGTTTTTATTCCCAACTTCCTTCACCTTTCTCTATAACTTAAATTCTGGAGAGCTAGAATTGTCTTTGTTGTTTTCTTCTGTACCCTCTTAAGGGCCGACAGTATGACAGTCTGCAGAAGGGAAGATGAATTGTGTAGTAAGTTGCCAGGGATGGACATTGAAGTAGACAGCATGAATGGATTCAAGGGATATGTTTGTGGAGACCAAAGGGACGGAGGAATGGTGAGAAAGTGGGAAGGTGGGGTTGGGGGATATAGTGAGAAATTGGGTAGGTGGAGCTGGGGGGATATAGTGAGAAAGTGGGTAGGTGGAGCTGGGGGGATATAGTGAGAAAGTGGGTAGATGGGGTTGGGGGGATATAGTGAGAAAGTGGGTAGGTGGAGCTGGGGGGATATAGTGAGAAAGTGGGTAGGTGGAGCTGGGGGGATATAGTGAGAAAGTGGGTAGATGGGGTTGGGGGGATATAGTGAGAAAGTGGGTAGGTGGAGCTGGGGGGATATAGTGAGAAAGTGGGTAGGTGGAGCTGGGGAGATATAGTGAGAAAGTGGGTAGGTGGGGTGGAGGGGATATGGTGAGAAAGTGGGTAAATGGGGTTGAGGGGATATAGTGAGAAATTGGATAGGTGGAGTTGAGGGGATATAGTGAGAAAGTGGGTAGGTGGGGTTGAGGGGATATAGTGAGAAAGTGGGTAGGTGGAGCTGGGGAGATATAGTGAGAAAGTGGGTAGGTGGGGTTGGGAGGAATATAGTGGGTAGGTGGGGTTGGGGGGGAATGTGGTGAGAAAGTGGGTAGGTGGGTTGATCTATTAAAAAAGAATGAACCGACTGGCGCCTTCTGTTCCTAAGAACTACTGTGTTGTTAAAATTATGTGTATACAGTGTGTGCACAAGCATATAATGAAACTACTATATTTCTGTCTGAAATTCGTTTCAGCTTGAGACAGAATGACTGAGGGTATGTAGGACTGACAGAGCGGAGATCAGTCAATGGGTGGGTTGTGGCAATGCATTAGTGAGTTGGTTGGAGGAGGTGGTAAAGGAGAGTGAGGGATTGAGGGGTTTAGTGTGTAGGTAAGAGGGGATGTGGCTTATGAATGGAACAGTGAGGTGTTGTGAAAGGGAATGGTCAGGTGCTGTGCAGTTAGGTAATGTGAGTATTGGCTGCAGGTGTTTGGTGGTGTAGGGTGGATGTGATATGAGTATGGGTATTGGATGGTTGTGTTGATTGGGATTGGGTAGTAGTCCTGGGTAGGGTGTTTTTTGGA